>NW_006399839.1:10063018-10068133 GCF_000299155.1 Elephantulus edwardii | reverse complement strand
TCATGTATGCCATAGAAACAAATAGCATAAAACTAACAAATGGAAAAAATAATTGCCAAAAGATCTCTTTGTTATAGCTGTTAAGGATCCTAGGGCAAGCTTTGATCCTGCAACCCTGTGTACTGCCAGCCGAAACTCTGCACAATCCTATGCTATCCTCATAATCTCTGCTACACTTAAACCCACTGCTTCTGTCATTCTGTCGATCCATCTCATTGACTGTCTTCATATTTCCCCATGATTCTTTGACTTATCTATAGAATTTTTGATGGTACAACCAGGATGTTTCCGAGAGGCACGGATGGTGAAATGTCATCTCACTTAGTTTGAGCATATTTTCAAGAAGAATCAGTCCTTGGAGGAAAAACATCATGGTAAGAATGGTAGAGGGTCAGTGAAAGAGAGGAAGACTTTCAATGAGAGGGGCTGGCCCAGTGACCAAAACAAAGGACTTGACCATGACAGAGATCATGGGAATGGTCAGGACAGGGCAAGGTTTAGATCTGTCCTTCATAGGATTGCTGCAAGTAGTAGTCAACTCCATGACACAAGAACAACTCTTTTTATAGGCTTGCTGTCCTTTTCCCTCTTGATAAAGTGCCCAGGGAGTGTGTGAGGCAAAGTCTTACCATCCATGCTTCTAAGGAACACTCTGATTTCACTTCTTCCAAGACTTGCTGTTCTTTGGGCAGTCGATGGTATGTGCACTATCCTAGTATGGAAGTGCCCCTAATAGTTCAAACACCAGAAGGGTCACTAGTAGTAGACAGGTTTTAGTGTGACTTCCAGACTGAGACAGATGAGGACAAAGGTCTGATGATCTAGTTCTGACCACTAGTCAGTGAATACTTTACACATCTCAACCAAACATTGTCAATATTTGAAGGCACTCGAATACACACTTGCCACACAGTGAATTAGCTTATGCCAGTGACCCTGATGATGGTGTAGGACCAGACCATGTCCTGTTCTGTTCTGTCCTGTTCTATGTAAGGTCACCATGAGTTGGAGGCAATTTGAAGACCACAACGTCAATTATTGACCACTTATTATAGTCTAGGTATATAGTCTTTCCAATAAACTTCCATAATGTGTATTCAATTCTCTTCACCAACATTTCATGGAATATTCAATTCTCTTTGCCTACACTCTATGGCATATTCATTTCTTTTCATCAACACTCTATGGCATATTCAATTATTTTTGTCAACACTCCACGGCATATTCAATTCTCTTCACCAACACTCCATGGCATATTCATTTCTTTTTGTCAACACTCCACGGCATAGTCAATAGGCTTCTCCAACACTCCATGGCATATTCAATACTCTTACCAGCTCTCCATGCATATTCAATTCTCTTCACCAACACTTCATGGCTTATTCATCACTCTTGGTCAACACTCATGACATTTTCAATTCTCTTCACCAACACTTCATGGCTTATTCATCACTCTTGGTCAACACTCATGGCATACTCAATTCTCTTAACCAATACTCCATGGTATATGCAATACTCTTCACCAACACTCCAGGGCATACTCAATACTCTTCATCAATACTACTACTACTCAAACACATCATCTAGTATCATGCATTGTATCACATAACGTGTTGGGATGCAAGGCAAATGTGGTAGAAGGGAAATTCTCATGCACAACTGACAAAATGTGAAAAGGGAAGCCATTCTACAAATAGTCTAAATGGACTCTATAAAGTGGAGCGCATGGGGGGAAAAACTCAGGAAATCAGCAAGCTGTGTTAGAGCAATGTTGTTGGCAGGCGCCACTTACAACAAAATAGAAAACGAGACTCGTTCAGTCCTGCCCCAGGCTCACTACAATGGGTTTGGTGGAACCCAGTGTGGTAGCAACTGCATCACCCATCTCCTTGGGAGTCTTCTTTTTTTTTCACTGACCGTCTACCCTACCTGCGTAACGCCCTATGACACTGTCACAGAAGGCCACCAGAAGTCATCCACAGTGGTGTTCATTTGGTGAGCAAGACACAAGAAAGCGGGAGCTCTAATGATCTAGTGGATAGAGCTACGCCGCCGATCCAAAGGTACGTGGTTCGAAACCACCAGCTGCTCTGAGGTAGAAAAATGGGCCATCTCTGTGCTTCATAACTGTCTAAAGAAGCAAGCCATGTTGGTACAGATGCTGATCAAGGAATGTGAGGAGGAGGAGAAGTAAACACGTTTAAGAAAACATCTGTTTAAGAAAGCACATAACACCAGAGACTCAACAACGTATACAAACGGATGGATGAGGGAAGGCGAAGACACAAGCATGAGAGCCAATGTAGGCAAGAGGAGAAGCACTGGGATGGAAGACCTGGAGGAAAGAAAACGGGAGACGAGAGCTCTTGCAAAAAAAGGAGGGAATTATTTCCATTCTGAGCTGCTCAGTTTTCCTCTCAGAAAGACCATGTTTTCCATTTGTTACACTCTTCTGTGCTAGGAGAGAGGCAGTGCATAGATTCTGTCTAGATCAGATGCATCTATATCTATGTATGTCTAAAAGAGACAGGGATAAAGATCAAGAGCCCTGCTTACACCATGATTAAGTGCCTGGATGCTAGGCAAAAGCTCCGTGTATTGAACCATCAGCCACTCGTGGGGAGAAAACCCAACAGCTCGTTGCTATGGAGTCAGAGCTGACTCATAGCTTCAATGCATTTTCACAGGTTGTAAATTGCAAGAGAAGAGACTGCCCATCTTTTTCCTGTAAGGTTGGCTGAGCCGACTCCTTACCACTGGGACACAAGAGCAAAAGACGTGGCAAATTTGCTGCCAAATTACAGCCTAGAATAACGTAGGAGGTAGGTCTCCTCTATCATATGAGGCTGAGATGAGCCAACTCAATGGCATTCAACAATAGATCTCAATCTCTGGATCAGTAAATGCAGGTATGAGTAGAGATAGATAGCCATGGCTCCTCTGTCAGCTTGCTACGCTGACGTGCCTTTTCGGTATTGTATTTCAGATACCTTCCAATCGGATTGAAGCTTAACATGAAGAAAAAAGAGATTCTCACCACTGGGTCTATTGCCAGCATCATGATAGATGGTGAAGAGATTGAGATAGTGAACAGTTTTAGTTTGCTTGGCTCCACAGTCAACACTCTTTGTACCAGCAGCCAGGAAATCAAGAGGTGAATTGCACTAGGGAAAGTCAGATGTCAGGGACCTCTCAAGAGCACTGAAGAGCAACGACGTCAGGCTGGAGACTAAGGTGTGCCTGATTTGGGCACCAGTCTTTGCAATTGCATGCTATGCTTCAGAGAGCTGGACAGTGACTCGGGATTATTGAAAGACAATTGGTGCCTTTGAGCTGTGGTGCTGGAGAAGAGTGTTGAATGGACGGCTAGGAGAACAAACGGGTTTGTCCTGGAGAGGGTGAAGCCGGGCTGCTTCTCGAAGGCAAGGATTATGAAGCTTCATCTGACATACTTTGGGCGTGTTGCAAGGAGGGACCAGTGCTTGGAGAAGGACATCATGTTTGGGAGTGTAGAGGGACAGCACAGGAAGAGGGACATCGAGGAAGACCCTCGATGAGATGGATTGATTCAGGGGTTGGGGTAATGGGAGTAGGTGTGTTGGAGACAGTGAGGCTGGCACAGGATAGAGCGGGGTTTAGGGCTTTTGTACACAGGGTCACTATGAATCGCAAGTGACTTGACAGCACATAACAACAATAACAATTTCAGATACCCAAAGGGTTGCCCACAGTGGACAGGTTTCAGTTGAATTTTAAGGTCAGGAAGAAAGGCCTGGTGATCTATGTCCAGAAATTAGCCTCTGGATCACAACAGTGAGACCCAGGCCTTGTGTACCTTCCAGGTCATCCCTGTCCCAAAGGATCCTGGGAGGCCTGCTTTGCTAACCTCTCTCCTAACAGGTAACACTATGACTTATAGACTCATAAGCAGATCAGCAAGCGGACACCTGTCCCCAGCCTGGTTCGTGATATGTTCTCAAATCAGAGTGAAAATGCCTCTGATAGCTATTAACAATCTTGAATTCCTCTCTTCAATCCTCCTCGGAGGTCATTTCCCATTCTAAGAGTTCCAATTGCAGTTCTTGGCTGGCCGTGTCCACATGTCCCCTTCAAAACAATCTCAGGGTCACCAGAGACAGCTGTGTGAGGTGCAGAGCTGGCCGCACCATCCCCTTACTTCAGGTCTTTCCATGGCACCCAGTGTCCTCAAAACAAAACCACTGTCCATCCCTCCCATGGCTTACAAAGTCCTCCATGTCTGGTCCCTGCTTCCCTTCCTTGCAGGTAGTTTTCATTCAGTAAATATCATGGTATTTAGGGGGTCCCTGCACATGCACTGTTTCCCTGCATCCCAAACAGAATGGTTAATTCCAACCCTCTATCAAGATTCTACCTTAGTGTCACTTCCCAGAGAAAACTTTCCATGTCCACTAACCTTCCTCTCCCCAAGGCCGGGCACATGCACCAACAAGCCATCCTCACACACCCCATGGTAGTGGTCCACTTGGCGATGGAAAGAGATCCTGGTAGGACAGTATTTGGCCTAGTGTTAAAAATGATGGAAAGAGATCCTGGTAGGACAGTATTTGGCCTAGTGTTAAAAATCTGCGCTGCAATCCCAAAGTCATGCTTCACCTGCTGCTTCACGGGAGAAGGATGGGCAGGCTCCTCCTGTGCAAGTACTGACTCTGAAAACCCACTGGAGGGTCCACTATGGGATGGTTCCAACTCAATAACAACAACAACAACTACCACCCAAAAGGTAGGCAGTTCAAACCTACCACCCACTCAGTCAGAGAAACGTGTAGTCATTTGTTTCTGAAAAAATTGTGTCCTGGAAATCTCACGAGGCATCTCTACTCTACAGGGTCACTATGAGTTGGGATCGAGTCAATAGCTACAGATTGGGCTTGGGGTTTCTTTGGTGATAAGCCTAAGGGCCCATCAACAAACGAATGGATAGAGAAGCTGTGGTATATCCACACAATGGAATACTACGCAGCATTGAAAAACAAGGAACTCATGCAATATTATTCAAAGTGGGTGACCCTGGAGGACATTATGCTGAGTGAAATATCTCAGTCACAAAGGGACAAATACTGCATGGTGCCACTG
>NW_006399839.1:10021280-10062631 GCF_000299155.1 Elephantulus edwardii | reverse complement strand
TGGAAGAAAGTAACCTGTCCAGGACTGGGGTGCAAACTGAGGGCTGCGTCAACTCCAAGGTCCCAACTCTTCAAACAGGTGGTGGGTTTCTGCCTCTGTGAGCTGTGGAGGGACTTCTGAATGAGGAAGGATGACACTGCTCAGATCCACTCCGGGGTGTAAAAGCAGAAAGGGAGGAGATTCAGGGGAGGCAGCTCTGTACAGCCCTGGGGCCCAGGACTCCCCGGATGGAGTTAGCTGTAGGCAGCAGCTTTAAGGTCCGACACCTCCAAATTTGAAACCACCTCAAAAGTTGGCAGTGTGGACTTGTAAGGAGTGTGAGTGAGTGTTCTCACTTTTTTTGTGTTTAAAGGAAAGCTTACAAATCATGCTGGTTTTTCATCCAATCCTTGATACACATTTGTTCTGTAACATGAACTACTATACGCACAACATAATCGCACTTTACCTTCTCCCTACTTACTATTCTCATTTCCACTAATCTCTCTAGCTTACCTTTTCCTGTCCTCAGGGTTTTATTCTCGGCAAATGCTGTTCTCTGGACCATGCATGGTTGGTTGTTCTAAGGAATGAGTGTGTCCCTGGTGTTACCGGTCACCTTCAAGGCCTATTGTTAAGGAGCTCTGGTGGCCTGGTGGTAAAGAGTTGTGCTGCCAGCCTCTCAAAGCAAGGGGTTCAAATACACCAGCTGCTCTGAGGAATAAAGATGGACAATCAAATCTGTGATATTTACAGCTTCTGAAACCCCCCCAGAGGGTCATCTATGATGACCAACTCAACAACGCAGAACAACAACACAGGCCTGTTTTGTGGCTGAAAGCCTGTGGGTGAGCTTTGTTCTATGTTCACAGCGTGACTAAGAGTAGAGTCTCGTGAATTCCACCAGTTACTATCAAAGTCACCTTTTTTCTATTTCTGAGGTTTATTCCACACCTCCCTCTGGCTCTATCCAGGATTTTCTACTGTGATTCGTTTTAGAAAGATCAGTGGTGGCAGGTGGCTGGGTACCATGCAGGTCATCTGAAGCCTGTTAGTCCTTTAGACAAACTGTTTCCATATGTATTTGGTTTTGCGTTGTTGTTGTTGTGTGCTGTCGAGTCAGATCAGACTGGCACAGGAGGAGAATGCCCTTCCTTCTCCAGTGAAGGATTTGGTGGATTCAAACCACGTAACCTTGGGATTGCAGCACAACTTCTTGCCATTAAACCACCAGAGCTTCCTAGATAGGCATTTGCTTTTATCCCCCTTCTTTGCTCTGGGCAGGGAGAGACCAGCAGTGGCACCTTAGACGTCTGATTGTACTTGTCAGACCTTGGTTGCTATTCACCAAAACAGAACACAGAACACTCTCTTTGTGTTGTTGGTGTTGGTGCTGGTGTTGCGGCTGCTATGTACCATCGAGTCAACTCATAGCTGACCTTCCAGTGGGGTTTTCAGAGGCAACAAACCACACAGAAGTTGTTCCATCTTTCTCCCACGGAGCAGCTTGTGTGTTCAAACTGTATGCCTTTGGAACTGCAGAGCAGCTTCTTACGTATTCCTAGGATGAAAGTCCTCGAGCCCCAGAATCAGCTGCTTACTCCCTCAAGGTGTTTGGTTGTAGTTTATTCCCTCTTAAGCTGGTGTGTTCTATCAGCTTTCCTAGAAACGTCACCAGGAGGTATCCTAACCTACAGAGAGAGCACACGCAGAGCACGATGTGAAACCCTTTAAAGCACAGAGAGGACCCATACCCAACGCCTTGCCGGTCAGTTCACTGCAGTCGGATGGATCAGCGTTTGCCGTGATATTGGAAGTGTTGTGGCCTGTATTTCAGACACCAGCAGAACGACCTATGGTGGACGGATTTCAACAGAGCTTCTAGAATGAAACAGACTAGCCTGGACATTTGCTTCCAAAAATTAGCCAGTGCAATCCCAATGGATCACAACAGAATACTGTTCAGTTTGTTGTTGTTGTTGTTAAGTGCCATCAAGTCATCTATGACACATAATAACCCTGTGAACAAAACACTGACCCTGCCCCATCCTCCACCAGCCTGACCATCTCTGATACGCTGAGCCCACTGCTGCTGTCACCATGTCAATACTTCTTGCTGAGGGACCTCCTCTCTTTTGTTTTGGACCCTCCACCTCTCCCAGCACGATGTCTTTTTCTAAGGACTGGCCCCTCATGCCAACTTGCCCAAAGCCTATGAGACAAGGAAATACCATCTCTGCCTCCACTGGCTCCACTCTGTCCGAGGCAGTCTGTGAGCTGGTCAGGGTTCTTCTCTAACACCACAACTCAAAGTCATGGACTCTTCTGCCATCTTTGTTTACAGTCCAATCGTCAGCTGCATGTTGTTGTTGTTGTTGTTGTTGTTAAGTGTCGTCGAGTGGCAGGTGACTCATAGCAACCCTATGAAGGAGAGTCCTTGACGCTTGGGTGCCTTTCATCCTCTCTCCAGGTTCATAGGGTTTCCAGAGGCAAGCTATTATGGAAGTGGACGCCACTCCTCCTTCCAAGCTTGTTTTCATCAGGGAGCTCCACCCCACTCTCTGTCCGCACTGGGTAGCCAACCATTAACGCTTTTGACACACCAGTGTCACAGGTCAGCTGCATAAGAGGCTATTTAAAAAAACAATGACAAATGGGACCCCTAGGCTGGAAAGGACTCCAAATACACACTGTCCACAAAAATGGGCACAAATCCAATGACAATGATGATGGTACTGGGGTATGCTTCTATTCCACGAGGCATAGCCAACTTGATGGAAGCTAACAAGGGGTTTCATACAGAAACAGATGCCACTCTCCCCAAGGGGAGCTGTTCATTCTTGCTCTCCACTGAACATTCCCTTTTCTGAAAAAAAGACAAGATCTCAAAGGCTGGGCTGAAGGAAAACATAGAGCATGAAAGAAAGGGGAAGTAAGGTGTAGAAAGGCCACCAGACAAGGGCCAGGCAGGTCTAATTTCTGGGTCGGTCTTAGCCATCAACCAGCTATATGAAGTTGTCCTCATTGGATTTCTTCTGTCAGATGGACAGGAAGTGGATGTCATCATTGATGTTGTTGTTGTTGTTGCTGTTGTTGTTGTTATGTGCTGTCAACTCACCTGTGACTCATAGCAACCCTCTGTACAACAGCTCTGAATCCTCCTCTATCCTGTGCCAACTTTACTGTCTCTGACACACCTAACCCCCAATACCCCAGTCACTGAGGCTATCTATCTCATTCAGGGTCTTCCTCTCCTGTGCTGTCCCTCCACCCTCTGAAGCATGACGTCCCTCTCCAAGGACTGGTCCCTCCTTGCTTCATGCCCAAAGTATGTCAGACAGAGCTTCAGAATCCTTGCCTCTAAGGAGCAGCCTGGCTTTACCCTCTCCAGAACAAACCTGTTTGTTCTCCTGGCAGTCCATGGTATATTCAATACTCTTTTCCAGTACCACAGTTCAAAGGCATCAAATCTCCTATCATCCCTAATCATTGTCCAGCTCTCTGATACATAACACATATTTGTGAAGACTATGGCCTGTCTCAGGCACACCTTAGTCTCCAGACTAACATTGTTGCTCTTCAGTACTCTGGAGAGGTCCCTGAGAGCAGGCTTTCCCAATGCAATTTGTCTTTGGATTTCCTGGCTGCTTGTACCAAGAATGCTGATTGTAGAGCCAAGCAAACTAAAGCTGTTAACAATCTCAATCTCTTCATCATCCATACTGATGCTGCCAATCGGCCCAGTGATGAGAATCTTTGTTTTCTTGATGTTGAGCTTTAATCGATATTGAAGGCTGCAGTCCTTGATCTTCTGCAGCAAGCGCTGCATGTTTTCCTCAGTTTTACCAAGCAGGGTTGTGTCATCTGCATAAACACAGATTGCTACTAAGTCTTCCTCCAATCCTGATGCCACATTCCTCTGCATAGATCCCAGCCTCCCAGATGATCTGTTCTGCATATAGATTGAAAAGGTATGGAGATAAGACTACATCCCTGGCGTGGGAGTGGATAACATGCTTCAATTACTCATTCACTCAACAAATATCTGTGGAGTATGGCATTAGCCGTTAGAATGCAAGCAACGAGCAGGAGTGGGAGATTACCAGCCTGGAGTTTCAGGTAGATGCTAACGAGAAAATGAAATACTCAAATGGATTACGCAAAAGAAGAAGGGGAGAGAAAGATGTTGGAAGACATTAGAGGCAACTTAGAGGGCTTGCTTCCCGTGGTCTCTGGCACAATAATAGATGCCATTAACACTGTATATCCCTGGAACTCCAAGGCTGAACTCTTGATAGTATGGAGACGTTAAGGATTTGGAGGATCTGAAATCCAAAAAGGTCTCATTTTTATCCTGGAGCCCTGGTGGCACAGTGAGTAATGTGTCGAGCACGTCACACCATATCCTTCGTGTCTGCACTAATGGAGGAAGTGTCCTTTTGCTGTTGGAATCCTTGGTCTCCAGTACCAGACACTAACCCAGCATGAAGGTCTACCAGAGGACTCCACAGTCTAGATGGCACCTTTCATTCCACCCCAGCCAGTCCGAAGGCTTCTTCCATTTTTCTACCCCTGCTCCACCAGCTCCCGGGATGCCCTTCCACAATCCACTTTCCTCCCCATTTTTCTCTCTGCACTTCTCGCCTTTCATTTCTGACCAAACTTCAGATGACGGGAACACTGATAAATTAATGATTGTAATTAATAAAAATTGACTCTGTGCTAATAAATTATTATGAAATGACCTGTCAAGCTCTTTAATGAAATGCAAAAAGCTGCAGTAATGAAATGAGTGTGTGCACTTTTTCAGCCAAGACGTGAGGAAATATATCCATGGGGTGTGGGGGGGAACTTGGGATTCTGCAGAGAAAGAATACAAGAGAAAAATACGGTTGGAACATTGCTTAAAGGAGCCAGGAAGAAGTGCCATTGAGGAAGCACCTACTGGGTTAGACACTTGTCCTAATATCATCACTTTATCATTATCTTTAATATCCCATGAGGTGGTTGCTCTCATTATCTCTCACTTTTACTTAATCTCAGAGAGGGCAAGAAGTTGTCCGAGGTCACACAGCAACTATGTGGGAGACCCCACTGCCGTCACATTACAGTGTTCTCACTCGACGCAACACTCACTATGCCACCAGGGTCCTGGGATAAAAACTAGATCTTCTGGACTTCAGATTCCCCCAGTTCTTCACCACTTGATTATATCAAGAAACCAGGATTTGGGGGAGTGAGGGGTGTGAATTTAAAACCCAGTTCAGTCACCTGATACACTGATGTCATGTGTCATTAGGTCAGACCGAATCATAGCTGACCCTCACGGAAGACTGCTCTCACCTTTCGCCCTCAGAGCTGCTGGTGAATTCGATCCTCCTGTCTCGGGGTTTGCAGCAGGACTTCTTACCACTAGGTCATCAGCTCTCATTTTGATATGATGACCTAGAACAGGCTTATTTAACCTGTTTATGTGGCAGGGTCCTCATCTGTGTGAAAGGGATAGAACATCTCTTTCCGTGTGTGTGTGTGTGTGTGTGTGTGTGTGTGTGTGTGTGTGTGAATAAAGCGAGGTGATGCATAGGAACACACAGATCCTTCCTCTCTATGTACAAGAGCTTGGTCCAAGGAGTTCTATCCCTGAGCAGATCAGGGACCGTGGGGAAAGTGCCCAACCTCACAAGGAGGCGTGGCCACATCCTTGCTCATGCCGGGCCCCAGCTCGACAGCTGTTTAATATTACAAGGTTGTCCCAGTTCTTTGTAAACTATAGCCATGAATGTAAAACAACCCGTTTTTACAACAGAATTGTTTAACCCTGCACCAATTAAAAGTACCTGTTATTAAAAAAGGTAATTATGCCGTAATTAGTTTGACACAAGACATTAAGCAGATTATTATCAGAGCCGGAGAAATAGTAACTTCAAAGCAATTTTCCCTCTTGAAAGAGGCATTTACATGCCGCCATCGGAGCAGGATCCTCACTCCAGGCGTTTCTGAACGCAGGGAAATGTGATTCCCAACTCTTCCGAGCAGCTTGGAGCTTTATTGGCAGGGATGCCCGCGTTACAAATGAACCTGGGTGGCTGGGCTGCAGAAATGCTGCCTGGGGAACTCCTATTCTGCACCGGTGACTGTCCAGCCAGCCTCCAGCCTGCTATTGTTGTTCGGTGACATCAAATCAACTAAGATTCATAACAACTTCATCAACAGCTGGTTGAAGCTTTGTCCTATGCCCGCCTCCTTCAGTCTCCACCACGTTCAAGTCTATTTTTGCTGTGATGGTGTTGGTCCATGTCCCCGGGGGTCTTCTTCTCTTTCACTGGTTTTCAACTTTGACTAACATAGTATCTTTTCCAAGGACTGGACCGTCCTGACAGCATACAGAAAACCTAGAGCAAAGAGATTCGGAAGCTGCAGGCCAGAGGAAATACACACAGCAGCCACGGCGAGCACACAGAGCGACTGAGCGAGGCAGAGAACGCAGATGAGTGGGGACTTGGCGGAGCATCACGCGTTTGAATGCTAACCGAATGGTCATCCAGATACTGGGCAGGAGAGAGACGATGGAGACTCCTCCCACAAAGATGTATCACCATGGAAACCCTACAGCCGAGTCTCATGAATCAGAATCAACTTGAAAACAGGGGCTTGTGGTGTTTGTCTTGTTCTGATCTGAGCCACTCGCGTGGAGAGGAGTGGGGTCACGTATTCCCTTCCCATAACGAGAGGAAAACCATTTCAACAGAGAACTGGGTACATTTCAAGGTCCTAATGAATGAGAACTATTTCAATCATTAGCCTGTGTCTCTAACCGCTGGCCCGTGTGTTCCCGTTATCCCAAAGGGCTCTCTGCCCTCTGAGAGACCAGGAATGGAAATGTGAACATATCAATATTGGCACTAAGGGTGTGAGTTAGTACTGAAGTGTTATCCAGGTGGAACTGAGTTGGAGCTGACTCTCCCCTGAGTTTTCAGAGGATGTAAATTGCACCAGAGGAGACTGCTCATCTTTCTCTCTCAAAGCAGTCAGTGGATTCGAACCTCTTGCTTCAAGTGCAAACTCCTTACCCACTAGGCCAGCAGAGTTCCTGCTCACAGAGGTTATTGGGGCAAAACCCAGCTAGTTCAAGAAGGAATATTTAGATCATTCTTCTCCCCTGGATGCACAAAATTGGCCTGCTTTATTGATCCACCCATATTACAATTTCTTTTCAGGAGATCATCTTGCAAAGTTATGATATATGGTATTTACTGAACATTCACACTTCATCAAGAACTGTAAGAAACAAATTTTTTTACAATTGTACCATTCCGAAATCTCTACCTCACAGATAACATACTTTGTGATATGAATTTTATGCTCATTTTGCAGATAAAGAAACTTAGACTCAGAGAGAGGAGGTAACACCAACCATCAAGCAGAGGCAGAATTTGAACCCAGGTCCCCAAGACAGAACACATTTAATAGAGATTCATTCTTACCCAAATGTAAAGGCCTCCATTCCAACACGGGGAAAGAGATGAGGAAAAATTCAGATATTTTGTTGCAATAACAAAGGATTCTATGAAGAAAATTAATAACTCAGGAAGCATCAAATAAGACAAAAGGAATATGCGGAATTACTACACCAAAAATAATTGGTCATATCCCACTGTTAGGAATATACTTTGAGGAAATTAAAAATGAGACATGAATGGAGATATGTACAATTATGTTCATAGCAACATTATTCACAATGTTGTTGTTGTTGTTATGTGCTGTCGAGTCACCTGTGACTCATAGCAACCCCAATCTACAATAGCCCTAAACCGTGCTCTGTCCTGTGACAATCTCACTGTCTCTGACACATCTACCCTCATTACCCCAGTCACTGAATCAATCCATCTCATCAAGGGTCTTCCTCTCTTTCTCTGTCCTTCCACCCTTCCAAGCATGCCCTCCCTCTCCAAGGACTGATCCTGCCTTGAAACATGTCCAAAGTATGTCAGACAAAGCCCTATAATCCTTGCCTCCAAGGAGCAGCCTGGCTTCAATCTCTCCAGGATGAACCTGTTTGTTCTCCTAGCAGTCCCTGGTATACTCCATACTCTTTTTCAGCACCAGATCAAAAGCATCAATTCTCCTTCTCTCATCCCTAGGCATTGTCCAATTTTCTGATGCATAGCAAGTAATTGCAAACACCATAGCCTGTATCAGGTACACCTTAGTCTCCAGACTGACATAGTTGCTCTTCAGTATTTTGGAGAGGTCTCTGACAGCAGACTTTCCCAATGGAATTAGTCTTTTAATTTCTTGGATGCTAGTACCAAGAGTGTTGATTGTAGATAGAAGGGGGGAAAGAAAGAAAGAAAAAGAAACAGCCAAATGCCCATCAACAAAGAAATAGATTAATGACAAATTGTACTTACATTGACACAATGGAATACTATGCAGCACTAAGAAACAACAATTTTGCCGCATACTCGATAACATGGGGGAGTCTATAGAGCATTAATACTAAGTGACTGTGGCATCAGGATTGGAGGAAGATTTATTTACCACCTGCTGCATGCAGATGACACAGTCTTACTTGCAGAAAACAAAAACAATGACATGAAGCATTTACTCATAAAGCTTAACTAAAGCATTTGGTATGGATTATATTGCCATTTAAAAAAAATCCTTAAAACCAGGCCAATAAACATCATGATAAATGAAGAAAAAGTTGAAGTTGCCAAGAATTTAACTTCACTTGGATCCACAAGAACCTTGAGTATAGCAGTAAAGAAGTCAGAGAAGCTGTACTGAGCAAATCTGCAAATAAAAACATCTTTTTGAAGTGTAACGACCAAGGATGTCACTTTGAGGGCTAATATACACCTGATTCAAATCTTGATACTTCTAGTTGTCTGTTTATGTGAGAGTTGGAGAGTGAAAAAAGAAGACTGAAGAAGATCCGGTGTCTGAATTGTGGCGATGGTGAAGACTATTGCATATGCCGTGGACTTCCAGAGGAATCAACAAACCTTGGAAGACATGCAGGCAGAATGCTCCTTAGAAGTGAAGAGGGTGCGGTTTCCTCTCAAGCGTTTTGGGAATGTTACCAGGAGAGACGAATCCCTGGGGATGGACGTTGTATTTGACAAAACAAAAGGGTCAGGAAACTAGAGATGATAACACTACAAGAGGGTTGACCTGGTGGCTGCAACAGAAGGTTTGAAGTACAGCAAAGGTTGGGAGGGCGGTGTGTGATCTGGCAGTGTTACGTTCTGTTGTGCACTGGGTGGCTCTGAGTCAGAGGCGACTTGACAATTACAGACACTCAGGAAACGTGTGTCTCCTCATATAACTGTCCTCCTTACTCCTCAGTTTCCCCATCATTCCATGCAGCGATTTAGACAGATCTTACCTAAGCACCAGTTGAGTGCATTGATATTGCCAGAAGTGCATCTGAGGTCTCTGTGCACAGCCCCCCTCACTGTCTGCCAGCCTGAGGCTCCACTAGTGTTCTCAGGGTCCCCAGCTCCCCTCAAAGCCACTGGAATCCGGGAGAAGCTGGAGGAGCTGCTGCTGGCAGCAGGGCCTGGAGCCCATCCTGTGGTTGCCATGACAACAATGCCGGCATCAATCTTCTTCAAGCCCTTATTTCCAACTCTGCCTCTCTCCATCTCTTGTCATGTCTGTGTCTGCTGCGTGCCCCAGCAGTAGCACTCGGGGTGAGAGGCTGGAGCCAAGCGTGCATGCAGTGATGAGGCCAATGCACAGAGCAGAGGAGCAGGCAGGCGCAGAAGGCTCAGGACTGCCATAAACAAGTCTCACTCTGGAGCTTAGGGGAGATCCTGATCCCCCAACAACACCACAATACCTCATTTCTTCCTTTTTCCCTTCTTTCATAACACATAATTCACACCAGGTACCATCTTAAGCTTCTGACATCCACTTATCCCCTTTACAGTTTAGTTTTTGTGTAAGGAGCCCTGATGGCATGAAGATTAAGCACTCAGCTGCCAACTTAAAGGTTAATGGTTCAAATCTACCCAGTGGCTCTATGGGATAGAGAACATAGAGAACTTGCTATCAACTTTTATAAAGATGGCAGCCAATAAAATTCTGGGGAGCAGTTCTCTGTCACATGGGGTCACTTGGGATGGGAAGTGACTCAATGGCACTCAATAAAAACAAGAGCAATAACTTCTTATGGATTTTTCCTATTATTGTAACTGGAAAAGACAATGCTAGGTGCCTGTTTGCAAAACAGCATCCAGAGAACGTAAGAGAGAAATGCAACATTCTACTTGCTCTGAAAATTGAGTAAATGCTCTTCTCGTTGTTGTTGCTGCTGTTAGGTGCTGTCAAGTTGACTCTAACTCATAGTGACCCTATGAACAATGGATCAGGACCTTGTCCTGTCCTGTGCCACCCTGGCCATCTCTGACATACTCCAGTCCACCATCAGAGTCCATCTCATTGAGGGTCTTCTCCTTTTTTGCTGACCCTCCACCTTCCTGAGCATGATGTCCTTCTCCAGGGACTGACCCCTCATAACAACATGCCCGAAGTATGTGACACAAAGTTCCCGCAGCTTTGCCTCCAGGAAATGGGCATAGCCTCTCTGTCTTTCCACCGTCATCCTACAGACTTGAAAACAGAGACTCAGAGAAGGCTCTGCCCAAGGACAATTGGTCATTAATAAAACCTGGCTTGAGCTCAAATCTGATTTCTAGACCATGGTTTTTCTTTCCTCTAGTCCCGCATTAACTCAATCAAGCACAGAGCTAGGTCAGTAGCTGAGGTAGGGCTTCGACCTTCACAGAAAAGAGCAAGTACTGCTGGCCAGGAGAGGTGCTTAATTTTCATATAGAGTAAATGGATTTGCAATTCACTACTAAACAGGCACAACTGCTAAGCCCACCTATCAGATGAAGAAACTACAGGGGCTTCTGTTAAGATTCTTATTCTGGTGGTAACAAATTTCCACAGGGAACTCTGGTGGCCTAGTGGTAAGAGGCTATGCTGCAATTCAAAGGCACACAGTTCGAATCCACCAGCTGCTCCACAGGAGAAGGATGGGCAGTCTCCTTCTATTGGATTAACTGCCTCTGAAAATCTGCCGGAGGATCAGCTATGGGTCAGTTCTGACTTAACAGTACACAATAACAACAACATCATTAGTATCTTATTCCTGTGGTCACAAATTTCCACACACTTAATTAACTCACTCATTGCTGACTCATGGCAGACCTTCCCATGGATTTTCAGAGACTATAAACCACACAGGAGAGTAAACATCTTTCTTCCATGAAGCAGCTGGTGAAGCTGGTAGATTAAAAGTTTGCCTTTCGCTTGACAGTGCAATGCCACTACGCCACTAGAACATCTTAATAATGTAAAACAAGACAGACATCTTTTTAAAGTTCTGGGCTGAGACCAAGCTGCAAGCAGGAGTGTGTTCTACCTGGAGGTTCTAGAGAAGAAACGTATCTTTGCTGTTGCCAGCTTGGTTTCTTTCATCCACCTCCAAAATCAGTCAAGTCAGGCCAAGTCTGTCTCACACTGCCACCCTCTTTTGATCATAAGAAGCTTTCTGATTACCGCGCATTCTCCTACGTGGTTAGAGATCATCTTTCAACCTCAGAGGCAACTGACAAACATTCTTCATTCTATCCACAACCTCAATTCTCCTTCACCATGTAAACTAGCAGGTCCATGGGATGGTGGGCGCGTTTTCCATCCTTGACTGAGGCCAAGGGTAAAGTAGACAAGGAAGTGAGATTTTTAGTTACCAAGCAGAGATGAGGTGGGAAGTGGGTAGAAAGGAAAAGAGAAAACTTCAGGATGTTGTTGTTGTTGTTATGTGCTGTCGAGTCACCTGCGACCCACAGCAACCCTAAGTACAGCAGCTCTGAAGCCTGCCCTGTCCTGAGCCAGTCTCACTAATTCCAACACTCTAATCCCCATTACCCCAGTCACTGTATCAATCCCTCTCATCTGGGGTCTTCCTCTCCTGCACTGACCCTCCACCCTTCTGAGCATGATGTCCTTCTCCAAGGACTGGTCACGTGCCCAAAGTATGTGAGACTGAGCTTCAAAATCCTAGCCTCCAAGGGGAAGCTTGGTTTCACCTTCTCTAAGACAGACTGACTTTTTCTTGGCAGTCCATGGTATGTATGTTCAAGTCTCTTCTCCAGCACTGTAATTCAAAGGCATTGATTCTTCTTCTGTCATTGTTAGTCACTGTCCAGCTCTCTGCCCAAGTCTTCCTTAACCAGCCACCCCCGGCCTTCCCCAAGCCAAGGGCTCGCTGTTCTTGGCTATTTAGAGACTGACTTTGTTCCCCAGTATGACTGGGTCTTTCACAATACCATGATGTTGAGTAAGCAGAATTTTCCCCAACATTCTCTGGTTGATGACTTCTACCTTAACTTCCAATCTCTAAGGAAGACTTTAATCCATTGGACCCCTTCTTGTTCACTTTTGGAGTTGGTGGTTTCCAAACAAAGATAATCCCACCAAGAAGTCCCACTTGGGTTTAGGAAATCTTGGGAATTTCTAGTATGGTTTTAAAAATATGGCATTTTCTTTCAAACACAGTGTCAGCCAACATCCATTCTAGACCCAGGAAATTGAAGTTTCCTACTGCCTGACAAAGACACACGCAGACACTTCGCGTCTCCGAATATTTCTAAAATTAGAGTGAAAGTTGTGTTAACCGCCAACAGTTAAAAATCAAAATGATGGATTCCACTTATGAAATCCATTGGAAAGTGTTTCCTCTCCCAGCAGTCAAAAAGCTCACTCTCAATTTGTACTATTATGATCCTTGTAATCGCTTTTCACAATTACATTATAACTACCCTTCACTCTGCACGGATACGGTGGTCTGGGAAAGAAAGTGAGCCACTCTGACCTCCATGATCTTTATCAACTTCCCGGGACTCATGGCACAGCTGGAAGGAAACCTCACCTGGCAGAAGAAGAATGTTCTCGGCTAGACCAGAGTAGCCTGATAAACCAACATGGTCGTAGAACTTGTCTCTTGATTCTTCCGCAGGCTCACATGTTCTCCATTCAAAAGAATAAAGGTTATTGTTGTTAAGTGTCATTAAGTGGACTAAGACTCCTGTTGTTTGTGTTGTTATTATATGCTACCGAGTTGCCTCAAGCCATAGAGACCCTATGTACAGCAGTTCTGAACCGTGCCCTGTCCTGAGCCACTCTCAATATTTCCAACACACCAACCTCCACTACCCCTGTTACTGAGTCAATCCATCTCCTCCAGGCTCTTCCTCTCCTGGGCTGTCCCTCCATGATGTCCTTCTCCAAGGAATTGTCCCTCCTGGCCATGTGTGCAAAGTATGTGAGACAGAGCTTCAAAATCCTAGCCTCCAAGCAGAAACTTGGTTTCACCCTCTCCAAGACAGACCTATTTTTTTTTTTCTTGGCGGTCCATGGTATGTTCAAGACTCTTCTCCAGCACCACATTTTGAAGGCATCGATCTTCTTCTACTGTCCTTAGTCGTTGTCCAGCTCTCTGATGCATAGCAAGTAACTGAGAAGTTCATGGCCTGTATAAGGTGCACCTTAGTCTCCAGACTCATCCCGTTGCTTTTCAGCACTCTGGAGAGGATTGAAAATCTGACAGCAGATTTTCCCAATGCAATTCCCTCTCAACAACAGATCTGATCCTTCCCTGATCCTGCAGCATTCTCAGAACGTCTGCCACGCTCAAGCCCGCTGCTACATTCACTCTTAATTCATTTTGTTGAGAGCCTTCCTCTCCTTTCTAAAGTACAGCCTTTGCCAGTGTGATGCCCTCTCCAAAGATGTGTTTCTCTTAAAAATGTGCCCAAAGTAAGTGAAATGAAGTTTCACGGTCCTCGTCTCTAAGGAGCATCACGGTTGGACTTCCTTCAACACATATTTCTTTGCTCTTTTATATTCAATACACTTTGCCAACACCACAATTCAAAGGCATCAATTCTTCTTCAATTGTCCTGACTCACTGTCCAACTTTCAGGTGCATATTGTTGTTGTTGTTAATGACTTGTCAAGTCACTTGCAACTCCTAGTGAGCCTATAGACTCTGAACCCTGCTCGATCTTGAGCCAACTGCATTGTCTCTTACACATCTACCCCCATTACCCCAGTCACTGAGTCAACCCATCTCATTCATTGTCTTCCTCTCTAGGAAAAAAACACTATGCCTTGGATCTGACGCACCTTAGTCTATAAACTGACATCTCTGCTCTTCAAAACTTTGTTTCTAAGTAAAGAGACATTAAGGAGATCAAAATTGTCAGGAAGACATACTCTTTCCAGGCGGAGTTTAGCAATCTTGGAGACTGGGGCATTGCAAAATATGGAGAACCTATCTAGTTCAAGTGCTATAAAACTTAGATATCAAAATTACCATTCGGTATACCAGTGCTGATGCCTAGTCCAGCATTATTCACAATAGCAAAAAAAGGCAGTAAGAACCCAAATGTCTGCATAAATAAAATGTGCCACATATCTACAACGGAGTATTATTCTTGAATAGGAAGGGAATGAAACTCTGATACTGGTGAACCGTGAAAGCATTATGGTTAGTGGCACAAGTCAGTCTCAAAAAATCAAATGCAAAATAAATAAATAAATAAAAATCAAATGCTATGTGATCCCAACAGGCTTATCTGTAGGGGAATAAGACATGTGTTTTATCTCTTTGCCAATTAAATCCTCATCCCTCAAGATATTTTTATAAGCACGCTATGCTAATTTTTTACATGTTTCTTTAAGTACATATAGTGTAGTGGGCTTATGAGCTATCTAGCATAGGCAAGTGTATGTTGCTGTTGTTATCATTACACACCGTCGAGCTGAAACTGACTCCTAGCTGGTGCCCTCGCAGGTTTTCAGAGGCAGAAAACTGCATGGGAGGAGACTGTCCCTCGTTCTCCCAGGGAGTAGTCGGTAGACTTGAATCAAGTGCCTTTGTTTTGGCAGTACAACTCCTTACCACTAAGCCACCAGAGCTCCCTTGGCAAATGTCTAGAAATCAGAATGCATCGGTGGTTGCAAAGGTAGGCAGGAGGGAAGGAGAAAGAGGGCCTTACTTCTTAGGAAGATAATGAGCTGCTATGAAAGGTAATAGGAAAACCTGATAACAGATAGTGGTGATGTTGTTGGGTGTCAATGAATAGATTTCAACTCAGAGCGATGTTATGTAAACAGAACAAAGGTTGCCAGGACCTATGCGTCCTCACAACCGTTGCTACGTGGGAGCCCACTGCTGTAGCGATGGTGTCAGTCCATCTCATTGAGGGCCTCAGTCTTTTTTGCTGGCTCTCTATTTTACAAATCATGCGTGTCCCTTGTGCAGGGACTGGTCCCTCCTTTTAACATGTCCCAAATCCGTGAGATGAAGGCTTCCTGGTCTCACTTCTAAGGAGCACATTACTATTTTTCCAACACTTACGTATTTGCTCTTCAGACAACCCATGGTGCATCCAACACTCTTTGCCAACACAATTCAAATAGGACAATTATTCTTTAGTCTCCTATTTTCATTGTCCAGCTCTTGCATGAACCTAAGACACTTAAAAAGACCATGACTTTGGGTCAAATGCACCTTTGACATCACAGTGGCATTTTATTTGTTTAAGATTTTTAAAGAAGCCATTTGCAACAGATTTGCTCAATGCAGTACATCTTCCGATTTCCTGACTACTTCTTCCATGACTTTTGAGGGTGGATCTGAGTGAAATAAAATTCTTGGCAACTCCAATATGCTCTCTGTTTTCCAAGACATTGTTTATGGGTCCAGTTATGAAAATGTTTCCTTTATGTTAAAGTATAATCCAGAATGAAGGCTGTATGTAGTATCGGATCTTCATAAGTAAGATTTTCAAATCCTCTTCACTCCCGGCAGACAAAGCTTTGTCTTCTGCATGTTGTCACTCACATGACAAATGCAGGTGATGTTACTCAATGTTGTTAGGAGCCATCGAGCAAGCCTGCGCACAAGAGAACAATACACTGTCTCATTCTGCCCCGTCCACACAAAGGCTGCTGAACCTGAGCCCACGGTTGCGATCACTGTGTCAATTCATCTTGTTAAAGGTCTTCCTCTTGTTCTCTGGCTTTCCACGTCACCAAGCGAGAGGTCTTTCTACAAAGACTGGATCCTCCTGAAAATCTAAGTATGGGAGACAATTTCTCACCATACTCACTGCTAAGAATGGGAGACAGCAGTTAGCTGCCATACTTGCTTGTAAGTATGAGAAACAATATTTCATGCTTGCTTCTAAGGAGCATTCTGGATGCACTTGCTTGAAGACAGACTGAGTAGTATGGACAACATGTTTATATGACCAGTGTCTTCTGTACCTGTGTCTCCTCTGGGTCATTGACGTGATCTGGGGCAAGACCAAGTCAATGTCCAAGACCAAGTGGTTCTCAATTAAGGGTCATTTTGCCCCTCCCTCCAGGCGGCACTGAACAATGTCTGGAGACTTGTTTGCCTGTCAAACATGGAGGAGTTTGCCCCCACATTGTACAATGCACAGGGCAGCCCTCACCGTAAAGGATAACGTAGTTCAGTATGTTGATAACAGTGTGACCAAGAGGCTCCGTTCCAGGACGAGGCTCCATCACCGATGCTTTTAGAAAGCTCCTCGGTGATTCTAATGAAAGTCATTGAGTTAATGAAATCACAGCAATTAGCCTTCAGGAATGACAGCCTTTTAAACTAAGCCTCCGTAATCAGCCAGCTGTTATTAAATCATCAATATGAATCCAAACCAAACCTATTTCCACAGTCAATTCTGACTCACAGTGGCCCTACGGGACAGAGTCGAATTGCCTCGTGACACGTCCAGCACTTCTTTACAGAAGCAGGCGGCCACATCTTCTTTTCATGATGTGGCAGGTGGGTTCGAACTGCCAACCTTTTGGTTAGCAGGCAAGTGCTGAAGCAAATGTCCCATCTGAGTTCTTGAATACATTCAATGACTTTTTAACTCATCCGTGACTATAACCAAGTGAGGTCATGTTACAATGAGCAAAACTAAGCATTGGCTTGTCACTTCCTGCTACAAAGCAATTTCCCCCATGTTCCAGGACTAAGACGGGTTCCACAACATGAGACTTGTATTAAGGTTGGAACTGTCCTTGGAAACCAGAACAAGTCAATCCCTAGGTCTCTGCCTTCCTCTTGTTTTCTTCTGCTGTCCATCAACCCATTCCTTGTTGAGGTTGTACAGCATGCCAGGCTTACACAAACACAAGATCCACTTTGTTGTTGTTGTTGTTAACTATGTCAACTCACAGTGACCCCACGCACAATGAGATGAGATCACTGGGATCCATCAGGTTCTCGCTGGCTAATTTTAGGTGAGTAGATCAGGGAGCTTTTCTTCCAAATGGAATACCTAGTCGGCATGGTAGCCACACACGAGCCTCGGCTGATGGATGGGCAGTGGCTCCGTGTGAGGTGCGTTGGCCAACACCTAACTTTGGTCTCTTACATGGAAGGCTGCATGACTGAAGAGGGGCTATTCCTTGGAGAGGGACATGATGCTTGGAAGCATGGGAGGTCAGCGAAAGAGAGCAAGGCACTCAACCTGGTGGATTGGTACCCTCACTACCTCAATGGGATCAAGTGTGTCAGATGGTGAAAATGGCGCAGGACAGGACAGGGTTCAGATCTGTTGTTCATAGGGTCACTATGGGCTATATTGGACTCAATGGCGCCTAGTAACAACAAAACACATGAAAGTAAGAATTCTACTACTTCCCTTTTACCCACGTGAGTTTATGCAATGCTTTCTGCTGTTGCATGCTGTCAAACTGAAAACCCTGCAGGAGGTTTTCAGAGGCTCTAAATCACACAGGACAGTGACCATATTATCTCTTATAGAACAGCTGGTGGATTTGAACCAACTACCTTTGGGCTGGAAGTTCAGATCCTTACCACTCAGCCACCTGAGCTCTCACACACAATACTTAGAAGCCCAAGAAGTAAATATTAAGATCTCCATTTAAAAAAAAAATGTGAGTTCAAGTTCTTATTCAGAAGGTTGCTGAGATGGTTAAGTGTTGGTAAACACATAACCAGTTCTTCAGTCCACATCCCGTAGACCATGCAGGCCCTAAAGAGGCCTCTGTCCGCCCCAGTGGTGCCCAGCAGAGACCTGGGCGCATTAATCTGCTACAAACAGCAGCATGCCGTCCTGGTTTTTGCACAATCTCTCGTTCCCCACTGATGCCAATCTTTGTCTTTTCTTTTCAGCATGGGGCCCAGTCAATTAAGAAGAAAAGAGCCAGGGCCTTGTAGATGACCTTCAATTGAAACTAATTAACACAGGCTCCTTGGAGTCCTTGCAACGCTTGGAGCCCACAGGTAAGAGAGGAGGAGAGGAGGGTCCCCATTGTTCTCTGTCCAAGGCTTTCCATGGACCAGCCTGTGTTCCAAGGAGCAGGGGCGCATGCACACCATGCAATGCCTCCAGAACCTCAAGGGCAGTTTCCGGCTAAGCAGCCCCTCTGGTCGGCCGATCCCAGCGCACAGGCTTGCTTTACACGAGGCACATTTCATTCTACACCCAGCTTAGAAGCCTGGCTTCTTGTTGATTTAACAACCCCGGGTGGGCAAAGCACCCCAAACAAATCCCAGAAGATTGTCTGCGGAGGTGTTTGTGTTGTGCAAACAGCATTACACGTGTGCAGGGCTTTGGAGTGCCTGTTTCAAATATTGACGAGGCCCCCGGGAGCCAATCTCCAGAGCTCGCGAGCTGCTCAAAGGTGCAGCTGGTCCTGAGTTCGGATCTTCTGATCCAGGAGACGGGATGGTCCCCAGCCTGCATGTAGAGCCGTGCGCCCTGCCCGTGGGCACACACGTACGCACATGGGAGAGGGGGGACCCCATCCTCCACAGCCCTGCACTATGCGCCCCACCACCACCACCACTTCCAAGCACGTCCCTCGGCCGTGGCCCTGCGCATTTCTATGAAATGACATTTTATTAAATAAACAAACTGGCGTCTTTCGAGCAGATTTATGAACAGTTCCCCGAGTCTCACTTGTTCGACCCACCATAGATTTACGAGGCTGCATTAACCTCGTGAGCGCTCGTAACGTTTACCGAGATAATGTTGGCAGGAGGAAGAAGGGATCTTTTTATAGCCGAGTCATAATTACAAAGTGCAGGGAGGACCGGGGACCTGTTTATTAGTTATGCAGGGCGCACGGTCAGCCAGAGGATGGTGCGTGCCACGTGACTTCCACGGACAGTGAGCATCCCCGTCCCTCGCGAGCTGGCTATCCTCCCTGGCTGGCCGAGGGTCTAGTCTTTCATTCTAGAGAACCTGTCATCCCTGGGTTGTTATTGTTGTTAGATGCCATCGAGTTGAAGCCAACCCGTAGCTGACTCTCCAGCAGGTTTTCAGAGACACTAAGTTGCATGGGGGGAGACTGTCCGTCTTTCATGAGGCAGCTGGTGGATTCGATCCACAAGCCTTGGGGTTGGTAGCGCAGCTCCTTACCACTAGGCCACCAGAGCTCCCTGTCCTGCATGTGAGCAGGCAGAAATCTCCCAGACGGCAGACAAGGGCTGTTGGGTCAACCCCCTAACGCAAGCCCAGCTTGCCTCTCCAAGCAAGTGGAGCCCAAAGTGCCTTCTTAGAACGCTGAGAGACGCGGGGGTCCCTGGATAGAAGGCAGCCCACCTCCATCCCTGGAGCACTGCACCTCTGGCCCCCTTCTTCAAGGGAAGGGATGTGTCACCTTGTCCTTTCCTGAAAATAACGTTGGCTGGGGAAACAGAATAAGTGCAAATGTACCAGTGATGGAGGCTGCAGCTTCATGGGGGTTGGCAAAGGGTCAGGGAATATATAAGACAGAGATAGATCGAGGTAGATGTTGTTGTTGTTGTTGTTGATTGCCATCAAGTCAAAAATAACACATATGAGCAAAAGACCTGAGGCCTTTCTATAACTATTGTCATTTCTCCGGGTTCACAGAGTTTACAGAGGCATGTGGTTTAGGAAGTGGACACCACTTCTGCTTCCAAACTTGAAACAATCTTGAATCAATCTAGAAGCTCCACCAAACACTGCACTCGATGGGTAGCCAGTTTGGTGTCTGGCACACCTATGGCACAGCTGTTCTATTACGGCACTTGAGACCCAAATGGCACAGGAGTCAGTGTCACACCAAACCCTGACTCCCTCATCAAACCAAATTGACCAGAGTGCTGTATGACTTAGAAGAATGCCCCTCCAAAATATAGTAACAAGGGATTAAAATACAATCCCTCAGGCCCAACTTTTAAATAGAAGGGTCCCCCAGGAGGTCTTGTTGAGTCTAAACTAGAGGCTTAAATAAAATAGCAAGCAAACAACCCACACAGATCCGCAACCAAAACAAGAGCACCATCTTACAGACTCCAGCCACTTCATTCAACTCCAAAACAGAGACAAGGGCTTTGGGGTTATACGTTGTTAAGCGCCATCTAGTATCAACCCTATAAACAAAATATAGCTATACGGAATATCTATATAGACAGAGTAAAGATATAGGAGTGAACAGCATTCCAGGCATCTGCCTGCGTGTGCGTGCAAACCTCTTTGTGAGGGTATCACCACCCTCGGCATTATCTGTTTGCTCACAGCTGACCCTTCAGCGAATTTCGAGGCTGTAAGTCCCTTGGGAAGAAACTGTCCATCTTTCTCCTAAAGAGCAGCTGTTGTGTGTTGTGTTACTGACTGCCATCAAGTCAAGCACGATTCACGCCCCTACGAACAAAAGACCTGAAGCGTTTCTTAACGCTCGCCGTTTCTCAATGCTCATAAGGTTTCCAGAGGCATGTGGTTTAGGAAGCAGATGCCACTCCTGCTTCCAAAGAGCAGCGAGCTGGTGGATTAGAACCACTCACATTTGGGTTGGCAGCCCATCTCCTTACTCTCTAGGTCACCAGAGCAAGACGGTGCAAAACACTACAGGTGAAAGGAGGAGTAGAAGGAACAGCTGCCATTGGTGATCCCCATGCTCCACGTTTTCACAGCGCAATCTGCGCTCCTGGACGATCTTTGGGAAGAAGATCACCAGGAATTTCTTCGGAGTGACTCTGGGTGGAGTCGAAAGTCTAGCTTTTCTGTTAGCAACTGACTGCTAGCAATGTGTGCCACCCAGGGACTCCCAAGATCAAGTTCATTGTCACTGAGTCAACTCTAAGTCAAGATGGACTCAAGTTATTGACTTGGAATCTTTTCAGATTTTCAGGATGGGGCTGGGCATTGTGATGTTACAAACCTCAAGTGTTATTGATCCAAAGGGCCTTCAGACTAGCCGAGAGTCTTCCGAAGACCTTTCAAATGTCCTAGACTCCGTGTTCCCATGATGATCGACGAACCAGCGGCATTTGCCTCTCTGGGAGCTCACTGGATATGCTGAATTGAGGTTTTGTCCCCCGGGACTCCCAAACAGAACTCCCTTTCATCAAAATCCCCACGAGATTTACGTGGCACTGAAAACTGAGAAAACAAAAATCCACCCCACTAGACCAACAGACCACATCGTAACAGACACAAAGAAGATTGGAGTTGTCAGGGATTTCATTTCACTTAGATCCACAATTAACACCCATGGTAACAGCAGTCAATAAATCAAAAGGCATGTTGCATTGGGAAAGCTTGCTGTCAGGGACCTCTTCAAAGCGCGAAAAAGCAAGGATGTCAGTTTAAAAACTAACGTGCATCTGATCTAAGCCATGTTTGGCTTGTTGTGGGGTTTTGTGGTGGTGGTTTTTTTTTTTTTAAATTGCTTCCTATGCATCTGATAGTTGGACAACGAATCAAGATGACAGAGGAAGGACTGATGACACGTTTGAACTGCGGCGTTGGTGAAGAGTACTGGATGTCCCAGGGACGGCCAAGAGAACACAGGAGTCTGTGTTGGAGGAAGCGTTCCTCTCAGGGTGCTGCTCCTCAGAGGTGAGGATGGTGACACTTGAAACTAAAAACATACCTTAGGAGTGTGTTCAGGAAGCACCAGTGCTTGGCAAAAAGACATCGTGCTGGGCAAAGTGGAGGGTCAGAGAATGAGAGGAAGAGATGGATTAACAGATTGCAAGGATGGCTGGTTCGTGCGCTAAGGCAGGGTTCTCCTCTATTGTCCGTGGGGTCTACTCAAGGATATCTAATAACAAATCAGTGGAGCCCCTACTCCACCTCTGTTTTCTAGGAAGCAACGTAAGACTTAAGGCAGTCCGGCCCTTGCCCCAGGTCGCCAGGGCTGGCACCGGAAGCCGTGCCCTTGACATCTCACGGTCACACACAGAGGCTGAAGGCAGCCAGACTGCCAGACACTGGCGGCAGGTGCTGGGGAGGTGCTGGTGGGCCGGAGTTAGAAATGAGCGATGGAGAGAGAGGGTGCCCTGGGGAAGGGGGCCGGTGTGTAGTTGTCAATTAGTCACCGGGCCTTCCGCAGCTGGGCGTCCTCGCAGACACCCCGCCTCCCGCGCCTCTGCCCTCTCTGACTTCCTCTTCCCCAGCCTCCTTGAGATTTGAAACTCAAACAAGAGGGTATGAATAATGTAGAGCGGTTGTTCCTCTCGTCTCCCCTCAATCCTCAGAGGGTGAGCGAGGCTGCTTGCCTGCCTCATTAGTGGCTGTTCAACCATTTGATTTCGGTAACAATCAGTGTGCCTGCCTTGGAATTTTCATACCTATTTGCGTCACTGGAGTCAACACGGAATTTTTGAATCCGCATGCAATTTTAATGGGGTGATCTGCATACGGCGGGAGCTCTCTGTTTCCAGCTCTCGGTGCCCCAGCCCAGATCCTAGCCACAGACCACAGACAGGCAGAGAAATAGAGGGATCAGAGGGCAACAGGGACCAGGAGACTCGCAGGACCCGAGCTTCAGTCCAGACCTGGACTGGGAGGTCCTGGAGATGCCCCAGGCTGGGGTGGGTACCTCCTGAGCTGCTCCCATAAACGCAGGTTTCAATTTCAAAGAAAGTGTTCAGAACTTTGCTATGATACCCAGTTGTTGTAATTAGATGCCACCGAGCTAACTACAAGTGAGAACAACAGATCTGTAGCCCGTACTGTCCTCGTCATTTCTCTGATACACTTGAGCTCACTGCTTCAGTCACTGTGTTAACCCTTCTCGCTGAGGGTCTTCCTCTCTTTCGCTAACCCCCACCACCACCACCACCACCACCTTTCCAAGCACAATGTCTCCCTCCAAGGAATAACCTCTCCCAGCAACATGCCCAACATACGTGAGATGAAGCTTTATCACCTTTGACTCCACAGAGCACTCTGGCTGCACCTTCTCCAAGACACACCTGTTTGTTCGGGTCCATGGTCAGATTCCCTGTATGCTCCAGGACAGGCTGCGGAACTGCTCTGAGCCTAAGGTTGCCTGACTGTAACATAAAGAGTCTAACAGTTTGCCTTCAGTAACAGAGATCTGGTGGCCTAGTGAATAAGGAGTTGAGCTGCCATCCCCAAAGCCAGTGGTTCGAATCCACTAGTTGTTCTGTACAAGAAAGATGGGCAATCTCTTCCTTTGCTATTTCCAGCCTCTTTTGTTCAGAGGGTCAGCAAGGAGTCAGTTATAACTCAATAGCAATAAGGGGGGAGGGTGGGGGAGAGAGGGAACCCATTTAAATGTTGGTAGTTTCACTCCCCCCAAAAGCACTGCAGAAGAAAGGCCTGGCAATATGCCACCGTGAGAATAGCAGCCACAAAACCCCAAGGGGCAGTTCCACTATGCAACACGCGAGGTCATCATGAATCAGAATCTACTGCACTGCCACTAAGTCTTCTGCTCCGACTTAACTGGGCACCTTCTCCCCCATTCCTGGGGCCAGCCCCTTGAGGGGCAGCCGCAAGTTCTCAGAAGAGCTGGGAAGTGTAAATGGAACAATGTGTAGAAGTGGACTCTCTATCAGCCTTAAGATGCCTTCATAAGGTGAGCAGCTAGTAGGACACAGAGATTTTGAGGTGGGGCCTCTCTGAGATCTGGAGCAAGCTGTGGGGCAGAACCCCCCAGGGGGGCAGGAAGGAATGATGAAGGGGTCTCCTCCCTCAGCCAGTGGCATCACCCTCCCTGCTGTGTGATGTCCAGGACTGAAATTCTATGCCTGCACCTGACCCTAGAAGGGAGAGAGATGAAACCCAGCCCCGCGCCCCCACCCTGTGCCTCGCAGCCCTTCTCGCCCAGCCTAATGAAATGGAAGGAATTTCTGCTGAGAAGGGTGATTACTAACCTGCCAGGAAGACTGAGAAAAATCAATCCCAGGGAGCAGGAGGTGGGGATCTGCTGAGAGGGGAGGGGTACAATAGGGGGGAGACAGCCAGACAGTGACCTGGGAGAGCGAGAGAGAGAACGGGTGGGAGAGAGGCGAGCCCCACATCTTCAGCAAGGAGGGCTTCCGGAATTTAGCCTCAATTCCTCTCTCTCTCTCTCTCTCTCTCTCTCTCTCCCCCCCCCCCCCCCCCCATTAGAAGGAAGACTGAGAATCCTGATCCAGAGGCAGGCACAGTTGAGCCAGCAGAGGCCAGTGGGTCCGGGATTGGAATGGGATCCAGGGATGCTGCGGCTTCCTCTGGGGAACACACTGTATCCCAGGCTGGACCCGGTGGCGGGACACTCCCACATGCTTTATCGTGGGAGCCCAGTGCTGACCATGTACACAGTTTGTTGTGAGTGGTCGAGTCAGCTCTGACTCACCAAGCCCTGTATATGACAGAACAAATTACTGGCCAGTCCAGCGTCCTCTCCAGTGTCACCACCACCGTATCCTGAGAGCCTGCAAACCCAGAGGGCTCATCTCAGTGCCACATCTCACAATCTCCCACTGCGTGCCACAGGCTGTCATTGGATGACTCTCAGAAGTGGACTGCCAGGCCTTTCTTCCTAGCTTCTTTTCTTAACCCCTTCGTTGACACTTCAGATATTTGAATCACCAATCATCATTTCCGTCATCTTCATCATCATCATCATCTTCTTCTTCTTCTTCATCATCATTCTCTCCTCCCCCATGTCTCTCTGTCTCATTATCATTGAGTTAGAATCAACTCATGGTTGATCTTCCATCAGGTTCTAAGAGGCTGTAAATCAGGAGGAGAATTTCTCATCTTTCTCCTGAAGAGCGGCTGGTGGGTTTGAACCACCTACCTTTGCGGAGGCAGCACAACTCTTTACCCACTAGGCCACCAGAGCTTCCCTTTTAACATCACAGCCACATGCAAATGACTGCAGTGGGACCCACAGAAAGACCGATGATGGGGCCACACACTGTATCTCAATAAACATTCTGTGGGTGAAATCATTACTTATTATTCTTTTTAAGAGTCTTTCCATGGATGAAGGCAAAAGAGATCTATGATAAAGGTATGGTCAGGTATTGTTATGTAATGTTTATGTTACAAAATAAAATGTATAATAAGAACAATTGCATGAAAAACCAAGATGTTTTGTAAACCTTTAGTCAAAACACAGTGAAAAAGACAAAGTGATCTCTGTTATCCATAAAGCCACAGTCTTGCTCTTGATTGGCCCAACCTAAGTGACATCACTTTCCATCCAAATAAATGTCTGAGTATCACAGGGTTCCAGGCTCCAGGGTGGAAGGTCCAACAGACCTGGGTTAACATTTTGGCTCCTTGTCTGTCTTCCTTAAATCCCCTGCCAGTCCACCGTGGGGCTCAAGCTGACTTCCACTAATCACCCAGCAGCCCGATTCTTTCTATTCACAAAACAACCAGAAACGTAAAGGGGAGAAGTGATTTGCCCAAAGTTTATCAGAGAACGACAATTTCCATTCATTGTTGACTTTGCTTAAGAAAGCAGAGGGAACATACTCCTCTAAGAAAGCTCTCCAGCATGAAACACAATAAAATTACACAAAAGAAAAGAAATGTAAAGGTTTAAGTAAAATGGTAAAGACAAGTAGAATGGAGGAAGAGAGACAGCTGACAAGTTTGGGCATTGGGAAGGTGGTGTTGTTATGTACTGTTAGGTCACTTGCAAATCATAGCAACCCTCTGCAAAACAGCTTTGAACCCTGCTCTGTCCTGAGCCAACCTCACTGTCTCTGACACACCTACCCCATCACCCCAGTCACTGAGTCAATCCAGCTCATCGAGGCCGTTCCTCCCTTGCGCTGTCCCTCCATCCTCCCAAGCATGATGCCCCTCTCCAAGGACTGCGGGGATAATGAAATGAGGCACAGCAGGTCCAACACCGCTAGTATTGAGGCAGGAATGGAGACCACCCAGTTCACATCCACGCATTATCTCCCTCAGTTACCTTTTACTTAGCTTTTTCTCTGTATCAGGTTCATGATTGAGACCAGATGGACCCCCAAGATCTGCTCTTCAAGGGCTGCACAATCTTTTAGTGCCAACCAAGAAGGCAAGCAAACATGACAATGATAAAGGCTGCAATGAAAGCGTTTATGAGATGTGGAAGGTGCTCCAGAGAGATGAAGAGGTATAACAGACTGGAAAGTACAGAGGAACTTGAGCTGTGGATTGAAGAACAGGAGGAGATGCATCTCCAGCCATTGACCAGCATTTCTAAAGTCAGGAAAGAGTGTGTACAATCAGAGATACTCTCAGGTGACAGCTGCTGTTGTCATTACGTGTCATCAATGACTGTGACTCTTAGTGACATTATGTACAACAGCTCTGAACCCTGCTCTATTCTGAGCCAGCCTCACTGTTTCTGACACACCTACCCCCATCACCCCAGTCACTGTGTCAATCTATCTCATCCGGGGTCTTCCTCTCGTGCGCTGACCCTCCACCTTTTCAAGCATGATGCCTTTCTCCAAGGACTCGTCCCTCCTAGCAAGATGCCCAAAGTATGTGAAATGGAGCTGCACAATCCTTGTCTCCAAGGAGCAGCCTGGCTTCACCGTCTCCAGGACAGATCTGTTTGTTCTCTTGGCGGTTCATGGAATGTTCAATACCCTGCAAGGCACTAGAGAGCAGGACAGTGACATATTTCAGAAAGATCAATCTGGCGCTAGTTGCACGAAGGAGCCTTCGGAATTCCCATTTCTGTTGCTTTTCCGTCCATTTTCTTCTGTGCCCCAGCTGTTACTTGCTGGGTGGCTGAGACCAGGGTCCAGATGTTCACTCAAGCAGACACAGCATCAGTGGTCATGCATGGCGGTCACCAGGCCGAGCCCGCACCCCTGAGCTTGTCGCTCGGAACATTCTTCCCACCGAGCGTCAAGATGTGCACCTGCTGGCCTGCACGCACGCATAAAAGTCTCGGGCAAAAGAATTGATTATATTCATTCTCTTAACCTCACCCCAACCTGAACATAAATCGTCTCTGTTTATAACACTTCTGGCATTTTGTGCATTTTGCCGAGTGACATAAAATGACAATAAATTTAGGCCCCACCAGCAGAAAAGTACCTAAAATGCCACATGTCACTAATATTGACAGGTTCTAAAAGTAAAACTTGGAAATGGTTCAGGCCACATAAATTAAAATAAAAACATACACTTTGTCCTTGAGAGGGAACTGGCTAAAATTAAACCTGGAGTGTGGGTGGAATGTCCAGGAATATGAGGGAGAACAGACAGGGAAGGTTGGGGCAGAGACAGTTAGGGGTGGGGCGGACAGGGGAGCCCAGGCAGATCCAAAGAAAACCCAGTCGGTAGTCATTAAAAGAAGAAGACTAGGAAGGAGGAAGAGGATGAGGAAGAAGAGAAGAGGAGGCAGAGGAAGAAGAAGAGTTATTCTAAAAGCTACATTCTATTCTAAAGGCTACATTCTATTCTAAAAGCTACATTCAATTCCACAGACTGTATTCCATTCTAAAAGCTACATTCAATTCTAAAGGCTACATTCTATTAGAAAAGTTACATTCTATTCTAAAAGCTACACTAGTGACCACCCTCAGATGATTCCCCCACATGTAAATTAAAATGCACTTATTTAAATACAATTGAAACTGTGTTCTAGGGAGCTCTAGTGGCCTAGTAGCAAGAAGCTGCACTGCAATCCCAGAGGTATGGGGTTCAAATCCACCAGATGCTTTGCTGGAAGAGGGGCAATCTCCTCCTGTAAGAGTCAGATCCGATTTGTACACACACACACACACACACACACACACACACACACACACACACACAATAATAAAATAAAAATTAGGGGGGAACTCACAAAAAACTGTGTTCCAAGGTTGTAATAGCCCCTTGTTCCGGACCTCAGTAGCCACTGAGGTTAGTGGCTATTATAGTGGACAGTTCGGATCTAAGACATCAATGCCCAAAGTTCTACAGGACAATACTGTCTAGAGTAAGAAGTGTGTCCACTACTATGCTATGTGGACCACTAATTTAGTTCTTTCTCCTTCTCCCATCTCTCTCTGCATCTCTAACAAACTGTTTGCATTCTCACCTTACTATCTCTCTTTCTCTCTCTCTCCCCCCCTTCTCTCTCTCCTCTTTACCTCCTCTTTTTAGTATTTTTCCACAGCAAGAATGAGTTCCATTCTGAAGGTAGCCCATCAGCACTTGGAAAGCAGAGGTCAAATCCCTATGTTACCACTTGGCAGCAACAAGTTCCAGACCCATGGCCACAGCATGATTATCTTCCAAGTATGCAATTCTGGGGAGGACACTATCCCTTTGTAGTGCCTTGTTGTTGTTATGTGTCACTGAGTTGCCTGTGACTCACCTCTATGTACAACAAATCTGAAGTCTGCCCTGTCCTAACCAGTCTCACTGACTCCAACACACCTACCCCACTCCCCAAGTTACTGTGCTAATCTATCTCATCTGGGGTCTCCCTTTCCTGCACTGACTTTCCACCCTCCCAAGCATGGTATTACAGTGCCGGGGAAGGAGGGGAGGCTACACGTGGTAAACAGGCTCAGTTGTCTGTTAGAATTCACACAGAGGGACCTCAGAAGTGCCTCGGTCTTCACAATTACTTGCTATGCATCAGAATTCTGGACAATGACTAAGGATGACAGTAGAAGAATTGATGCCTTTGAGTTTGAACATACTGTAGACCACCAAGCAAACAAAGAGGATCCTGGAGAGAGTGAAACCAAGTTTCTCCTTGTCCTTTCAACAAGGTCTGGAGAGGACATCCCACAAAGTCTCTGGAAACTCCCTGCAGTGCAGTCCAACTTTGACATATGGAGGCGACCGTGAGCTGGAAGCAGTTTTAATGTCTACAATGCAGGGCTCTTGAACAAAATCAAATATGTCGTCTCACACACTTTAGGCGTGTCATTAGGAAGGGCCAATCCTCAGAGAAGAACATCGTGGTTTGAAAAGGCAGAGAGAGGATCAGTGTAGCAGATGAAGACCCTCAGTAAAGTAGATTGACATGATGACTGTGAACAGTGTCTTCAAGTATGTCAGAGACGGTGAGGATGGCAAAGATGGGGCAGGGTTTAGAGCTACTGCTCATGGGCTCACTCTGAACCACAGCCAACTCTAAGGCACATAAGAACAACAAGTGGAGACTTGTACTCGCTTCAGCAGCACATATACTAAAGCTGGAACGATACTGAGACTAGTATGGCCCCTGTGCAAGGGTGACACGCAGGTCTCAGGAGACCTCATGAAGCATTCCATGTTGTTTGACCTCAGAGTGGGGAATGGGACACCAGAAAACAAAAACTTACTTTCTTCTCCCACATACCCTTTTGTAACCATGTACACATGTACCCCAAAGTTCACAGCAGCCTTATCCGCCATTGTAACAACATGGAAACAGCCTAAATGTCCAACCATAATCGAATGGATTGAGAAATTATGGTACTTTCACATGATGGAATACTACGCAGCATGCAGGAGCAATGATTTTGTAAATCACTACCTAACGTAGGAGAAACTAGAGAGCATTACACTGAGTGAACTAACTCAGTCCAGTAAGGATAAATACTGTGTAAGACCATTATTGTAGAACGTGTATGAGCATCCATGGGGAGGAGGGAAGGAGCAAAGGGGTGAGGATGGGTGGGGATGGTTAATCATAGAGTCAGACAATTTGATGGGTAGAGGGATGTATGTGAAGGAAATGGAAAGGGTCCAGTGTGAAAAGCAATGTATATGAACTTTGAGGGTAAAACCAGTAAATGTTTTCTTAAAAAAAATAATTTATAAAAAGAAGTGGCTACATATGAATCTGAAAATTATACAATGATTAAGGACAACTAAAGAAGAATTGATGCCTTTGAATTGTGTTGTTGGTGAAGAAAATTTAACAACCCATGGACCGTCCAAAGAAGAAATGCATCTGTTTTGGAGGCTGTATAACCATGGTGCTCCTTAGAAGCAAGGGCGGTGAAACTTCATCTCACATTTTGTCAAGAGGGGCCTGTCACTGGGAAATGAACCAAATAAAGCAGCACAGCATACTAGGAAAGGTGGAGGGTCATCAAAGAGAAAAAGGCCCTCAATGAGATGGATACATTGACTGTGACATTGGACTTGATCATGGTAAAGAAAGCAAGGATGGGCAAGGTTCAGATCTGTAGTTCACTGATCGCTAAGAGCCATAGTCAACCCAATGGCCACCTGGCAGCAACAGCACATCAGGGTAACTAGGGAGATGCTAAAGTAAGCAGTTCGAATCCACCAGCTGCTCCACGGGAGAAGGATGGGCAGTCTCCTCCCATGTGATTAACTGCCTCTGGAAACCCACCGGAGGGTCAGCTGTGGGTCGGTTCCAGCTTGACGGTACACACAACAACAAGAAGGTAGATTCTGATGTTTCTGCCTTCTCTTTGATCACAAGCCTTCAGTGACTGGCCAAAGCTATCAGGGATGTTTCAGATTCTCCCGGTTCTGTCTCTGGTGCCAACCCACTCTATTCCATTTTCGTATTCCAAACACTCCACGTGCTTCCAGTCTCCCTCTCTGCATGGCTTTGCATGCCCTATCTGTAAGGCCCTTTCCCCTCTAATCTGCCTTTCCACATTCTTCTCCTACATAAGGGTTCTGCTTGCACACCACCACCTCCATAAAGTCTCCTTGTCTTCTCCGCGGCTCCTAAGTCCAGGTTCATTGATAGGTACAGAAAACCAGGCAGAGCGAGAACCCAAGAGTCTTGTCTGCCCATTTCCAGAAGACTGGACCCTTCTTCCATGCCTTGACGGAAATGACATATTTCTTCACAACCATGCCAAGCCAGCTGCCATTGTGTCAACTCTGCTCCCTGGTGACCCCATGAGTCACAGAGTAGAAATGACATCTACAGAAGCCTCATGATGGCCAGGACTCTCTTACGCAGTACTGTGTTGCTGTTATAGGCCATCAAGTTGGAACTGATCCATAACTGACCCTTCAGTGGTTTTCAAAGGCAACAAATAAATTGCGTGAGAGACGATTGCCCATCTTGCTCCCGCAGACCAGCTAGTAGATTCGAACCACATGTCATTGGGCTGTCAGTACAGCTCCTTACCACCAAGCAACCAGAAGTCCACGGTGCTGGATGAATTCAAATTAGCAGGTGAAACCTTCATAGTACAAATCACCGGCCCCACGCAAGCGACTATAGGCCTGGGACTTGATCTTGAGGGGCAGATTGGAGTCAGGCAAAGGTTTTAAGCAAGGATTATAGAAATAACTGAGAAATCAGACTGTTTGAGGGAGGCTGGTGGGAGGGAGCCTGGTTGGGGGGAATGTCCAGTGATGGAAGAGCCCAGGAGATCTGACTTCAGGTGGGCCAGGTGGAGCCCTAATGGGGCCAGGGAGTGAGAGGGTGGACGAGAGAGGAGCTGGAGCCTTGTCCTCCTGGACTTCTCCTCCTCCCCTCTCCCCTCTCCAGTAGCCCCCCAGCCTTATGGCTGCACAGTTTGTGAAGAACATTATGTAAATGTGCTTTATGCAAATCCAGCCTCTCTCTTCTGAGCCCTAATTAACTTGCCAAAGCCTAGTGTTGTGGACCCCTCTCCACCAGCCTAGCCTCCACCAGCCCATTCCTGGCTAGCAAAGTCCATCCTGGGAGGAGCTGGGTCTCACTGCTTCCTCCCTGCCACCCACACCTCCAGCATGCGGTGGGGGGCAGGGGGGGCACCACCTCTCCAGGAGCCAATACACTGGCTTCCACCCCAGCTCCTAAAGCGATGCCTTTTCCCCCTCCCCTCCTGCTTTACATCTTGCAGCTTCTAGCCCTGGGGAAAGACGGGGGAATTGCTCTTTCTTACCTCCTCACCCTCATCTCAAAGTCAGAGGCCCAGTAACCTTTTTCTTCCTTCTCTCAGATGAGAAAGTAAAGAGGGCCTGTTAGCAATACAAGACCAAAGCCCACAGCTGATGAGTGGATTCTGACTCACAGAGACCCTGCAGGATGGGGCTGAGCTGCCTACACTTTCCCAGCCTGTACTCTTTACAGAAGCCTGCTGCTACATTTTTCCCCTGCCGGGTAATCACTGGGTTTAAACAGTCAACCTTTTAGGTGAGCAGACATGTGCTTTGGCCACTGCACCACAAGGTCTCCTTTACATCACACTGAGATCTATTCAAATGAGACCAACAGCTAAGGGTTCAGCTACCAACTGAAAGGTTAACGGTTCAAACCCACCTAGTACCCCTGCAGAAAACAGACCTGGTTATCTGGACCCCAAAATGCCATAGTTTAGAAAACCTCCAAGGAGGGAAAGAGGAAATTGTGCAACTATGAATGATTTTTAAGTGAACTGAGGGGGGAGGGAGGAAAATATGCAACAATGAATGAATGACTAAATGAATGAAAGAGAGAAAATGCAACTTTTCTGTAAACTTTCATTAAAATCACAATTTTTAAAATGAGGACGAAAATAAAACCCCAAGGGGCAGATGTGTTCTGTCAGGTGGGTCACCAGCATCCAGAGTGGATGTGTGTATAGACAGCTAACAAGGATTCCTTCCATTCCTACTCCCAATGAGGTCTCCTGTGGGTGACCTTGAGCATCCTCTGGCTTTAACCTTGAAAAGACTTGACAGCACACTGTTTGGCCTGTTTGTTTTTAGAGATCATTGAACCAAGGTCCAGCAAGAGTCAGTGACACATCCAGGGGTGCACAGCAGGGATGGATCCAGATCTAGCAGCCCCCCTGCCTCTGGAAGTGGCCCCCATAAGGTCAGATATGAGGTCAAGGGCTTAAGAACGCAAGCAGAGAGGAAGAAAGCTTAAAAGTAGCTTTGTTAAAAGCCACCAACTCTGCCAGCTTTGTGTGAAACAAGGAAATAAAAGGCTTCATTAAAAAAAAGGAAGGGGGGGAGCTCCCGGGCGAGGTTCCTTGGTCTGGAAAGAGAGGCCAAGGAACTTGTGCCCAAGGTGTGTTTGGGTGAGTTTTTATAGCAGGGTCTTGAGGAAGGGTAGGGACATTCCACTGTGGTCAGTCATGGGTCGTGTCAGGTGGGTGATGCCATTCATTCTTCTTGTTGCCCTGTCACAATTCCTAGGCCCCCATGCTGACAGACCACACTCCTCAGTTGAACTAAAGAATGTGATAGGTCACCACAAGGCCTCAAAGAACGAGACAAATTCCTTATCCCTCCTGGCCTCAGCTTCAGCTCAACACCACTTTCATGAGCCCCCACTCAGTTGAGTCTCTTGCCTTGCACCCTCAACCCAAGCAGCACAGCCCAAAAGGAACCCTTCCAACCAGGCTTTCAAATGCAGAACAAACAAAACAGCAGCTTTCCTAGAAAACAAGAAGAACCACGTTGTCAGCCTCTGCAGAATATCCCCAGGATGTCAGCTCCAAAGGCAGGCACAGGGAGGGAAGTGCTTCTACAAGGTGAAGCAGACTTGACAGTTGCAAAGGCAGCTTCAAAGATGCAGCTTAGAGGGGATGCGCTGGGGTTTCGTCTGGGTGGCGCAGTGGGTTAAGTGCCACCAGTGACTCAGAGCCACAAAGACTGACAACCTGCTCCTAGAAGGTTACAGTCTAGGGAACCCTCTGGGGCAGCTGAACTGTGTCACAGAATCCACTGGACGGTACCCAGCAGCGTGGGAATGGGCTGGAGCTGTCAGGGCACTCATTCACCACCATTCACACAACAATCTCCACTGAAGCTACTGTCAGTTTTTCATTAAACCTTCAAAGACAATGGTAGGTATTATGCTAAGTGAACTAACTCAGTTCCACAAGGACAAATACTGTATAAGACCATTATTGTAGAAATAGAAAGATAACTAGTAAAATGTGTATGAGGATTCAAGAGGAGGGGTGGGGTAGGAGCAGAGGGATGAAGATGGACAGGGGGCAACCACAGAGTCACACAATGTGATGGGCAGAGGGAGGGGTGTGTAAAGGAAATGAGAAGGAAAAACAACGTATAAGAAATTTGTAAGTAAACCAGTGAAAAATAAAAAAAAAATTATTTAAAAAAAAATAGGTACAGATCATTCTTGGATGGTGACCAGGGATGACAATAAAGAAGTAGAGAGGAGTAAAAATTAATAAACAGGTAAGCTGGGTAAAGAAAAGACAATTTATGAGAAGGGTTTGATCAGACATTGCAATGGATTAATCACATTAGTCAGTGTTAATGCTATCAAACAAAATGAATGTCAGTGGTTGAATGAAAAATGGTATGATCTGCAAACTTTCACTTAAATAATAATATTAATTTTTTAAAAAAACCAAAATCTTTAAAGGCAGGAAATGATATATCACAAGACTTTTTTCATTAAAATGTTATTTCGTCAAAGATGTCATTGAGAGACTTTTAAAAAAATCTCTGTAGATGTTCATTGAAATGAAAAAGAAATAAATTAATTTTATTAAAAAAAGCACTGGTGGCAGTCTCGTTCTGTTACCTCTCTGAGCCTCACAGTTCTCATCTATAACATGAGAATAATTTCTTTCATAAGGTTATGCATATTTTTTGAAGCTCTCTCTCACATACTTTGGGCCTGTTGCCAGGAGGGACCAGTCCTCGGAGAAGGGCATCATTCTTGGAATGGTGGAGGGACAGCAGAGGAGAGGGAGACCCTGGATGAGATAGATTAAGAGTCAGTGACTGTGGCAATGGGGGTTGGTGTGTCAGCAATAGTGAGGTTGTCTCAGGATAAAGCAGTGTTTAGAGCTATTCTGCACAGGGTGGCTGTTAGTCGCAGGAGACTCAACGGTACACAACAACAATTCACATTTTTTTAAGCTTTTATTGGGTCGTTTCTAACTCGTGGTGACCCCAGTGTGTGTCACAGTAGAACTGTGCTCTGTGGGGCCTTCAACAGCTAGTTCTTCAGAAGCAGACCACTGGCCTTTCTTCTAAACGTCTGTGGGTGGTTTCAAACTCCCAGCCTTTCAGACAGTGACCTAGTATGTGAATGGTCTACACCATCCCGGGTCTTCCCATAGGATTATGTTGTTAGTGGTAAGTGTCATTAAGTCAAGTATGACTCAGAGCCATTCTCGACAACAGATCTGAACTCTGTCTGCTCCTGGGCCATCCTCACAATCTCTGACACACTCAAGCTCATTGTCACAGCCACTGTGCCAACCTACCTGGTCAAAGGCCTTCCTCTCATAGGGTTTTGGAGAAGAATGAACTAGAAAGACCAAAAGGCTGACTAACAGTAAATCATGTAGTTAGAACTTAGATACAGATACAAATTCAACATCTGTGGTTCACACTTTGCAAAATTATATTCAGTGACTAATATTTTGTTGAAAAATTGTTCTTCAACTATCCCATAGTTGAAAAAACAATTTTTTAATATCTCAAACAAAAAATCTGAATGCCTGAACAAATTTGCTTTATAAACTCTCGCTTTAATCACAAATTTTTAAAAAATAAAAGAACCACCAATACACAAAATTATGTGATGCAATTAGTGACATGTCTTGGAAAGACATATCTAAAATCAAACTTGGTAATAAAAAAACAGTTAATTAATGAATTATAAATTAATTACCCAGGTTCTCCTTTAAAGGGATTCTTTTTCAGGATTAGGAAGGATGCTTAAATAGAAATGTTGAGTGTTTTTAAATTATTATTTGTAAGTAAAAAACAAGGGAAATTATTTCAAGATCATAAAAACGGGATGAGTTCTTTCTTTATTTCAATGTTGTTTGTTGTTATGTACAATAGAGTTGGAACCAACCAATTGCTGACCCTCCAGAGAGTTCTCAGAGGCAGTTAATCCCACAGGAGGAGATCGCCCATCCTAGAAGATAAATTATTCTCCCTAAGAAGAAGCATTCAAACCTGGATATACAGCAAGACTTTATATGGTAGGAATCTCAATTCTCCACTTAAAAAGGCCATTGTTATATGAACTTTGTGAGCAACTCAATGTAAAATAAAAAAGAAAAAAAAATTTAAAAAACCCATCCCAGACAGTTGTTGTTGTTGTTGTTGTTGTTGTTGTTGTTGTGTGCCATTTCGTTGGAACCAATTCATAGATGACCACCACAACCCCAACATGAATTTTCAGAGGCAGTTAATCGCGTGGGAGGAGATTGCCCATCCTTCTCCCACAGAGCAGCTGGTGGATTCGAAGCATGTGCCTTCAGGATTGCAGTGCAGCTTCTTGTCACTACTCCACTTGAATGTGACATCTCTTCCTCCCCCCTCAAAAAAAAATACACACACACACATGCACACTCTCATATTTTAATTCCTGGAGCCTACATAGTAAAATAATTTTAAATCAAGGATTTAAAAAATTTTTTTTCCATTTATTCATTGTTATACATTTTCCTCTTTGCCCACTCCTCCTACCACTTTGTTTTTCTCTTTGAAAAAAGAAAAAAAAATCTTTCATTGTTACAGACTTCCCCCACCCAGTCCACTTTACTATGCAGCTCTTATTCTGGATTCTTGTCATGCAAATAATACCTAATTATATATTCCTTTTATATAGTTCTCTCCCTCATCTGTTTCAATGCCGTGTACAGCATTTATCCCCTCTCTGCTTAGTTTCACCCCCACCCCAATGTCAGTCCTGTTTTATAACAGTGGTATTATGCAGTATTTGAGATATTTCACTCAGCATAATGTCCTCTAAGGTCATTCACTTAGCATAGTATTTCATTATTTCCTTATTTTCCAGTGCTGCATAGTATTCCATTGTGTGAATGTATCAGAGCTTCTCTATCTATTCATTTGTTGATGGGCACCTGGGTTGTTTCTAAATCTTTGCTATTGTGAACAAAGCAGCAATAAACATGGGCATGCATATATCTGCTTAGGTGGCAGTTAAATTAAGGATTTTTAAGAGGATATATTTATCCTGATGGTCCACTCATTGCCATTCAGTCAATATCAACTCATAGTTACCCTGTCTCACAGTTTTCCACATGAGATGATTTGTTAATAGCTAAATGCTTGACCACTGTCCTGGCAGGACTGCCTTGCATTGACTGAATACAGATTGCCCCTAAATGTAATGACATGAGGGGAGTTTTGGGTAGGCTCACGGTGAAGGTGATATGAAGACCACCGTCTACCTCTCTCTACTCTCATTTTGTCCGTTCTGACTCACAGGGACCCTGCATCAGGTTTCCAAGGCTCTAAGTCTTAATGGGAGAAGACTTCCCATCTCTCTGCTACAGAGCCTCTAGTGGATTTGAACAACCTTCTGCTCCACAATCTGGTATACTGCACACCGCATTTTCAATCACTTGCTCTGCGTCGGAGAGCTGGACAGTGAATAAAGATGACAGAAGACAAATCAGAGTCTTTGAGCTGTAATGTTGAAGAAGGGTGCTGAATAGCCCATGGACCAACAGAACAAAGAGATATGTCTTGGAGAGGGTGCAGCAAAGGTGTTCCTTGTAGGTTAGGTTGGGGAAGCTTCACCTCACATATTTGGGGCATGTTGCTACAAAGGGCAATTCCTTGGAAAGGGACATCATGCTAGGAAAGGTAACTGAAAGACCCTCAACGAGATGGACTGACACAGTGACTGCAGCCATGGCTGTATAGTGTCAAAGATGATGAATATGTCGCAGGATAAGACAGGGTTCAGATGTGTTGATCATAGGATCACTAAGACATACTTGTCTTGATGATACATGATAGCAACAACATTACCAGAGCTTCCTGATGAAAAGGCAAAGCCAAGAAATGCCAGCAGTCACCACACGCTGGAAGAAGTGAGAAACAGATTCTCCTCTGGAGCTTCTGGAAGAAGTCCAGCCTGCCCACACTGACCTGTCTGCCTCCAGAATGGTGAGAGAGCAAGTATCTATTGTTTGGAGTCAACCAGTTTGTAGCAATTTGTTGCAGCAGCCACAAGAAACTAGTGCAATTATGTATCCAACATCAAATGCTAGAACACACTTGGTGTCTTTATAATTACTGTAGAGTGTTCCCACAACACCTGGCTACCCCTCTGTTTTGGAATTTCATCTTGAGGACTGCAAAATGCCACTTCCAACACTCCCTGACAAACCTTCAGTGCTGATCCTGGCCAGCAATCCATCTTACTTTGAGACTTAATTCAACCTTGGATTGCTACAGCAGTGTGCTGGGTCCTGTCAGGTGGTAGCTGAAGTCTGGGCACTGTGCTAAGAAGGACTCTGATGTCTTGTGTAAGATCAAAAGCAAAGAAGATCTTATTGATTATTGATGTCTGTTAAGGGGCTGGTGGGGGTGGTCGGCAAGGGTGACCTTAATGTTGCAGCAGATTAAGTGTTGGGCTAATAACGAAAAGATCATTTGTTCAAACCTAGCATCTTTTTTATATGTCTTCTGTTTTCAGCCAAGATCCTTCTAAAGCTAGCAATAATATCCCTTGTTTCACTCTTCTGAATTCAGTTTGACTGACTGGAAGTTTGCTGTCCTTCTTCAGCCATTTCTGAACAATCTTAAGCAAGATTCCACTTGCTTGTGTGGTATTCAGTAAGTTCCACATTCTGTTGGATCACCATTTTTTGGCATGAGCACAAATATGGATCTGTCAGCTAAATATGGACTGGGTCAGCTAGCCAGGAAGTTGTCTTCCAAATGTCTTGACTTAGGCAAGTAAGCACATCCAGAGATGCATCTGTTTATTAAAGTACCTCAACTGGTAGGCTGTTAATTCCAGGAAATTATTTTTCCCCTCAATGCTTTCAGTGTGGCCTAGACCTCTTCTTCTTTTTAGGTACCATCAGGTCAACTACATCTCAAAAGGACTCTATGAACAACAGATCTGAGCATTCTGAACCATTCTCACCATGTGACACGCTCAAGCCCAATGTTACACACACGGTGCCGATCCTTCTTCTTGAAGGTCTTCCTCTCTTTCTCAGACCCTCCCCCTTTCCCAGCATGATGGCTTTTTCCAAGCTCTGACTCTTCCTGATAACCTACCTTATATGAGTTGCACCATCCTTGCCTCAAAGGAGTACCCCGGTTGCACGTCCCCCAAGACATGTTTGTTCTACACAAGCGGTCTGGGGGCCATTCAGTACTCTTCTCCAACACCACAACTGCAGGACATTGCCTCTTCTGCCATTCTCATAATCCAGGAGCCCAGAAATTCAAATGTAGGGTGCCAGCCCTAGGATAAGACTTGATCTCTGAGTGTCCCCTGCTTCTAGAAGGTTCTCAGGACAGGAACTGAATGAATAAAGGGCTTTTTCTACTCTTGGTTCTTTTTCTCAGAGACATTGAGGTCTTCCTCTCTCTGCTTCCTTCTCTCTCCTTTTATCTTGTAACATAGAACATGTTGCAGGCCTTGGCTTGGAGAAACTCTCTTTCCAAGGGAACAGGCTGTGGCAGGGTTAAAAGTGCTGCAACTTTTGCAACTTATTGGCTTATCATGGTGGGTAACTGTATAAATGTTGTCTTCCACTGTAACATCCAAAACACTAGGAGTCACGGCTCAGTCCAGCAAGTAAACTGTTTTAGGGAGACTGCTATTCACTCCATGATGTTCTACCTTCTGATCACCAAATATCATATTCTTGTCAAATACAAAACACCTCCATGTGTTTTCTATTACCCTATTATTAATTACCCTATAACATTGTTTTTGTTGTTGTGTACCATCAAGTTGGAACCAACCCACAGCGGACCCTCCCGTGAGTTTTCAGAGGCATTTAATTTCATGGGAGGAGACTGTCCATCCTTCTCCCACAGAGCAGCTGGTGGATTTGAACCATGTACTTCTGCATTAGCAGAATAGCTCCTTACTACTAAGCCACCAGGGCTCCCTAATATAATCCCCTATCACCTCCTCCCCAAAGTCCAAGATCAACTCCAAGTCCAAACTCCACCCTGGTGCGAAATTCCTCTTCATGTGTGATCCTGGAACCCACCGTTGTCTGCTTCTTGCGTGTAGTGATGAGACAGGCACCAGGAAGACATTTCCACTACAAATGGTGGAAACTGGCAGAAGAGAAAGGACAGTGGGCACTCAGCAAGTCAAATCTCCTGCAGGACAGGTTGACTTCTTACAGCTTAAAAATAACCTTGTGTCATCTGAGATCAGCAGGCAGTGGCTTTACCGTCCACACTCTAGGTATTGGTCATGGGTAATCTCCTCCCGTGTGATTAACTGCCTCTGAAAACCCACTGGAGGGTCAGCTTTGAGTCTGTTCTGACTCAAAGGTGCAAAACAACACCTATAACCTCTAAGGAAAGGCTTTGTCTCTCTGTTGGTTCTAAATGAAAGGCTCAGTCTCTTTCCAGCATCACTAGCCCCCTGCCCTGCTTGGAGAGCTCCTCATGCCTTCTTATCCGTCTTTCGTTGGATCTGGGAAGTTCAAGCATAGGGCCACTCTGTCTTTCAAGAGCGCATTCATTCCTTGCTCCCCTCTCTTGGTGGTACTGAGGACCCCTTCGTTCCATTTTCTCTCTTTTTATCTCTTTTGCTATCAATAGAGTTGCAGGTCACACTGTGAGGACAATTCCCTTCTATCAGCACATAGTCTGGGATGTAATTAAGGGCTTTATGTCACATCCCCAAATCTGTTCACACTGATAGGCTTAACATGGGGGAGCATTACCTCATTGCTACATTGTTGTTGCTGTTGTGTACCATCTGGTAGGAACTGATCCTGAGATGACCCTCCAGTGGGTTTTCAGAGGCAGTGAATCGCACGGGAGGAGGCTGCCCATCTTTCTCCTGACAAGCAGCTGGTGGATTTGAAGGACATACCCTGGGATCAGTCCTTGGAGAAGGATGCTTGGAAGGGTAGAGGGGTCAGTGCAGAAGAAGACCCTGGATGAGATGGATTGACCCCAGTGACTGTGGCTGTGGGGTCAGGTGTGTCAGAGATGGTGAGGTTGGCTCAGAATGGGGTAAGGGTCAGAGCTATTGTTCAGAGCAGCACTGGTGGCCAAGTGGTAAGAAGCCACGCTGCCACATCCATGTTTATTGCTGCTTTGTTCACAATAACAAAGAGATGTACACAACCCAAGTTCCCATCAACAAGCGAATGGATAGAGAAGCTGTGGTATATTCACACAATGAAATATTATGCA
>NW_006399839.1:9995572-10020795 GCF_000299155.1 Elephantulus edwardii | reverse complement strand
CTCCACAGGAGAAGGATGGACAATCTCCTCCCATGTGATTAACTGTCTCTGAAAACCCACCGGAGGGTCAGCTATGAGTTGGTTCTGACTGGACGGTACACAACAATAACAACAACAGAGCCATTGTTTACAGGGTTACTGTGAGTCACAGTGGCCTCCACAGCATTTAACATCAGGAACAACAACAAACTTTTGGGTTTCCAGCACAAGTCCTTACTACTAGGTCCCCAGAGCTCCCTAACGGCTGCCACATTATATCATTTTACCTAAACACCAAGAACATGGTCCAAACAGGCACATACATATTTGGGTGCGTGAGGGGTGGGAGGTGTGGGCTGGGGAGGAAATCCACGACAGTAGCAAAGCCAGGACAGGAATAATCTCCCCTGCCCCGTGCCCGCCTCGACTTCCTCTCTGTCACGTTCCTGCAAGATCTAAATCAAACCTTGGAAGTCTCCACGGCCCACACTTCTTACCCCTCCCCATATGGTTCCAAAAATTGCTCGTAGTGATTATACCCTGGAAACGCACACATTCGAGAGAAATATACACATTTGGAGAAGATTAAGAGAAAATAGACAAGGTAACCAGGGTGAAGGAAAACTGGAAATAAAACACAGCGCAGAGCCAGAAGGAAGTTTGGCGCGCACATACACACACACACACACACACACAAAAAGGCTGTTTTAGCTGTTGCTAGGCAACCAGTGGCCAAAGTCAGGAGGAAAATGTGAATTCAGGAGCTTAAAAGATGGAAAATGTAGCCAGTTGCTCAAAAAGAGACAGATTTTTCTCAGGCTTCTCCTGAGAGAAACCCCTCCCCTGGGTGCTTCGACTGAGGCAGCGGTGGTGCAGTGGAAAACATTTCTCCATCATGTGTCTCTCCAAAAAATAAACAGCTCTGACACCATCGGTTCTTGGAATGCTTCTCAGAGGAGTCTGATGTGAAAAGTGTCAACGTGTTGTCCAAGGACACTTAATGCCAAGGTCTCTCTGATGGCCGCTATGTTTCCAAAGCATGGTGAGATCCCACCACGCATGCCGATGGATCTCACATCAGAATCTGATGCAGGTGATGAGTTCACTGGGGGGGGGGTTCACTGGGGGGGTTCTCCCTCCCTCCTTCAGGGAAGCCCTTTCTCTCAGATCCTTCTGTTGCCGAGGACAATCCTTCTCCGCGGCTTCTCTTGGGTAATGCATCCCCTTCTCTCAGATTCACTCCAATGCCAATGGGGAGTTCTTCTCCACATCTTCCACTGGGCCATTTAGTCCTTTTCTGGTGTCTCCATGTCGGTTCTCGGCCTCAGATGCCCCTCACACGTATCTGTCCTCACCAATGCGCTCATGTCTCTCCAGCCACCCAGAGGCTGACAGCTTCAGAATTTACATCTCCAACCTGCCTTTTCCCTCGCCAGCTCCAGACTTAACACACTCAACTGTCTGCTTGGCATCTCCATAGGGTCACTAACGGCATCTCAAGTGTCATGCCCACCACACCACCCTGTCTCCAACCTCTCAGGGGCCCCTGAGGCCTCCCTGTGCACACACCAAGCTGGGGGTCAGCCCACCTCCTCTCTCCTTGTCAAATCCAATATGCAACCCATCCACAAATCCCATAAACTCTGAAAATATTCCACACCACTTCTCGCCCGCTCTGCTATGCCCACCTAGCTGAAGCTACCTCTCTCCCGGAATGACTCTTGGCTCCTTCTCTGGCCTCCGCCATCTGTCTGTTCCATCAACAACAGCCAAAACTCTACTGAAAATGTTCACCTGGTCAACTCACTCTCCAGTCCAATCCTCTCTGGGGATCTCTATTCCCTGTGCAAGTCAGGGTCTGCCAGTGGCCTACAAGGCCTTGCTCCGGTCTCTCCACTGCCTCCCTGACCTCTCGTCCCTGTCCTTTACTCATTCTGCTCCTGTCACACCAAGGCTCCTAGCTGTCCCTCATCTGTGCTGGGACACTTTCTCCCCCAGGTCTCTGTACTTACTGATATCTCTTCCTGCCATATGTTTTCTCGCAGAAGCCTCCACAGCTTCTATGTCTCCAAAGAAATTACCACTTCTTCCAGGAAGCCTTTCCTGACCACACCAAAAATAGACCCCACCAGAAAGGCAGTACACATTAATAGGCTGATTAGATATTGTCATTAGGCAATTACATTCATCATAATTAACATAATGAGGAACTCTGGCGGTCCAGTGGGCCAAGGAGTTGCACTACCAACCCAAAGGCAAGCAGTTCAAAGCCACTAGCTACCCTGAGGGAGAAAGATGGGCAATCTCCTCCCGGGTGATTTACAGCCTTAGGAAATCTGCTGGAGGGTAACTGTGAGTGTTAAGTTTGAGTTTTTGAAGTGAATTACCATCATAAAACAAAATGTACATGAGTGAATGCTTGAAGGAAAAAATCCCCCAATATAATTTGTAAACCTTCACTCATGCCAAATAAGCAACTTCATAAAAACAAAAAACCACCACCAATAACAAACTAAAGCCATCTCACCCCAGTAGCAGTGGCAAAGTTTAGCAGGGCTGCAAGCAATTAATGTTGGAGAGGATACAGAGAGGTGGGAAGTCTCATACGCTGCTGGTGGGACTGTAAAATGACCCAAGCACTCTGGAAGACAGTCTGGCGTTTCCTCAAAAAGGTGAACATAGAAGGCTCATATGGCCCAGCTACTCCACTACTAGGAATATACCCCCAAGGAAATTAGAACTGAGACACTAGCGGAGATCTGGACAACAGTGTCCACAGCTGCATTATTCATTGTTATAAGAACATGGAAAGATCCCAACCACAACCAAATGGACTGAGAAATGGTGGTACATTTCACTCAGTGGAATACTATGCAGTACTCAGGAGCACTGATTTTAAAAAATATCACATAACTTGGGAGATACCGGAAAACATTATGCTGATGGAACTAACTCAAGCTCATAAGGACAAATACTGCATAAGACCATTTAAAAAAAACAACAACAGAAGGATAACTAGTAGAACATGTATGAGAACCCAAGGGGGGAAGGGGTGGGTGCGAAGGGGTGAGGATGGGTAGAGGTGAAACCACAGTGTTGCAGTTTGGTGGGTGGACTGAGATGGGGAAGGAAATGGGAAGGATTCAGATGAAAAGACAGGGTAATGATGGGCAAGGTCCAGTGCTTATAAAACACAATGGAAAAAAAATCTTGAAAGAATGATGTCTGAGGATGATTGTATGAAACACAATGTGAATGAAGAATGGTGTGAGACACAATGTATACAAACTTTGCAAGCAAACCAATAAAACAAAAAGAATTTAAAAACAAAATAAAAGAAATATAATGCTTGAGAATGACTATATGGAACCAAACACCCATGAAGAATAGCATGAAACACAATGTATACAGACTTGGCAAACAAACTAATTAAATTTTAAAAAGACTATCACATCCCTCCCACCTCCCACCTCCCACCTTCTCCCTCTCTGTTCAGGAAGAGCACCCCATGGATGAGATTTCCTCCTGGCAATAACCACCACCAGGTAATAGAGCTACGTTTGCATATTTATCTTCTACCTCTTCCCCACCAGAAGGCAGCCCAGGTGGGAGGAAGGACCGGGTCTCATCTGAGCATCAGAGTCCCCTGTGTCCTGCAGCGAGCTGCGGCTCTGCTGCTGCTGAACCAACCCATAGCTCGCCCTGCAGAGAGTTCTCAGAGCCCGTAAATCCCACAGGAGGAGAGAACCCCTCTCCCTGCCTCAGAGTAACTGGGAGATTGGAAGTCCCACTTACCCCGCTACACCCTGCAGAGCAGGAACTCAGAAAGTAAGTGTTAAAGGAATGATCCCCCGGCTTAGTGGGAAGGCGTTGTGCTGAAAACTCAAAGGTGCCAGCTGCTTCATGGGCGAAAGATGGGCAATCTCTTTCCATGCAATTGATGACCCCTGAAAAGCCATGGGAGTGGCTGCTATGAGTCCATTCCATTGTTGTCATGGGACACAGCAACAACATGAATGATCCGGATGGCCGGGTGTAGGAAATCCCCGCAAAGATGGTCTCATGGGGAGTGGGAGGTCTCCTGGACTCTGAGCTGTACAGGGGCAAGGAGGGCGGGAACCATACCAAGTTCCACCCTTGAGACAAAGTCATACCTGCTTCTGTCCTTGGCCCCGAAGACTCCCCAGTGAGCTCCAGAGTCCCCTTGTTCATAAACAGCCCCTCAGTGCAGCTGAAGGGTCCTCAGCGGGTGTAGTGAGTTATGCTTTGCATTGCCAACCTCACACTCAGCGGTTCAAAGCCACCCCGCTGGAGAACGACCCGCAGTCTCCTCCTGTAGACATTCAAAAACCAGTAATTCTGAGCAGTTCCCAAATCAACAGCAGTGGGGTTTGTTTGGCTTTGTGTCAGCTGACACCCCAGAAACAGCCATAGACTCCCCTTCATCAGATACACACCCATGGTCCCCCACCGACCTCTAGGATCTGACCAGAAGAAACACTGTCATCAAACCCCAATAAATAGCTAAACGCCCCATCAGACTGAGCCAATTTACTGCAAATTTTTCACCTTAATCATGTTTTGTCTTAGATTTTTGTCTTAATTATAAATCATTTGCAACTGTGGTTTAAACCATAAGCAAATCTTACATGGCATTCTTATTATCTACTTAATATCACAGAAGGAAAGATTTACGGATTCGCGTTCTGGGAATTAAGCAAACGAGGAAACTTGGAGGTGAGGGGTGGAACCCAGGGAAATGATGGTTTTGTCATACAACGGTGATTGATCAATGATTATTGTAAAACTGCGGTAAATGTGCTGGTGTCTCCATAAATCTTTAATTGGCTGGATTTATCCTTTTAAAAAAATACTATATTTCCTGCGGTTTTGACCATCGTGTTAATCTGATTCTGTCAAATTTGCTGAGGTTTTAACTTCATTAACTCGTGTGTGTGTGTGTGTGTGTGTGTGAGAGAGAGAGAGAGAGAGAGAGAGAGAGAATATTAGAACCAGTAGAATAGCAACAGAATATAGATATAGTTTATAGTTGTTGTTGTTGTTGTGGGCCATCGAGTTGCCTGAGACTCATAGTGACCCTATATACAAGAGCTCTGAATCCCACTCTATCCTAAACCAATCTTACTGTCTCTGACACACCTCACCCCCATTACCCCAGTTACTGACTCAGTCCATCTCATCAAGGGTCATCCTCTCTTATGCTGTCCCTCCCCCCTCCCAAGCATAATATCCCTCGCCAAGGACTGGTCCCTCCTTGCAATATACACAAAGCATGTCGGATGGAGCTTCAGAATCCTTGCCTCTAAGAAGCAGCCTGGTTTCACCCTCTCCAGGATGAAACTGTTAGTTCTCTTAACAGTCCATGGTATATTCAATGCGCTTCTCCAGCACCACAGCTCAAAGGCAATAATTCTCCTTCTATCATCCCTGATCATTGTCCAGCTCTCTGATGCACTGCAAGTAATTATGAAGACCATGGCCTAGATCAGGAGCATCTTAGTCTCCAGGCAGACATCATTACTCTTCAGCACTCAGGAGATGTCCCTGACAGCAGACTTTCCCAAAGCAATTTAGTCTTTTGCTTTCTTGGCTGTTGATATGGTAGATACAGGTATGCTGTTGGTGGCCCTCAGTAAGCTAAAACACATGTCAATCTCATGTACAACACAAAGAAACACTGCTGGTTCTTGCATTGACTCTCTCTTGCCACCACGCTGATTCCACCATGGCAGCCATTGTGCTCAGCACCGCACCTGGATCTCCCTTCTTCCCTTCTCTTTCGTAGACATTGTCTTCCTTTGCAATTGATCCTAATGACACAGGCAAAGTCAGCTCATGGGTCAGTGTGCTGTTGTGATTCACAAGGTTTCAGTGGCTGGTTTGTGAAAGTCGATTGGCAGGTCTTTCTTCCTCGTCTATCTTAGTCTGAAATCTCTCCTGTAACCTGCCTGGGATGGGGGGTCCCACAGAGCAATGTGCAAGTCACCCCAACACAACAAAGTGACAGATGAGTGGTGGGATATTAGGGCTCACAAGTCTTTACATGTGCATTGCCCCAAGTGGCTTTTCCTTTTCAATGGTTTGGAGTTTCTTCAAGAACAATTTTTAACCATTTGAAGAAGAGCCTGTTTGACTGTATGGAGCAAGAAGCCAGCTTGTGCTACAGGAATGGACTCGAAGCACTGGCTTGATTCCTGGGTCTCATCTGATGCTGGATGAGAACACGATCAGATCAGATCTCTCTTGGTGCTTTGACCGCACCAGCAGCTCCAGGAAAGATGGGCAATCTCCTCCTGTGTATTCACAGCTTTCAAAGACCAGTGGAGAGTGAGCCATGAGTCAGTTCCTACTAAACAACAGTGAGCAAGTTCGGTAGAAGATCATAAACAGTGCAAGATCATGATTCAAGTTCAATTCTGCAAACTGTCTTTTGATGACTGTACCACCCTGTGGAGACTGCACCATCTCTCTTAGCCTCAATCTACTTATCTTTAAAAAGGGAATAATTATGCCTGCATCAGAGGAGTAAAAAAATTATTCCTTGACGGAGGGCTTTACCCTCAATGGAGCCCATTACGCATGGTCCTACTTTCTACTTCTCCATCAACACGTCAAGTTGTAATGTAGGAGACAAGGGCATCATGTCCTAAGGAGTGAGGACCAAGCATGGGACGCTCTCAGAGGCACGAAGGTCAAATCCAGAATCACCTTCATAGACATGATGGGCCCTGACCAAAGTCATGCAGGGGTGAATTCCAAATACATCCATTTAATAACTCAAGTGTGTTAAAGATATTTTTTAAAAAATAACAATAGTTTTCACTTATTAACAAGCTCTTTACATGAGAACCAACTCACCGCTGACCCTCCAGCAGGTTTTCAGAGGCTGTAAATCACACAGGAGGAAACTGCCCATCTTTCTCCCATGGAACAGCTTGTGGACTCGAACCATGTTCCCTTGGATTGGCAGCGCAACTCCTTACCACTAAGCCACCAGAGTTCCCTGAGTCTATGCTAAGTTCTTTATATACTTAATCTCATTAAAGCTTAATAATGACTAAGACCAGGCTTATCAGAAAAACAAACCAATTGTCATGAAGTCCATTTAAACTCATCATGACATCCCATGTCTGAGGTTATAAATCTCTGCCTGTGTAAGAAGAATGTCCCTCTTTTTCCTAAGAGGGAGCAGTAGATTCAAATCACTTAGCTTCCAGTTAGCAGCCTAGGGTTCATTATACCAGCTTTAACATAACACACTGCTGTCAAGTTGATTGTGACTGAGGGTGACCCCCATCGAGTTTCCTAGGCTGAAAATCTTAATGGGGTAGACTGTTTATCTTTCTCTCATAAAGCTCCTGGGGTATTTGAACAGCCAACTTTGCAGTTAGCAGTGCAACATGATATAGATTATGTCACCATAGCTCTCCCACAAACTAACAAACAAAACAACAAAACCTGTCACATATGAGCTTTGTTGCTGTTGTTGTCAGATACCATCAGGCAGACCGTCATTCATCTCAACCTAGCCTGGTCCTGCACCATCGTCTCCAGCTCTAAGATGCTGGCGCCCACTGTTGCAGTCATAGTGTCAGTCCATCTTGCCGAAGTCTTCCTCTCTTTCTCTGACCCTGTCTCTTTCCCAGCATGAAGTCTCTCTCCAAGGACTGGTTCCTCCTAAAATTATGCCCAGAGTATATGAGAGAAAGTTTCACCAGCCATGCCTCTATGGGGCACTCGGGTTGCACTTTCTGCGAGGATTTATCTGCTCGTATATATCATGCTTAGAAGATGAGATGGATTGACTCAGTGACTGGGCAGATGGGTGAAGCGTGTCGGAGTCGGTGAGACTGGCTCAGGACAGGGCAGGCTTCAGAGCTGCTGTAAACAGGACCTTCTGAGTCACAGGTGACTCAATGGCACATAACAACAACATCTATCCCATATGTTTGCTTTCACTTTCTTCACTCTCCTTCTTTGAAACTCTTCTTTCTCCTGTTTTGTTCTCCCTCTTATCCTTCTTATTTCTCTCTTTTTTTCCTTTTAATTCTTCTTCTCTCTCCTTCTTCTAGAGCACCATCCTCTTCTAGATCATCTTCTTCTTCTAGATTGTCTTCCTCTAGATGTTCTTCTGTAGCTTTTCTTCTAGGTCTTCATCCTCTACATCATCCTCTTCTTCTAGATCTTCTCCTAGATCAACTCTTCTAGATCTTTTTCTTCTTCTGGATCATCCTCTTCTTCTAGATCTTCTTCCCCTAGATCCTCTCTTCTAGATCTTCTTCTTCCAGATCATCTTTTTCTTCTAGGTTTTCTTCCTCTAGATGTTCTTCTGTGGATCTTCTTCTAGATCCTCTTTTTCTAGATCTTCCTCTTGTTCCTCTAGATCTTGTTCTTCTAGATCATTCTCTTCTATAGATCATTCTCTTCTTCTTCTTCTTTTAAATCATCTTCTACAGCGTTTTCTTCTTCTAGATCATCTTCCTCTAGCTGTTCTTCTGTAGATCTTCTTCCAGATCATCTTCTTCTAGATCTTCTTCTTCTAGACTGTATTCTCCTAGATCATCTTCTCCTACACTTTCTTCCTCTAGATATTCTTTTGTAGATCTTCTTCTCCTTTCCCCTCTTCTTCCTCCTCTTCCTAGATCTTATTCTTCCTCTAGATCATCTCCTTCTCCTTCTCTTTTTCTTCTTCTTCCTCTCCTTTTATTCCTTCTATATCTTTTTCTCCTTCTCCTCCCTCCCTCCTTTTCTCCTTCCCTCTCTATCTTCCACTTTTCTCTCTTCCTGAGACCTGTCCAGCAAGCAGTGTGAAGATTCAGATGCACTCTGCGACAAAGAACTGGTTGAGTGGATGACACTTGAGCTAAGAGATGAGCTGCTTACTTGGGAGGTGGCACCTCTGGATCCAGCAAACCCTCGTGACTTCCAACACCCAATGAGAAGGCATGTACCTCTGTCAGCCACTTGGACTCTGCTTGCTGCTTCTCGGAAGTGGTCCCTCACTGTCTGTGACAGCTGCTCTGTCCTTGCCCTTGTCTCTGTTCTGTGGGATGATTGTTTTGCCCAGACCTGGAATTACCCAAATCCCTTTAAATGCACGGCTGCAAATGAGGACACTGGGAAGGAAAAAAAGGTAATAATTGTGACAGTAACTCATGGGGCCAGGCCTGACACATCTCTAATTGCCTGCTAAAATTGTCGCTGTCTCCTAAAGTGCAAATTATCACCCGAAATGACAAGAATAATGAATGAGTAACTCTGATGTAATGCAACAATTAGTCCTCAAAGACTCTGTCTAATATGGTAATTCAGAACACCCACTCCTTGTTATTAAGTGCCTGATAATTATTTAATTATCTATCTGCCAGCATGATTTACTTGGTTTATTTAGCTGCAGATGTGGGCAGGAGCATTGGGGGTAAGGTCAAAGTGAGCTGTCCCCTCTGCGGGCCACCAAGTCCAGTTGCCTGGGTGCTGTTGGCGGCCGCTCCTCAGCCTTCCCTAATTGGCTGTGGCAGTTTTGATCAAGAGTCAGAAAACTATCTCTATTCCACCTCTGCCTCCAAGCCAGGGTCACTCAGGGCTCGAGAACCTGAGAGGCCAGAGCTGATGGTCCCTGCTGTCCCCCGGACCATTGAAGCCAACAGGTGCTCAGAACACCTAAGGCAACTTGTGCCACCACCTAGCGTGTGCTGAGTATTCATTCTGTGCTGGGCATGATGCCAAGGGTTTTACAAGCATTAGCTCGTGTAATCTTCACAACAATACCAGGAGGCAGATGCAACTGGCACAGGAGTCTGGCAGTGGAGGACGCCGAGCTTCAGAAAGGGAAAGTCACTTAGCTGAGGTCACACCATAAGCCAGACAGGACTAGCTGTCTCCAGAGCCATCGTACTCTCCTGGACACTGAGGGCTGCCCACAGGGAGCTATCCAATGGCTGAGACATTCCAAGAAGTGGCTGAGGCAGCACTTAGAAGGAACAAGTGCCATCTCCCCTGAATCACAAGATGACTGGGGAGTAAAGCAGAAAGGGGATCTTACTCTGTGTTGACTCGGGAAATGAACACAGAATCAAAGAGCAAAAACTACACAGAGGCATTTTTAGGATCTACAGAAAAGACCACTTACTGGCTAAATGGGCCTGGGCAAGCTTCTTACCCTTTAAGCCTCAGTTTACATGTCTGCACTGAGTATCTCATGGACTGCCCAAAGAACAAGCAGCTATTCCACGGGAAAAGCACAGCCAGAGTGCTCCTTGGAGGCAAAGATGTTAATGCTTCGTCTCTCACGTTTTGGACACGTAGCTAGGTAAGGGAAGGGACCTAATGCTTGGAAAGATGGAGGGTCAGTGAAGGCGAGGAAGACCCCCAATGAGATGGACTGACCCAGTGACTTCAGCTCTAGTACATCAGAGACGATGAGGATGGGATAAGGTAGGGCAGGGCTCAGGTCAGCTGTCCAGTGGGTGGCTATGAGTCGTACTTGACTTGATGGCACCTAACAACAACAAAGTGGAGACGGCAGGAGCGTTTCTCCATATAAGTGAATCCACTGTACTGTCCATTCAGTACCCTGCCAGTTTGCTTACTAAATGCATCTGTATGTGAGCTGGGATGTTATTTCATTCTTCCAATACATGTCTGGAAAGAGAGAGAGAGAGAGAGAGAGAGAGAGAGAGAGAGAGAAGGAAGGAGGGAAAGTAAAAGAACTTTGTCTGCTGTGATGTCATTTACTGTTCAAAATTTACTTCTGGGTGGGAACCTTGAATAGTGTGTGTATAATCTTAACTGCTAGGGAGTAGACCCATTTTCTACTGTCCCACCAGGTTTAAGATGAGCAGGTTTGGCAGTGAAGGTGGAAGTCTCACTACCAGCAAAGAAGAAAAAGAAAATGCAGTTCTCAATTGTTCTACCTCTCTGCTCAGCTGGAAAGCGCCAGGCAATCAGAATGAACTACACAAGCTTTTCCTTTGTCAAGACGTAAGGGGAGAGGAACTCATGGTTGAGTGTCCTGTAGTCTTCATCACTTGTATCAATAAGGTTTTCGTTACATAAGCAATAAAATATGTTAACTGGGCTTCAAGATTTTTTTAAATGTTTCTTTTCTTATTTGCTGACCTTCCTTGTTTCCATAACCACATCCTTATTAGAAGGCAGCATCAGCAGGAGAATCAAGGTCTTGCACATCCCAGGGTAGGGTGTTTGCTGTGTCTTAGCTCCTGTCTTGTCAGCATTACCCCCACATGCAACCTTAAGGGTTAGATTCCTGCACCAGTCAGACTGGGATCTACACAAGAGCAGAAGGAGCTTCAGTGGAGAATCAGAGCCCAACAGGAAACCGAGTTGACTTGGAACTGCTGCATCATGAGCCAGAACCAGGGATCTTCTCCAGAACCTCCTGGAGGAAGGAGGGATTGCAACATCATTGACAGAACTAAGAGAACTTTGTCACATTGACTTAAGCCATGAAGGTGAAGGTCAAGGGCCTGTGAGCAGCTTGAACAGTGTCCTGGCTAAGAAACAGTATATTGTTACTAAACTGAATTGTAAACTATTCACTTCTCCAGTAAACCCCATAGCCATGAATATGGTTCTGTGAGATCTGTGTGGCTATTGCAATGTATTTCAGACTCAACAGAAACCCTATGAACTTTGATACAAGTCGATAATTATAAAGGGGCTTCAAGCCTTTTGTTCATAGGGTCACTATAAATTTGTGCTCAACTCAAAGGCAATCAACAACAGCAGCAGAGATAAGGAGTTGTGTTGTCAACCCAAAGGCACATAATTTGAATCCAACAGTTGGTCCAAGGGAGAAAGATGGGCAATCTACTCCCCTGCAATTTCCTGCCTCTGAAAACCCACTGGAGGGTCAGCTGTGGGTTGGTTCCAATTTGACAGTATGTAACAGTAGAACCCACAGACAAAGAATAGAACCATTTTTATTGGGCCAGGGGTCATCTTTATGGAGACAGATGTCTAGGTCTTTCTCTCCTGTAGCCACTGGTGGATTCCAATCACTAATGTTTCATCTATCAGCTAAACCACTTCCTGGTTGTGCTACCAGAACTCGAAAATCCTATGGTGTTGGGAGGTGCCAGTCAGGGGTCTACAATTGTTGTTGTTGTTGTTAGGTGCCATCGAGTCAAGTACAACTCATAGTGACTCTATTAACAAATGATCTGAATCTAGCCCTGGCCTGCGCCATCCTCACACTTCCTGACACACATGAGCCCATTGCAGCGGTCACCGTATCAACCCACCTGGTTGAGGGTCTTCCTCTCCTTTGCTGACCCTCCACCCTTCTGAGTCTCATGTCCCTCTCCAAGGAACAGCCCCTCCTAGCAGCATGCCCAAAGTATGTGATACGAAGCCTCATCATTCTTGCCTCCAAAGAGCACTTCGGCTGCACCCTCTCCAAGATACATATATACATATACACATACACACACACACACACACACCTCCAACTCATAAGGACCTTTTAAACAACATACAGAAACCTTGCTCTATCCTGCACCAACCGCACATGCTTGAGCCAACTGGGGGGGTTTTTGGGGAGGAAGGGGGTTTGTTGGTTTGTATACATTGTGATTCACATGATTCTTCATTCACATTGTGTTTCATACAATCGTTCTTATGTATTATGTTTTATGAAATTAATCAGCATTGGACCTTGTCCATCATTACCCTGCCTTTTCACCTGGGTCCTTCCCATTTCCTTGCCCCCCCCACTTCCATTCACAAGCTGTGAAACCCTGTGGTTTCACCTCTACGCATCGTCACCCCTCCACTCCCACCCCTTCCCTCCTTGGGTTCTCATACATGTTTCAGTAGTTATAAACTTGAACCCATTCTTGCAGTTACTGTGTCAACCCATCTTATTAAGGGTAGAAGGTCACTGATCTTCTGCTTTTCCCAGCATTAAGCCAGTTCCCTCAACCAGGTGGATTGACATGGTGACCGCTGCAATGGGCTCATGTGTGTCAGGAAGTGTGAGGATGGCTCAGGACAGATCTTTTGCTAACAGATTCAGATCTTTTGTTAACAGAGTCACTATGAGTTGTACTTGACTCAATGGCACCTAACAACAACAACAACATGAGTAGTTACAAGTCAAGGTCAACTAGATGGTGTTTGGCAACAGTGACAATTCTGCACACAGCTCCTCTCCTCACTTACGCCCCAGCAACCTCTCATGGGAGCGCCCCATATGTTCAGCTTGCAGAAAGGTCATCACAGTGTTGCAACCAGTCAAGAAATCAAAAGGTGTATTGCATTGGCTCTGGTGACCTAGTGGTAAGAACCTCTGCTGCAATAGTGAAGGCACACAGTTCAAATCCACTAGCTGCTCTATGGGAAATGGATGGGCAATCTCCTCCCATGCAATTCCTGCCTCTGAAAACCAACTGGAGTGTCAGCTATGGGTCACTTCTGACTTGACAGCATTCATCAACAACAACAACACTGCACTGTGTAAATGTGCTCTTAGGTACCTCTCCAAAATATTTAAGAGCACTGGTGTCAGTTTAAAGACTAAGGTGTACCTGTTTCAGGTCATGGTCTTTTCAATCACTTGGTATACATCTGAGAGCAGGGAAATGATTAAGGATGACAGAAGAAGAGGAGATGCCTCTGAGTCATGGTGTGGGGGAAGAGTACTGACTATCCATCCCATTGACGGCCAAGGGAACAGGCAGATTATGTCTTAGAGAAAGTGCAGCCAGAGTGCTCCTTGGAGTTAAGGATGGAGAAACTTTGTCTTTCAAACTCTGGGTGTGTTGCTAGGAGGGGTCAGTCTTTGGAAAGGGAAATTATCCTTGGAAATATGGAAGACAAGCAAAGGAGAGATGGACTGAGAAAAGTGAGGACAGCAATGGGCTCAAGGGTGTCAGAGATGATGAGGACGGCACAGGACAGGACAAGGTTCAGATCTGTTGTCACAGGGTCATGCTCAATTCCACAGCACCCAACAATAACATCTCACTGTGATCACCTTACTTTTGTGACCTGGCCATCAAGAATTTCAGTGGAAGTTTAAAAACAGATTGGTTTTTCATTTTTTTCCCTTTATACATATTTAATACTTGTCTTAATCCAGATTGTTAATAGGCACAGACATAACCTCTAATTGTCCATTCCTTTCAGATCGTCCTTCCTTTCACTTATTCCAGTTCAGTGTTCATCATCTATCCAGTCTTTTCCTGATCTCTCCCCACGTACTTCCAATACCCATCCTATTGTTACAGTCACCAATGGAATATTATGCAGCAGAAAAACAACGGACTCTACACAATGAAACACTACACAACATCGGTGAGTCTGGAAGACATTATGCTGAGTAAAAGATGTTGGTCACAAAAGGCCAAATACTGCTTCAGGCCACTGTTGAAGTCCTTTTTAAACAGAGCAATGATATCAGAGTAAAGACTAAGGTACACCTGACCCAAGCCACAGCATTTGCAAATGCTTCACAGGCATACAGAAGTTGGACAATGAATGAAAAAGACTGAAGAAGAATGGATAGCTTTTTAAAATTTATTATTATTATTATTAATTTTAATGGAAATTTACAGAGATTTTGGATTTCCATTCATTCACTCTTGCACTTTTCTCCCTACCCACCCCTCCCCTCCAGTTCATTCTTCTCTTTGAAAAGTAAAAGAAAAATTCTTTCATTGTTATACAATCCCTCCCCCCACATCCACTCCACTATGAAGCCTTCATTCTGGACTCACGTCATGACAATAATACCCAATCATATATACCTTTTAAACAGTGAACTGATAGCTTTTAATTGTGACGTTAGTGACAAGAATTTAATACTTCATGCACTGCCAAAAGTGCTTGACCATTTGCACCACTCAGAGACTCCAAAATAATGAGATGGAGCGATAAAAAGTTATAGATCAATCATAATTAATTATATAGAACACAATGTATAAAAATGACTATATAAAATAAAATGTATATGAAGTACTGGACAAAAGTGAATGACTATAAAACACGATGTAGATGAGAGAAACAATGCACATGAACAACTGGATGCAGAGCAATAAAAAAATTTTAAACAAATAATTACACCACAAAAAAATGTAAGAATAATACAAAAGAATCCCTATAGAGTCTTCACCCAGCTTCCTTCAACATTAACTGTGATTTTAAACCTTCGGTTTTGGTGTCTGGGGTTCATCTGAAGGGTGGCTGCATGGTGGGAGGGGTAGGAAGGAAGTGTGTTTGGGTAAAAGCTAATTGAACACTCCCCTGCTTCCACTTCAGCCTTTCACAACAGCAGACAATGTCCCTTCCTTTCTGTCCCCTTCTCTGCATGTAGCACTGCAGCCCCCTTTTATTTGTGGTCTATCAGCTCCCACACCATGGCAAACAAGAGACTTTATAAATACTTCAAACGCCAATAATTTGTGTTGTCCCTGCTTAGACTTTCAAATGAACACAAGAGCATTTCTCTTCAAGGAACCCGGCAAACTGCAGACAGGTGACAGAAATACCAGCACCTCTTGCCTGAGATGGGCACGTCATGTAGAGATGAGGCAGGAGGTTGGGCATGGCAGTGGGGGATGCCCCCCATCACCCCGACTCATCTCCCTGCAGAATCTGCTGTTGAGGTTACTCTACCCACCCAGGGATGGGCTGACCCTGCGTCCATGAGATCAGGAGACTCTCCAGGCACCAAGCAAAGAAACAGAAATCGAAGGCTGATCTTTTCATGCAACCAGCTCCCATCATGTCAACCTCAACGCATGGAAATCTCCTGCGTGCGAGAATAGAACTGTACTCCATAAGAATTTTGTGGTTAGGGAGCTCTGGTGGCCTAGTGGCAAGATGCTGCACTGCAATCCCAGAGGTATGCAGTTCAAATCCACCAGATGCTCTGCTAGAGAAGGAGGGGGCAATCTCCTCCTGTACCAGTCAGATCTGATTTGACGGTACATGTAAAAATAATACAATTTTTAAAAAAAAGAGTTGTGTGTTTTGCGTGAGCGTTTACAAAGCCAATTCTTTTTCCATTCAACCATTCATACGCATCCTGTTCTAAAACAGTCATTTCTATATCCACCAGGTAGCTGCACTTGTTTCTAAGGGATCCTGATGGCACAACAGCCAAGTGCTTTGCTGATAAGCAAACAGTCAGAAGTTCAAGCCCAAGAGCTACCGTTCAGGAGAAAAATACAGCACTCTGTTTCCACAGAGAGTACAATCTTGGAAACCCTTTAAGTACATTCTACTCTGTCCTGCGGAGTCAACTACATCAGGATGGACTCAATGGGAGTGCATTTTAGAGTGCCTTTAGCTACTAACCAAAAGGTTATCAGTTCAAAACTTCCCTGTAGCTTCTAAAGGGGGGGGGTGGGATCAAGCATCTGCTTCTGTAAAGATTACAGCCTTGAAAACTCTGCGGAGTATTCCACTGTGTTACCTGGTACCATGACAATCCTAAACCCACACCATGGCACAACATAACAAGCACGGAATACATCAGTGGAATGATTTCTCTCTGTCTGGATGGCCCAACAAAAACATCTTTCTGATGTAAAAGAACACTTAAGCTTAGCCTAGAAGGGTACGTACAGGATGGGGTGACCTGGAGAAGAAGATGGATGGCATTCTAGGTGTGGACTGGGGAGGAGGGAGACCAGAGTGAGCACAGATGAAGATACTGGACCACATCTGACACCCAGAGAAGAGCGTGGTGCATCACAACTGGACATCAAAGGTGTTGAGGGGGGAGATGGGTGTGAGCTGAGCGGTAGATGGGAAATGCCCTCTCATGGAGGGAAGGGAGTTACCATTAGACACATTCGAGAATTATCCATAGAAGTTGGAACCTGACACTCACCATGTCCTTGTAAATAAAAACACCACAGCCTACAGGAACAATGGTCAACCTTTTCTTCCTTATATTTTTGGGGTTATTAACGGCGGCTGGTAAGTGGGTCCCAGTAACCCCTTGCAAAACAGGAGCAAGTCATTGTGGTCCACAGCATTTTTATTAACTGGTTTTAGTTTTGATTTGTTGGTTGGTTTTTGGGTTTTTGCTGGGTTGGGTTTTCTTTTAGATAGCCAGGCCTCTCTTCCTAGTCTTAGTCTTGACATTCTGACGAAACCCCCTTAGCGTCACAGCAATGCCCAGGTCTCCACTGATAAATGGGGACCGAAAATGAAGAGCATTGGTCAGAATTCAAACTCAGATCTCCCACGAGGAAGGTGAGTATTCTACCATTCAGCTCCTACTCACCTCCCAGCTGGCTTATGTCATACTCTTTTTGGAAGTTTCTTTTCTTTAGAAAGGAGAGATGATTCCTATACTGGACAAGGTGGAAGGAAGGTCCATTTGAAATGAATAGATGATCCAACATGAGGTATTACTGCGATTAACAACCTGGAACAGGACATACACTATGGATTAAATGGGGATTGGAGGAGAAGAGAGGGGAAATAGATTTAAAACCTAAAATAAAACTTTTTTTTTTTACCATTGCTAGAGGAGACTAAGGTGCACCGGATCCTGGCTACAGTCTTCGCAATTACGTGTTATGCATCAGAGAGTTGGACAGTGAATAGGGTTGATAGAAAGAGAATTGATGCCTTTGGGCTGTGGTGCTGGAAAAGAGTGTGGAATATACCATGGACTGCTAGGAGAACAAACAGGTTTGTCCTGGAGAAGGTAAAGCCGGAATGCTCCTTGGAGTCAAGGATTCTGAAGCTTTGTCTGACGTACTTTGGGCATGTTGCAAGGAGGGACTGGTCCTTGGAGAGGGACATCATGTTTGGCAGAGTGGAGGGACGGTGCAGGAGAGGAAGACTTTCAATGAGATGGATCGATTCTGTGAGTGGAGCGGTGGGAATGAGTGCGTTTGAGACGGCGAGGTTGGCACAGGATAGAACGGCGTTTAGGGCTCTTGTACATAGGGTCGCTAGGAGTCACAAATGACTCGATGGCACATAACAACAAGAACAACAGTGAGACATGTCGTGGTAGTTGTTACTGTTGAGTACCACTGGGTCGGAACCGACCCACAGCTGACCCCCCAGCAGGTTTTCAGAGACAGTAAGTCACACAAGAGCAGAGTGCTCATCCTCCTCCTGCAGAAGAGAGAGCAGATTCGAACCCCATGCCCCCAGGATTGCCATGCAGCTTCTTACCACTAGGCCACCAGAGCTCCCTTGTGAAAACATACACAACAGAAAGTGCCCAGCAAGAGCAATTTCTCCATGTACAACTGTGACATGTGATTCCATTCTTCACGTGACACAATCATCCTCACCCTCCTTTCCCAAGTCATCTGCCCCTTATTAACATCAACACAGGCCTCCTTGAGGAAGTTCTGGTGGCCTAGTGATAAGAAGCTGTGCTGTAATCCCAAAGGCACACAGTTCAAATCCACCAGCTGCTCCACAGGAGATATATATGGGCAATCTCCTCTGGTGTGATTTACTGCTTCTGAAAATCTGTTGGAGGGCCAGCGTCTAATATTCTAATCTGAGGTTCTTGTTTAATCTTTCAAGTTGCTATTGAACACAATGCTAAAGACAGACTTTCATTATGGACACAAACTTAAGTTGATGGAGTTTTGAGCTATAAAATCAGGTATCAGCCAGAGTAGCCCAGGCTGGTGAGGAGAGCCTGCCAACACCCCCAGGTGAGCTCCACAGCCCCCGGGGCACCTGTTCCCTGCAGCGTCGTCTGAGAACCACAGGACTGGTTATGTTTGTAAAGCTCCCTCCAAGTTTACTTGTCAACTGAGGTGCAGAGAGCGGAGCAGTGTTGTGATGTAATTGCTAAAAGAACAAACAGGTATGTCCTGGCAAAGGTGCATCTGGAATGCTCTTGGAGGCAAGGACGGCCAAGCTTTGCCTCTCATCTTTTGAGCATTTTGCTAAGAGAGGCTATTCCTTGGAGAGAGACATCATGCTTGGAAAGGTGGATGGTCAGAGAAAGTGAGAAGGATCCCATCAAGATGGACTGACACAGTGACTGCAGCAACAGGCTTCAGGGTGTCAGAGACGGTGAGGACGGCACAAGGGTTCAGCTCTGTTGTTCAGAGGGTCACTATGAGTCGTACTTGACTTGGAGGAACCTACCAACAACAAGGTCCTAAGAAAGCAGCTGAGGGAGGTACTGTCTCTCAGCCAGAATTGGAGACGTGACCCCCAAGTCCTGTGTCCTCTCATCACCTCCTCTGTAAGGGTGGACAGGCGGGTGCTGGAGCAGCCTTACAATGGGTTCATCTCTGGATTCAAACAGCTCTACCTGCTCTGAGTGATGACGGCTGTCACCCTTCTGATGGATGTCCTGTGAGACTCATAGTTCTTGCTAACTTGGTATCTCCTTAAAAGTATACTTCCCATTCTCTGAGTGTTGTGTTTACTGTGACCCTGGTTGGAAGCCAACACTCACATCGACTCTTTTGCCTGGCTCTCAGTTCGTCTTTTTCACTAATGTCGAGGACACAGAGGTTCAGAGAGGTTCAGTAACTTGCTTGAGGTCACAGCCTGGGAGTGGCTCAACCAGGATTCAAACTCAAAACGCTGCCTCCGCAAAGTTTTTATCGATCCGTCTCTAAAGGTATTTTCAATTGCTTCCTATGCATCTGAAAGTTGGACAATGAGTAAGGAAGACTGAAGAAAAATTGATGTCTTCCGCTGCAATGTTGGGGAAGAGTATTGAATATGGCTTGGAATGCCGAAAGAACAAACAAATCTGTGTTGGAGGACATGCAACAGGGGCATTCCTTAGAGGCGAGGATGGTGAAACTTCATCTCACATACTTGGGGCAAGTTTTCAGGAGATGCCAGTCCTGAAAACAACATTTGTGCTCAGAAAAATGGAAAGACAATGGATGAGAGGAAGACCCTCAAAGAGCTGTATTAACACAGTGATTGCAACCATGGACTTGACGATGGCAGAGATTATAAAGTATAGCCCACGACAGGTCAAGGTTCCCATCTGTTGTCCACAAAGTTGTTACTGAATACTAATTAGGTCATTGACACCTAACAACAACAATAACATCCATTTCCAAGAGGGCAGTGGTGGTTCAGTGGTAGAAATTTTGCCGTAAATGTGGGAGATACAGGTTCGATTCCTAACCATACCACTCAACGCAGAGACACCATTTGTCTGTCACTGGAGGCTTTTGGGTTGCTGACACTGAATAGGCTTTCAGGAGAACTTCCAGACTAAGATGAGGAATAAAGGCCTGGCAATCGGCTTTTTAAAAATCATCATGTGAATCACAATGTTCCAGTGTCCCCTTGGTACACAGAGTCTCCTATCAGCCAGTGCTGAATCAAAGATCTCTAATGACAACAACCTGAAATATGTCCAAAAGAAAGCAGGAGACTTAACCCGACTTCTCTTTATCTGTGGAGACATATGAGGAAGAAAAATGCAGGCCTGTCTTTCTGCGATGAGTTACGGGGACGGGAAGTTCCCATCGAGCCTGCGGAAGGACACCGTGACTTCTCAGGTCCTGCCCAGTCCCTCCGAGTCTATTTTCAGGGCTGTCTCTTTCGGGACAGATGAAGCCTCCTCCGGTTTGGCACGCTGTCCATCTGGTTGTCGGCGCGGCGTTATTTATAACGCCTAACCCGCAGCCAGACTGTAATGAAGAAGAATTGAGCCCTGGCACCTCCACGAAGGAGGAGGCGACTTGGAGCCAGATGTCCTGGCAGCCCCGGGTGGACAAACGTGCCTTAGACTGGAACCCGTAACAGAGGACGTCCCTGTGACGGCTGCTGGAGGGACCTGGCACCCAGGAGACAGGGCAAGGATGGCTGTCAAGACGCCTGGGACAGTTTTGATGACAGGATGTGTATCTTACAGTGGAGCATGGAGTCAAATAGTGAATGCTTCACAACTCAAGAGACGGGATTGCTTAAGGAAGGAGCTAGTGTTGCTTAGGGAAGTAAAATGCCTTGCTGAGCCCAGGGTTCCTGTTGAAGTGATTTACTTCCTCGGTATGTACTTTGTCAATATTTGGGGAGGGGAGTGTATGATATTACGTGGTAACTCTTATAAGGCAGGGAATAGGGTCTCTGCAGCAGCCTTTTTGTATCAGGGATGCATAACAAACTCACTATAGAGATGAAGAAACTGAGGCCCAGAGAGAGAAAGAGAGAGAGCCTGAGCAAAGGCACGTAAGTGGTAGCCCGGGAAGAGCCACGTGTCCGAATGACTGGTCACTGCCCAGCACATGTGAATGTCATAGTGCACACCTCTCATCAAAGTTGTTGCAAGATGTCACTGAGTCAGCTGCCACTCAGGTCAATGTCATTTACAACAGAACAGAACGTCCCCTGGTTCTGCACCACCTTGAGGATAACTGGCAGGTGGGTGTAGCTAAGCGTCCACCACAATGGACAACCCCAGAGGGTTAAGAGTAGTCTCCAGGCTCTCTTCAAAAGTGAATTAATCTCTCACCACCTCCCTGGGGTCATGCACACGTTTAAATCATGTTTTTTCAATGTGGTTTCAAAGATTCTGCACACAGAGAGATGAGTTAGCCATGGCCTTGTCCTCAAGAACCCACAATCTAGTATGGGTGAGACGAGAGAAAAATAAAACCACTCTCAGCAGAGTCGACTTTGACCTTGACTCTGACTCCGACTGTGCCCCACCTCAGGTTTTTGAGGCTGTAAAACTTGATGGGCAGACACTGTCCATCTTTTCCTAGTGCAGCAACTGAGGGTTTCGAACCACTGACTCTTCAGAGAGTAACCACTGCGCCACCAGGCTCCATGAGGTGACATCAACAGCTACACTAAATTAAATAAAGTACTGTGGGAACTCAGGTGAGGAGAAAAGGAGGGAGACAAGTGGGGAAATTCTTTAATGTCTAACTTCTTAATGAAGAAACTAAAAGTAGAACAGAAATTAGAGATTAAATGATCTAATTTCTTAGAGATTAAATAATCTAATTTCTTAGAGATTAAATAACCTCTAACTTCTAAGAAATTAAAGAATCTCTAGTTTCTTAGAGATTAAAGAATCTAATTTTTCAGAGATTAAAGAATTTCTAATTTCTCAGAGATGAAAGAATTTCTCATTTCTTAGAGATGGAAAAAATATCTAATCTCTAATTTCTTAGAGATTGTTTAATTTCTTATTTCTGTTCTCATTTTTCTCCTCTCTGTACCAGGGGGCTCTGGTGGCCAAGAGGTAAGAAGATGCACTGCAATCCCAAAAGCATGTGATTCAAATCCACCAGCTGCTCTGCAGGAGAAGGCTGGGCAATCTCTTCCTGTGCTATTTACTGCCTCCGAAAACCCACTGGAGGGTCAGCTATGAGTCAGTTCCAATGATATGAGACACAGCAACAACGTGTTTAAGCCTGCTGATACAATTCAGTAGACCACTTTGCAATGGAACTCAACTCAATGCAAAACCCAATCTACGTTGCCCTCATTCCCAACACAACATGCTCCAATGATACAATGACATTCACTCTAATGTAACACAACAGATTCTTTCAACAACTCTCTGTAAGTAAGGCGGGGCACTGGGACACTAAATCAAAATAATGACTGTATTTGTATGCTTGTCCACAGGAAGCAGGTGTGGCATCCACTTCCTAAACAACATGCCTCTGGAAACTCTAGGAACTTTGAGAAACGAAGATAGTTCTCGAAAGGCTTCAGGTCTTTCATTCATAGGGTCACGATGAGTTGTGCTCAACTTTATAGCAATCAACAGAAACAAGTGCTTTTTTAAATCACAGAGGAGAAATAGCCCTCATCAAAAGAGATGAGCAGTAGACTCAATACTGGAGAAATAACAGAACTGAAACGAGAAAGGAGTGAAAATTAATAAACAGATAAATTGGCATGAAGGTTACAGCAATAGCAATAAGAGGTCAATTCGCTCACTCATTACTATTGAATCAAACTGTCTTACAGCTGACCCTTCAAGGGATTTCAGAGGCTGTGAATTGCATAGGAGGAAATTGCCCAACTTTCTCCCAAGGAGCAGCAGACAGATTAGAACTACCAGAGAGGAGCCATCTAACTCCCTATAGATTAAGCCACCAGGCATTTACTGCCTCTGAAAACCCACCAGATGGCCAGCAATTGGTCCATTCTGACTTGACAGTACACAACAACCACAACAACAAGTGGGCAAAGAATTGTACTGGCCCCCCTCCTCCCAAAAAAGGCTAGGGTTCATATCCACCAGCAGCTCCTTGGAAAAATAATGGGCAACCTTCTTCTGTGGGACTTCTAGCTTCCAAAAACCTGGCAGAGAGTCAGTTGACAAGTTGGTTCTGACTCAAGGGCTCTGTGTGTGTGTGTGTGTGTGTGTGTGTTAACACCAGCTAATGTGGTGTTGTATTGTTGTGTACAGCTGAGTTGGAACTGACCCATAGCTGATCCGACTGGCAGATTCTCAGAGACAGTTAATAATCGCACAGGAGGAGACTGCCCGTCCTCTGCCATGCAGCAGTTGGTGGATTTGAACCATGTGCCTTCGGGCACTAGTTATTGCCACTTTTTGCCACTAGGCCAGCAGTGCTCCCTAAAATTTTGATAGGAATGCAAAACACAACAATAATTTTGGGCCACGTTTGCCTTAGCAAGTTCAACATAAATCTATCGTATAATAAATACTCCTACATATTTGCTTTGCACTAGAGAAATCATAGTGCATGCTCAAAGACATACACATAAATGTTCATAGTAAGGGCAGAAAATATAAAATATTTAACTCATCATTCTTGAATAGGAACCACATCCTAGCGGAGCCTTCAGTGGGTTTTCAGAGGCTGTAAACTGCATGGGAGGAGATCACTCATCTTTCTCCCAAGGAGTAGCTAGTAGATTCGAACCATCTACCTCTGGGTTGTCAGTGCAACTCTTTACCCACTAGGCCACAAAAGTTCCTATACAGACAGCATTTCAATATTCTACAGGGACAAAAATTAAGGTCTCTATTTGCCAGGTGTTGAGGGGTGAAAAGAAGTTCGGAAGAGTGCAAGGTTACAAGGATATGAAGATGCTTTAGGGAATCATGAATCTATTTAGTATCTTGTAGATATGATGGTGGTTCCACAGGCATTTATGCATCCTAAAAATTATTTAAACGTGTTCTTTAAAAATTTGCAGTGTATTTGCAAGAACATGGAAACAGCCCAAATGTCCAACTACAAATGAATAGATTGAGAAATTGTGATGCGTTCACGGAATGGAATACCACGCAACACTCAGGAGCAATGATTTTGTAAATTATTACCTAACTTGGGAGGGACTGGAGAGCATTATTCTGAGTGAACTAACCCTGTCCCACAAGAATAAATACTGTATAAAACCATTATTGTGGAATGAGTATAAGGGTCCAAGAGGGGTGGGAGAGGGTGGGAGCAGAGGGATGAGGATGTACAGGAGGAACGGGGATTAAGCATAGTTTTTACAATCTTATGGGTGGTGGGGGGGAGGGAAATGTAAAGAATCTGTTCATGAAAACAATGTATTCAAATTTTGTAAATAAACTAGTATAAAATTTTAAAAAATGTGTAGTATATGTCAATTCTAACTCAATAAAGCTATTAAGGTAAGCAAAGCATATCAAACTTCATGGGATACTGGTAAAGTAGTTATTCTCATAATACTAATGGCTGCTGAGTCGAAGCGATTCATAGCTGACCCTCCAGCAGGTTTCCAGAGGCTGTAAATCACGCAGCAGAAAGCTTATCCTTCTCCCATGAATCGGCGGAAAGAAGAGGCCCTTAAATGAACCACCTAAAATCCCAAGCAGTGAGCACATGTGGTCTAGTGGAGAAGGAACTGTGCTGCTAACTTTAAGGCAGGCAATTTGAATCTCCTTGGAAGAAAAATGGACAATCTCCTCTCCTACCATTTACAGCCTCTGGAAACCCACTGGAGGGTAAGCTATGACTTGATCCCGACTTAATGGCATCTAACAACAACAAAGGCATTCGGCTGTGTGGATCACAACAAACTGGCTGACTCTGAGAAGACTGTGAATCCCAGAACAACTGATTGTGTTTATGTGAAACCTCTACTTTGACCAGGAGGCAGTCATCAGAATAGGGCAAGGAAATACTTCATGGTTCAAAATCAGTAAAGGAGACGTCAGAAATACATCCTGTCTCCATAACTTGCTAACCTATATGTGAAACAGATCATCTGGGAGGCTGAGCTCTGTGAGGAGGAACGTGGCATCAGGACTGGGGGAAGAGTCATCA
>NW_006399839.1:9992011-9994227 GCF_000299155.1 Elephantulus edwardii | reverse complement strand
CCAGCATTTGTTGCTTGCTGTTCTGTTAAATTTTGCTGTTTTGACTGGGGTGAAATGAAATTAAAAGCCAAATTGCACTGGGAAAGTCTGCTGTCAGGGATCTCTCCAGAATACTGAAAAGCAATGATGTCAGTCTAGATACTAAGGTGTACCTGATCCAGGCCATGGTCTTCACAATTATTTACTATGCATCAGAGAGCTGGATAATGACTAAGGATGACAGAAAAAGAATCAGTGCCTTTGAGTTGTGGTTCTGGAGAAGAGTCTTGAATAAACCATGGACTGCTAAGAGAACAAACAGGTAGGTCTGGAGAGGGAGAAACCAGGCTGCTCCTTGGAGGCAAAGATTTTGAAGCTCCATTTGACATACTTTGGGCATGTTGCAAGGAGGGACTAGTCCATGGAGAGGGTGAAGGGACACAGCAAGAGAGGAAGACCCTGGATAAGGTGGAGTGACTTAGTGATGTGTCAGAAGACAATGAAATTGGGTGAAGATAGAGCAGGGTTCCAGGGCTGTTGTATATAGGGTCGCTAGGAGTCAGAGATGACTCGATGGCATAGAATAACAACAATGAGGCTAGAAGGGGGAGAAGAGAGGAAAGAATACGAAATCTAAAATCTGTGGAAAAACTCATTGCCATTCAGTCAGAACTGACTCATCGCTGACCCTCCAGCAGGTTTTCGAGGCCGTGTACCACACGGGAGGTGACTGTCCATCTTTCTCACTCTGAGCTGCTGGTGGATTCATGTCACCAGAGAGACCCAGCCTTTGGGTCAGCAGCACAACATCCTATGGACCATCCCACCAAGGAGCATACGGAACAGAGGAAACATAAGTAAAATACAAAGCAGACAAACATAGAGGAAAAACTAAATGCACCAAAATCTGGTTCCTGGAAGACATCCGTAAGATGGCCAGAGCTTTCAACCTCAGTGATAAAGGCTGAGCCATCACTCAAACATCTCCTGTGCAATTTACAGCCTCAGAAAACTGATGGAGGCTCAGCTAGGAATCCTTTCCCGTTCAATGCAAAGAGTTTAGACACGTCAGAAGCACTTCAAGAATTCGCTAGTCCCCAAACCATAAAGTTCATAAGAGACAAACTGGGACCACATTTAGAAGGCCCTGTCTACAGTATAAAGAGACTGTCAAATATAGCCAGAAATGTACAATCTGAAAAGGAGAAAACTGATGAGTGAGACCTTCTAAAAATCAAATCTCTATGCTCATCACACTCTTTTTCTAACAGGGTAAAAAGAAAATCTACTGACTGGAAACAAACATTTGATAACACCATCTCAGACAAGGATCTTATCATGAAAGTTTGCAGAATCCTACAGGGTGTCCAGAAGAAAAAGACTGATAACCCAATTACAAAATGGGCCAAAGACATGGAAAGACTTTCCACAGAGGAGGACATTCGATGATCAAACAGACACTTGAAGAAATGCTCTAAATCACTGGCAATGAGAGATGCAAATCAAAACCACAATGAGATACCATCTTACCCCAGTAGCAGTGGCAAAGATCAGCAGGGCAGCAAGTAATAAATGTTGGAGAAGATGTGGTGCGATAGGAACTCTTATACATTGTTGGTGGGATTGTAAAATGGTACAATCACTCTGGAAGGCTGTTTGATGTTTCCTCAAAAAAAGCTGAACTTAGAAATTCCATATGACCCAGTTATTCCACTGTTTAGAATATACCCTGAGAAATGAGAACTGAGGTGCAAAAGGAGATTTACTTGTACGCCAGTGTTGATTACAGCATTCATTACCATCACAAGAACTTGGAAATAGCCCAAACACCCAATCACAATGGAATGGATTGAAATTATGGTACATTCACACAGTGGAATACTATGCAGCATGCAGGAGCAATTATTTTGTAAATTACAACCTAAAATGAGAGGGACTGGAGAGCATTATGCTAAGTGAACTAACTCAGTCTCATAAGGACAAATACTGTATAAAACCATTATTACAGAGCATGTATGAGAAACCAAGGAGGTGAGGGGGAAGCTTAATCACAGGGTCACACAATTTGATGGGTAGAGGGCAGGATGGGTAAATGAAAGAGGAAAGATTTGGTGTGAAAAACAATGTATACAAATTTCACGAACTTTGTATATAAACCAGTATTAAATAAAACCCAGACAACAAATAATTCAACCAGTAAACAAAAGGTTGGTGGCTCAAACCCACCAGCCACCAGA
>NW_006399839.1:9989838-9991361 GCF_000299155.1 Elephantulus edwardii | reverse complement strand
GAAGGGTGCAACAATGAATGAATGGAATTCCAAAATCTCTGTAGATGTTCATTGAAATGAAAAATAAACAAACTAAATTTAAAAAAAAGAAATAACAGATAGTATACATATACTACGTGTATAACTAAAACCCACCGTTGTCCAGCCAATTTCAAAGAATAGTAACTGTCCATCAGCTTTCAGAAAGGTAAGAAATTGTGCTGCAATCCCAAAGGCACCTGGTTCGAATCCACCAGCTGCTCCATGAGAGGAGTATGGGCCACCTCCTCCCATGCCATTAAACCCCATGGAGGGTCAGCTATGGACAGATTCTGACTCAACAGTACACATCAACAACAACAACTCTTTCTGGGAGGTGCAGCTGCTGAATTTGAACTGCTGACATTACAGTCGGCAGCCTGCCAAGCTATGCCCCGAGTCACCAAGGATCTTCCCATCACAGATACAGCTGCAGAAATCTGCAACAAAATACTGAAAGACTGAACATAACAAACTCTGAAAATAATACATCATAAGCCAGTGAGGTTTATTCCAGGAATGCAATGTGCTTTAACACTTGAAATACAGTTGATGGATTCATTAGATTATGAGAATAAAAATCTAAGTTACTTGTTGTTGTTGCTGTCGAGTCGAGGATGACTCATAGCGAGTCTATGAACAACAGACTTGAATCACGTCCTGTCCCACCTTCATCACCACTGACGCAGGTAAGCCCACTGCTGCAGGTGCTGGGTCAGTCCAATTCATTACGGTCTTCCTCCCTTTCACTGACCTTCCACTTCATGTCAACAAAAAAATATTTTTTCAATTCCGTTGTTGTTAGGTGACATCAAGTCGAGTACGACCCATAGCGACCCTACGAATAACAGATGTGAACCCTGTCCTGTCCTGCACCATCTTACCACTTCCAGTAGTATTCCTAACAAAAGCAATGGACTAGAACTTCATCACATTGACTGGGGGTGGGAGGCTGAGTTTTCAGCCTCTGAAAACTAGTTGGAGAGTCAGTAGTTCTGAAATGATTGCAATTAGTCTTGACTTATCTATCTTAATAGTGGGTTCGGTGCCATTTTCTTGGAAGATTGAGGGTAAAGATGAGAATTACTCAGTTCCTTCTATTTAACACTGTCCTGGAAGGCACGGTCATTGTATTAAGACAAGAAAACAAATGAAAGATATACAAACTGGAAAGCAGTCTTTATTCATAGACTCCATGGTTGTCTTAGTTCAAAAGCATAAGCAATCCACAGAAATACTGAGAGAACCAAGTGACTCTGGTAAACATCAGTAGTCATTCTATACCTTTCATTTATGCAATAAGAAAATAAAATAAGAGATTATTTTATTTCAAAAACTCAAGTCATTGTAATTCTCATGTGCCATCGAGTCAGAATCAACACATAACTGATCCTCCAGTGAGTTGTCTTTTTAAAATATTTTATTTATTTTTCATTTCAATGAACATCTACAGAGATTTTGGAATTCCATTCATTCATTGTTGCACCCTTCTCCCCGCCCACCCC
>NW_006399839.1:9981208-9989580 GCF_000299155.1 Elephantulus edwardii | reverse complement strand
CTACAACAGTGGCACCATATAGCATTTGTCCCTTTGTGACTGAGATACCTCACTCAGCATAATGTCCTCCAGGGTCACCCATTTTGAATAATATTGCATAAATCACACAAGAGGAGACTATCTTTTCTCACAGAGCAGTTAGTGGATTTGAACTGCGTGCCTTTGGGATTGCAGTGCAGCTTCTTACCACTAGGTCCCCAGAACCCCCTCTGGATCCATTGTCACGGAGTGGATTCTAATTCACAGCAACCCTCCTTTGGATTTCCAACACTGTGCATCTGAACTGGTCAAGACAGCCCATCTTTCTCCCAAACACTTACTGGTGGAGTCACACCACTGGACTCGTGTGGACTTTTGGTTAGCAGACAACACACTACAAGCTACATTGCCAGGGCTCCATATTTTGCTTATAAAGATATAAATGAAGTCCTTAACAATGAATGTAATAAAACCCATGCAAGACCTATACACTAAAAATCACAAAATATTTTTAAATGGGCATAAACATGGACCTCATCAATTGGCCAGGTAGCTTAACTTCCAAATTCTTTGGCATAGACAAGGGAGCCCATTCAGGGCTGCGTGTGCTGCGATCTCAGATGGTATTTCATTAATCCCTTTTCACAAGTGGCTCAGAGCAGACTGGACTTTTTCTGTCACATGTGCTGCCTCCTGAAAGTAGCTGAATCCTTCTCCAGTAGTCAAGCAAACTGGGAAATGGCGAGGGGGGAAGGAAGTCAGAAGTCAGAAGAGTTGATGCACTTGAGTTGTGGTATTGGAAAAGATTAGTAAATGTACGTGGACTGCCAGAAGAACAAACCAATCACTCTTAGAGAAAACAAAATTCGAGTACTCCTCAGAAGCAAGGATGGTGAATATCTTCCTTCTGAATTTTGCACATATCATCAGAAAAGGCCAATTGGTAGAAACAGAGATCATGTGCGGTAAAACAGAGGCTCAGCAAATCCGAGTGGCATTTTCAGTGAAATGGGTTTCATAACAGTGAGTTGACACGTATCTAAAACCGTCATGCTGTTAGACATCAAGATATCAAGAGTTAGAGTCAATTCAACACCATCTAACAGCAATTTGGATGGGTGTGCAGGCCATCTAAGAAGTAGACTGCCATGCCTTTCTTCCACATTGCATCTGGGGAGGGGAAGACTTGAACCTCCAAATCACATGGTCAAATGCCTTCGCATCATCCATAAAATAAAGATTAACACCTTTCTGGTATTCTCTGCTTGCAGATAGGATTCAGGTTAGCAGCCAAGTGTGTGAACCATGTGTGGTCACCCTGGGGCTTCATCTTCAAACAGAATAAAGTGAAAATAGAAAATATTTGGGACGGAGCAGGCAAATATACAAATAGTGTGGGGGAAGCTAATGCCTCCTCGGTATTTCACAAGCAATAAAACAAAAAGTCAGTAATGTTGTAGAATGTCTGAATGCTCTAGTTAACGCTGACCTAAGTGACAGATCTGGAACATTCCACGCATCAGTGAGAGCATTTGCATTCTTTCCATGCCCACATAGAACACTTAGTGGATGGACCATATGTTGAGACATTTAAAGAGTCCCAATAAATTTCAAAATTCCGAGTATTTTCTCTGAGCATGATGGAATTAAGATGGAAATTAATACCGAAGAGATCACTAATAAATCCCTCCACTTCCTAGAAATTAAACAATCGACTCTAAGTAATCCCCATGTCAAAAATGAAATAAAGATAGAAATCAGACATTATTTTGAACTGAATGCTAATGAAGCCATGACATAGCAAAAGCGCGTGAGAGACAAGTTCACCAGGCCAGAGAGGGAAACCCGTATTTCAAACGCACGTATCATAAAAGCAGAAATGAAAAATTAATGATTCCAGCTTCACCATAAAAAGGGAGCAAAAAGAACAACAAATCAAAGCCAGAAAAGAAGAAAGCAATAATAAATAGACGATGAAAAAGAAAATGGAAAACAAATGTTTATTCCAATCGAGAACAAGCATCAAAGCCGGCAGTTGGATTTTAAGCAAAGGCATAAAATTAGTAAATTTTCAGTGAGAATAATTGGGAAGGGAGAAGAAAGGGGGAAACTGGAGGTATCAAAAATACTAAGAAGGTGACCTAGTGACAAGAAGCTGCGCTGTGAGCCCGAAGGTACGCAGTTCGAGGCTACCAACTGCACTGCTGGAGGAGGAGGGGCAATCTCCTCCCAGGCCGTGAACTGCCTCTAAAACCCGCTGGAAGGTCGGTGACGGGTCAGTTCTGACCCTACGGCTCTCTAACAACAACATCAAATTCTGTGTGTATGTGTGTGTTGTGTACCGTCGAGTGGGGATCGACTCACGGCTGACCCTCCAGCAGATTTTCAGAGACAGTAAAGTGCACAGGAGGAGGCTGCCTGTCTCTCTGTCCCATGGAGCAGATGTTGGATTCAAACCGTGTGCTTTTGAGCTGGAAGCACAACTCATTACCACTAAGCCACTGTTGTTGCTGACTGCCTTCAAGTCGAGCATGACTCATAGCGACCCTGTGAACAAAAGGCCTGAAGCCCCTCTACAACTATCGACACTTATCATAGTTCATAGAGTTTCCAGAGGCATGTCATTTAGAAGAAGATGCCAACTCCTGCTTCCAAACCTGTCATAGCATATTATTGCTGTTATGTGCCGTTGAGACGCCTGCGATGTATAACAACCTTATTATGTACGGCAGCTCGGAACCCTTCCCTGTCCTGAGCCAGTCTCACTAATTCCGACACATCAACCCCCATTGCCCCAGTTACTGTATCAATCCATCTCATCCATGGTCTTCCTCTCCTATGCTGTCTGTCCACTCTTCCGAGCATGATGTCCTTCTCCAAGGAATGGTCCCTCTTGGCCACATGCCCAAAGTAAGGGAGGCAGAGCTTCAAAATCCTAGCTCCAAGGAGAAACGTTGTTTCACCCTCTCCAAGACAGACCTATTTGTTTTCTTGGCAGCCCATGGTATGTTCAAGACTTTAATCCAGCACCACAACTCAAAGGCACTCTTCTTCTTCATCATCTATCCTCCATAGTCATTGTCCAACTTGCTGAAGCATAACAAGTAATTGAGAAAACCATGGCCTGGATTACTAAGCCACCAGAGCTCCCGAAAACATTCTTTAGACATCTAACAGATAAAAATAAGGTATGAAACCCTTAAACCAATGGAATTAACCATTTTAATGCAATGGACATATTTATATTTTTAAAAATACTAGCATATAAACAAAACAGTAATAGAATGTCTGGACAGCTTAAAATTATTAAACAAATGGAACGAAAATATCTCGTGAAGAAAACCCTACATCCAGACAGGTTCATAGTTAAGTTTTCTAAACAGTCTATAGTTAACACTGATCTTGTACAAACTATGCTAGATGGTAGGAGACTGTTGTTGTTGTTGTTGTTGTTATGTGCGGTTGAGTCGTTTGCGACTCATAGCGACCCTATATACAGCAGCCCTAAACCCTGCTCTATCCTGTGCCAATCGCATTGCCTCTGACACACCCATCCTGATTACCCCAGTCACTGAATCAATCCACCTCATAGAGTGTCTTCCCCTCTTGGGCCGTCCCTCCACCCTCCCAAGCATGATGTCCCTCTCCAAGGACCTGTACCTCCTTACAACATGTCCAAAGTACAGTAGAAAAACACAGCAAAAGAAAGTTACAGGCAACTTCTGTCATGCATCATCAAAGATGCAAGAATTCAAAACAAAATTAAGCTTGCAGTCCTGTTCAACTTTGCGAGTGCTATTGGGGTGAGATGATAACTCACTGTGGTTTTGATTTGCATCTCTCTTATTGCTGGTGATTTTGAGCATTTCTTCATGTGTCCATTGGCCATCCGAATATCTTCCTCTGTGAAAAGTATTTCCATGTCTTTTATCCATTTTATAATTGGATTATCAGTTTTTTTCTTGTGGAGGCCTGGTAAGGTTCTGTAAACTTTTGTTATGAGACTTTTGTCTGAGAAATACGATGTGAAGGAAAGTGTAGACACACAATGCATATGAATTTTGTATGCAAACCAATATAAAATAATTTTTTTAAAAAATTAAGCCTATCAAATTCAAATTCACTGTCAACATCTCAATTCAAATTCACAGGTTTCTGAGGCTGTAAATATTTTTACCAGAGAAGACTGTTCCCCTTTATCCTGAGGAGCAACGTGTGTATTCGAACAAACGATCTTTCGGTTAGAAGTCCAGCATGTAATGCACTATGCTACCAAAGTCCTTTACACCAAATATATTAGAAAAACATAACACCTCATGACCAATTGGTGCTTATTTCAGGAACACAATGTAGTGGTTAAAATCAATTAGTGTAACTTCCTACTTTCAAAGGAAAAAGAGAACAAAGATTACCCCAATAGACAGAACATTGTATCAAATTCAGAATGCACTCAAGATTTAGAAGCTTAAGGGTATGAAAAAGGTGATAAGCACAGTATCACTGCAGAAGAAAAGCATATGCAAGAGACACAGCATCAAGAGTAAACATTATTTCATGCACAAATGTGTACTAGCCGTAATGGCAAACATTAACGTGCAAGTGCATACACAGACAGGCAGTCAAGATTACTAGATACGGGCAGATGAAAAGAACTGCTATGAAAAGCTGAAAAGATCCCAGAATCTTCTAAGAATCAAATCCCCATGCACATCCAAAAACTTTTTCAGCAGGGTAAAAAGGAAAGCCACAGACTGGGGGAAAAAATATGTGGTAATGACATGTCTGATAAGGGACTTATATCTAGAATTTCTAAAATACTCGAGCACCTCAACAAGATAAACAACCCAGTTGCAAAACAGACACAGGATATGAACAGACACTTTACCAAAGAAGACATTCAGATGGTGAACTAACACATGAAGAAGTGTTCAAAATCCCTAGCTTTTATTTAACATTCCTAACAACCACAAAAATCTCATAGCTGACTCTCTAGTTCATTTCTGAGGCTGTAAATCGCCCAGGAAGAGACTGTCTATCTTTCTCCTGTAGAGCTGCTGACGGCTTTGAACAGCCAGAGAAACACCATTTTTGATAAGTTGTACTGCTTCCTGTGGGCTACACCATTAGAGCTCCCCTATTTTGTCAAAAATAGTGGGGACCTGTATTAATCTGGTTTTTATTATAAGTCTTAGATCCCTAGTAAGCATTCATTTACGTCGTGATAAATACGTATGCCTCAGGATATTTGCCGTTTTCGACAATCTCCACGTGTCGCGTTTATATTAACTGTTGATTATGTCCTTGCACCATCATTCTTCACAGAAGTTCAGTGTCATCAAGCATTGAGCCCTTCCCACTAAGCAGTAAGAAACGTCCACAGGAGTGACTTGGGTTTGACTCCCGGCCAGTGCACCTTATGCACACCCATCTCAGCCACCACCCACCCGTTGTGGAAGCTTTTCATGTTGTTATGATATTAAACAGAGGACCCTGGTGGCTTATTAGTGGTAAAGAGTTGCACTGCCAACTCACGCTGTTCAAATCCACCAGCTATTTTGAGGGAGAAAGATGGGCAATCCCTCCCTGTGAGATTCATTGCCTCTAAAAACCCACTGATGCATCAGCTACGGGTCTGCTCCAATTCGACAGCACATAACAGCAAAAGATGTGTATTTAGGGAGCTCTGGTGGCCTAGTGATAAGAAGCTGTGCTGTCAACCTGAAGGCACGTGGTACGAATCCAACAGCTGCTCCATGGAAGAGAGATGAGCAATCTCCTCTCATGCGATTTACTGCCTCTGAAAATTCTGGAGCGTCTATTATGCATCCATTCAAATTCAAAGGTGCACAGCGATGATACGACACAGGTTTCTATAGGTTCCAGACTAAAAAGAAAGATCTAGCAATCTATCCCCAAAATCAAACAGTGGAAACCGTGGTGAAGTACAATTATCCTATCTGCGCCATTATCATGGATGACAACCATCATTCTTACTAGTTAAATGTTGTTGTTGTTGTTGTTGTTGTTGTTGTTGTTGTTATGTGCCGTTGAGTCATTTGCGACTCATAGCGACCCTATGTACAACAACCCTAAACCCTGCTCTATCCTGTGCCAATCTCATTGCCTCTGACACACCCATCCCGATTACCCCAGTCACTGAATCAAGTTAAATATTAGAAGGATAAATAATACAATATGTATGAGGACCCAAGGAGGGAGGGGGTGTAAGCAGAGGGGTGAGGATGGGTGAGTGTAAAATCACAAGGTTGCACAATTTGGTAGGTGGAGGGAAGGTTGGAGGAAAAGGGAAGTATCAGGGGGAGACCTGAAAAGACAGGGTAATGATGGACAAGGCCCAATGGTGATTAAGTTTATATAACATAATGCATGGGAACAGTTGTATTAAATAAAATGTGCAGGAAGAATAGTGTGAAACCTAATGTATATGAACTTTGTAAGCAAACTAATATAAAATAACAAAGAATATGTTTGAGAGAAAAAAAAAAGCTTTTCCTATGGATCAAGGACCCAGAAAAGGCTGGCTGCCCTCACCAGCTTAAGTCAGCACTGTACTTCCTCAACGTCTTAGGCAGAGTAATCAGTCCAAAAAAAAAAAGAAAAAGAAATGAAAGAAGAAAATCAGACTTAAGTACTGAAAGTGCTAAAGAAATAAAGTTGTCATGTGCTACTAATATGATTCTTTATGCAAAAGAGCTCAAAGAATCTATAAGTATTTATATTAATACTTTAATTTCACAATGTTAGTAGTTACACAGTCAAATAAATGTCTTCGCACAATCAAAAAGCCAAGTATCTTTCCAATATTCTCTGCTTTCAGGCAAGATCCGGCAGATGTCAGGAACGACAGAGCTCACGCCACGGTCTCTTCTGAATCCACCTTGAACTTCTGGCAGTTCTCTGTCAGCACACTGGGCCTGCCAGGCTATAACAATCTTCATTAAGAATATACTTGCGTGTGATACCAATGATACTGTTTCAGAATTTCCAAATTCTTTTGGATCATCTAGTTTTATGTACTTTTTTTAAAAAAATTTTTGGATGGATTTGCTTTTTAAAAAAAAAAAATAGGCACAAATACGAATTTTCTCCAGTCACTTATGCAAAAAACTATCTTCCAAGTTTCTTGGGATAGACTAATGAACATATCCTGGCTTGCTTCCATTTGCTGAAATACTTCAATTGGTATTCCATCCATTCCTTGGACCTTATTTTTTTGTCAGTACTTTCACTTCCGCTTGGACCCCTTCCTTCAGTACCACTACGTCATGATCATGTGCTAATTACTGCCTGACCTAGTTCTGTATCAACTAATTTCTTTTGGTAGAGTGACATTTTATTCTTTCCATCTTCTTTTGACACTCTCTGTGCCATTCATTCTTTTTCACAAAAAGCCTTCAGTATTACAGTTTGACTCCTGACCCTTCTCTTTCTTTTGTTCAGCTTGAGAAATGCCAATAATACTCTTCCCTTCTGATTTTCTAGCTCTAGGTCTTTGGACATTTTGTTATAATACTTAACTTTGCCTTCTCAAAATATTCTTTGACATCTTCTTTTCAGTTTTCTTTTTTCCTAAATTTATGGATTACATCTTAACATCAAGAAAGCAAAAACCCTCACCATTTGTGTCAGTAGGTAACATCATGATAGTTAGAGAAAAGACTGAAACCGTCAATGCGTGGGTCAACAGTCAACATCCTTGATACCAGGAGATCAAGAGGTGTATAGCACTGAGAAAGTCAGCTGTCAGGGATCATTCCAAATTCCTGAAGAGCAATAACGTCAGTTTAAAGACTAAGGTGTGCCTGATTCCAATCATCTGTTATGACACATCTGAGAGCTGGACAATGAATAAGGATGACGGGGAGGAATCGATGCATTTGAGTTGTAGTATTTGAGAAGAGTAGTGAATATTCCCATGGACTTCCAATAGAACAAAGATGTGTCTCCAAGACACATCTTGGAGAAAGTGTTACCAGAATTCTTGGAAGCAAGGATGGCGAACTTCATCTCACATAGTGAGATGAACTGAGATTTGGACATATTGTTAGGAGGGGCTACTCTGTGGAGAGTGACATAATGCTTGGAAAGGTAGAAGGTAACTGAAGGGGATAAAGATCCTCAACGAGATTAACTGATACAGTGTCTGTGGCAATGAGTTTAAATGTGTCAGATAAAGGACGGTGCAGAACAGGACATGGTTTGTATCTATTGTTCACAGAGTCAATACAAATCGTACTCAACTTAATGGCATTTGTTGTTGTTGTTATGTGCCATCAAGTCGCTTGTGACTCATAGCGACCGTATGTACAGCAGCCCTAAACCCTGCTCTATCCTGTGCCAATCACACTGCCTCTGACACACCCATCCTGATT
>NW_006399839.1:9969476-9980423 GCF_000299155.1 Elephantulus edwardii | reverse complement strand
TAGTCTGCCCTCTGCAGATGTCACAAGTTTGATTTCTACAAGTGAGGAGAACTTGAAGCACTTGCTGAAGAAGATAAAAGACTACACTTTTCAGTGTGGGTCAGATTTCAACATAAACAATGTCACAGTAAATGGAGAAAAATATTGAAATTGTCAAAGATTTTCTTTTACTTGGATCCACACCAATACTCACAAAAGCAGCAATCAAGAAATCAAATAGGATTAGAACAGATGAGGGGAAGAACCGTCTGAAAGGAACATAGGATTATGCATTATGTGTCTGAAAGCCACGTGGAACAAGTGGGGCATTGTGGGAGGGCTGGGGGAGGGGAAGAGGAGGCAGAGAAATGTGCAGCAATGAATAAACAGAATACAAAAGGAATCAAAGAGTGTCTTGCATCGGGCCTTTTTAAAGTGTTAAAAAAAAACCCGCAGGATGCCTCTTTAAAGATTAAGTTGAGCCTGGCCCAAGGCATGGTATTGTCAATTGTGTCATGTGTACGTTCAGGCTGGACAATGAATAAGGTGGAATGAAGAAGATTCCATGGCTTTGAAATGTGGTCCTGATGAAGAATACTGACTATTCCATGAACTGCCAGAAACCAAACAATTCTATCTTTGAAGAAATGTAGCCAGAGTGTTCCTTGGGAACACGAAGGGTAGCACTTCATCTCCCATGCTTTGGAGGATGCAACAAGCAGAAGGCGGGTAAGGAAGGGAAGACCTTTCCTCAATGAGACAGACTGATCCGTGGTCGGTGATCACCACAGTGGGTCTGAGCATGGCAGAGGTCGTGAGGCTGGCGTAGGATAGGTCAAAAGGTCCATCTGGTGGGGCTCTAGGAGTTACAAGTTGACTTGGTGGCACCTACAGCAATAGCTCTCGTGGCTTAATGGTAAATCATTTTACTGCCAACACACAAATAGGCGTTTCGAATCCACCAGCTAGCTATTCCACTGGAGAAAGACGGACAATCTCCTCCCATGCAATTTCCTGCCTCTGAAAACCCACTGGACTGTCACCTAGGGGCTGGATCCAACTTGATGACAACAGTAATGTACACGGCCTTGAAAGAGACGAAAGGAATACATGATTAGGTATTATTGGCATGACAAGAATCCAGAGTAAGAGTTACATAGTAAAAGGGGGGGGGGGGCTCTATAACAATGAAAGAACTTTTTTTCCAAAGGAAAAAACCAACTGGGGGGAGGAGGAAGAGGGAGGAAAATGTGCAAAAATGAAGGAAGGAAAATTCGAGTTCTTTATAAACTTTTATTAAAATCTAAAAAAAAAAGGACAAGGTATATAATATTTGGCAGAACATATTTTTATTGCATATATTCACAAAGGGCTAGAAACCAGAATGTATTAAAATGATTTGGGAGGGGGAAAAGAGCAATGGTAGGAGTGAAATGGCATAAGAAACGAATAGGTGGTTCACAGAAATGAACAGTAAATGGCCAATAAACTGTGTAGAGAGGCACAGTCTTAGAGTAATCATGGAAATGTAAATTAAACCAAAAAGAGGTATCATTTGACACCCTTCAGATTAGAAAATATTAAGCCATCTGACAATATCAAGTATTGGCAAGGACTTTCACCCGCTGCTGCGAGTGTAAATTGGTACGATCATTTTGGAGAAGAACTTGGCAATACCAAGTAGAGATTAAGATGTACATATATCCTTGTACCTAAAAATTCTAAGTGCATACCACAAAAATTCTTACTTATTTGCGCCAGAAGATGTGTACGAAAATTGGAAACAGCCTACATGGCCAGCAAAGAGGAGGAAAAGAAGACATCAATGTCGGTATATTTATACAATGCAACACCATATAGAAATTAAAATGGATGAGTACATATATCAACATATATAAGCCTTTTGGGAACCAGAAAATGTATTTAAGAGTTAGAGTTGTCCAATGATACATATGGTGTAATACCACGGCGATACAGCTAAGAATATGCAAAACAATGTCATGTATTATTTATGGACACATGTGTGGTAAAATATTTTTTAGAACAGGATAAACACCAAGTTTGGAACAAGATTTTATTTCTGAGACTGTAAATGAATGAGACTGTGGAGAGAAATACAGGGCGAGCTAACTGTGTTGGTACTGCTTCTTTTCTTAAAAGGCCTGAAAAAAGTATATAGTCAAAATGTCAAGATTTATCAAAATGTTCGGTACACTGACTGTTTTTAACAACTGGCTCTGATCTGCAGCGTTAGCCAATTCTCGTGGTGTAAATGTTCTCACTACAGTCAGTTAGGGAGCTCTGGGTGGCCTGGTGGGTGAGGAGTTGCACTGCCAGTCCAAAGGCAGGAGGTTCAAGGCCATCAGTCACTACTCAGGAGAATGAAAGACAATTTCCTCTTGTGCAATTTACATCTGCTGAAAATCCGCCGGAGGGTCAGCTATGAGTTGGTTCTGATTTGACAATTGGATTTGAACTCAGAGTGATTCTATGAACAACAGATCTAAACCTTATCCTCCCCTGCCCCCTGTCTCTGTCACTGTCTCTGCCATGTTCAAGTTCATTATCACAGTCACCACAATGACTAGAGATGGTAGAAAGAGAATTGATGCCTTTGAGCTGCGGTGCTGGAGATGAGCATCGAATATGCCATGGACTGTTAGAAGAACAAACAGGTTAGTCCTAGAGAGGATGAAGCCAGGATGCTTCTTGGAGGCAAGGATTCTGAAGCTCCCTCTGACATACTTTGGACATGTTGCAAGGCAGGATCAGTCTTTGGAAAGGGACATTATGCTTGGGAGGATGGAGAGACAAAGTAAGAGAGGAAGACCCTCGATGAGATGGACTGACTCAGTGACTGGGGTAATGGGAGTAGGTGTGTCAGAGACAATAAGGTTGGCTCAGGATAGAGCAGGGTTCAAATCTATTGTACACAGGGTTGTTATGAGTCACCAGTGACTCAGTGGCACATAACAACAACATATCAATCCAGCTTGTTGAGGGCCTTCTTCTGTTGGCTGATCCTACACTTTTCCAAACATGATATTTTTCCAAGAACTGGAGACCCCTGACCACATGGCCACTGTATGTGAAGTCAAGTTTCACCATCCCTGCATCCAAAAGCAGATGCTGGTTGTACTTCCTCCAAGACAAGGGAAGGGAAGGCACACACCATGTGTTCTTTTGAGGCAGGAGGAAACAACTCTAGAAAGCCAATTGATTGGTCTTGCCTGTGTTTTCCATGTTAAATAGAGCTAGGCATACATAAGTAAGAAGAAACTAAATAAAGTTCATTTGTATATGGACCTGAAGTGTTTGTTGCAGAAGGTCAAGAACTGCAGTTTTTAGTATGGATTGAAGCTCAACATCAAGGAAACAAAGATTCTCACCACTGGGCCAACTGGCAGCAGCAGGACAGATGGATAAGAGATTGAGATTGTTCACAATTTCCGCTTCCTTAGTTCCACAGTCAATACTTTTAGCACCAGCAGTCAGGAAATCAAAAGATGAATTGCATTAGGAAACTCTGCTGTCAGGGGCCTCTCCAGAGTGCTGGAGAGCAATGATGTCAGTCTAGAGATTAAGGTGCGCCTGATCCAGGCCATGGTCTTTGCAATTACTTGCTATGTGTCAGAAAGCTGGACAATGACTAAGGATGACAGAACAAGAATCCATGTGTTTGAGTTATAGTGCTAGGGAAAAGTACTGAACGTGGACTGCCAAGAGAACAAAATAGGTCTGCTTTGGAGCGGGTAAAACCAAGTTGCTCCTTGGAGGCAAGGATTTTGAAGCTCTGTTTGACATACTTTGAGCATGTTGCCAGGAGGGACCTATCCTTAGACAGGGGCATCATGCTTGGGAGGGTGGAGGGTCAGTGCTGGAGAGGAAGACCCTGGATGAGATGGATTACACAGTAACTGGGGTAATAAAGGTAGGTATGTTGCTGTTAGAGACCGGCTCAGGATAGGAATACTGTGCATAGGGTCGCTATGAGTCACAGGTGACTCAATGACACATAACAACAACATATGGAGGGGGGACAGAGTAAAAAGATTCTGGTACAGGAAGGGTAGTAGGTCTCCACTCTGCCAGAAGCACCACAGAAGCACCCGGATGTAGACCACTCCCATGGACAACCTCTGGCATGCTAGGATTCACTCTGGCATCTTCAGCTATTCCATGACCACTGACACTTCCTCTCTGAATAAGTGACTGCCTGGGGACTTGAGAATGAATCCACAGGACTCAATGCAAATGCTGGCTTGTGACCTGAAAGTCAATAGACTTACATCACATCACCAGATGGAAATAAATGGCTTCTTCTAAAAAGAACAGGCAACATCAAGATAGATGGGAAAATGATTGAAACTGTCAATGACTTCATCTAACTTCTATTCACAATTAACACATTTGGTACTCGCACTCAGGAGGTCGGGACACTTATTGAATTGGGAAAATACGCAGCCAAGGACCTCTTCAAAAGCCTTAGGAGCAATGATGTCAGTTTGAGGACTATGATGTACCTGATTCAGGCCTTGATCTTTTTAATCACTTAGGAGTAAGGATGACAGAGAAGAAATGATGCCTTTGAGCTCTCGTGTTGGAGAAGAAAGAGTATGAGGTATCTTACGAACTGCTAAAAGAATGCACAGATATGTCTTGGAGAAAATACAGCCAAAGTACTCCAAGATGACAAAGTTGTTGTTAATGTGCTTTTGAGTCTCTTGAAACTCATAGTAACCCTATGTACGACAGCCGTAAATCCAGTCACTGAGTCGATCCATCTCATCCAGGGTCTTTCTCTCTTGCTCTGTTCCTCCACCTCTCAAGCATGATGTCCCTCTCCAAGGACTGATCTATTGTAACACGCCCAAAGCAAGTCAGATGAAGGTTCAGAATCCTTTCCTCCAAGGAGCAGCCTGGTTTCACCATCACAGGATGAACCTGTTTGTTCACCTAACAGTCCATGGTATATTCAATACTCTCTTCCAACACCACAGCTCAAAGGCAACAATTCTCCTCCTATCCTCCCTAGTCATTGTCCAGAATTCTGATGCACAGCAAGTAATTGGAAAGACTATGACCTGGATCAGGCACACCTTAGTCTCCAAACTGACATCATTGCTCTTCTGTACTCTGGAGAGGTCCCTAACAGCTGACTTTCCTAATGCGATTCATCTTTTACTTTCCAAGAGTGATACTTGTAGAGCTTAACAAACTGGAGCATGTTTTTAGGAGAGAAAATTCCTTGGAGCAGGACATCATGCTCAGAAAAACCGGTCAGTAAAAGAGAGGAAAACTCTCAACAAGGTGGCTTGACACACTGACGGCAGCAGTGGGCTCAAGTATGGCAGAGAGGATGAGGATGACAGAGGGTAGGTGAGAGTTCCCATCTGCTGTTCATAGGGCTGCTATGAGTTGTAAATGACTCTAAAGCGCCGAACAACAACAATAATACCTCTTCTTTAAACTAAGTTCAAAGGCTAAGGAACAGCTGATCCAAACCACGGTCTTTTCAATTGCTTCCTATCCATATGAAAAAAATTGGATAATGACTAAGGATGACAGAAGAAGAATCAACTGGTGCCTTTGAGTTGCGATGTTGTAGAAGAGAACTGAATTTCCCATGGACTGACTTCCAAAAGAATAAACAAGTGCATCTTGGAGGAAGTTCATCTAGAGTGTTCCTTAGAGATCAGGATGGTGAAACTTGCTCTCACATTCTTTGGGCACGTTGTCAGGAGGGCCCAGGCCTTGGAAAAAGACATCATGCCAGAGAAGGTGGAGGGACAGAGAGAGAGGAAGACCTTCAACAAGACAGAGTCACACAGTGATGATAACAATGGACTCACACCCATCACAGATGATGAGGATGGCACCAGATAGAGCAAGGTTCAGATCTGTTATACATCAGGTTACTGTGAGTTGTAGTTGACTCAACAGCACCTAAAACAACAATGACCTGTCGAGGAGAGTCACTGGACTGACTCACCTTGTTAACCTCCCCCACCCCTTGCCCATCCTCACCCCTCTACTTCCCCCCACCCCCTCCTTGGATCCTCATACTCATTCTACAATAATGGTTTTATACAGTATTTGTCCTTACAGCACTGAGTTAGTTCCTTTCCAGACACAATGCTTCTTGGCATTGTCTTGGTGGCGTGACGGTTAGTCACTCAGCTGTGAACCTAAAGATTGACCCTTTGAACCCACCTGGGAGCTCCAAACTACTTCGGTAAAGACTGCTGTTTTTAGGTGCCATCAGGTCCAGTACGACTCATAGTGACTCGGTGAATAACATATCTGAAGCTGTCCTCTCCTGACACATGCCAGTGCACTGCTGCATTCAGTGTGTCATTCTACCTTGTTGAGGGTCTTTCTCTCCTCCACTGTCCCTCCACCTTTGCAACTATTTTTCCTCCTTTTGATTGACTTCTGAGCTCTAGCTCTAATATTGTTAATGTTCCTCTATTGGTCACAGGGTTTTCAAAGGCTTACTGTTTCAAAAGTGGATGGCCAATCCTTCTTCCTAGTCTGCCTTAATCCAAGGAACTCTACTAAAACATGTCCACCATGGGTAACTCCTCTGGCATTTGATACACTGGTGGCACAGCTTTCAGTATCACAGCAACCCACAAGTTAGTTACCTCAGTACAGCACACTGACAGACAAGTGCTGTACTAATTAGAACACTGATAAACAAGCAAGAATACAGATAGAAAGATTACAGACAAGAAAACCCTCTGGGTTGTTCTCCTCTGTCTCATGATTGACTTGATGATACCCAACAACAATAGTTGTCTTAGCAGTTTTGCAAATTGGATCCTTCTATTTGTTCACTCTTTTAATTATAAAAGAAAACATAACAACGTGGATTCAGAGAACTTCAGCATATTAGGTGTGCAGAATTACAGGATCTTCAAAGTGTGGAACAAAAATACAGCCGAAGCCAATCAAATTTGCAATATAATTTTGCCCTAAATGCAGCTCTCCCATCCTCTCTTTGGGAGATTGGAACTATTATTTTGTCAACTGAATCTCTGACTTTCTTCCCCAGAAATACCTGTATTATTATTATTTTCTTTTTTGTCTCAAGAAGAAGCATTTATGCTCTTTCTCCACACCGCCCCCCACCCCCCGCCTCCTTCTTCTTTTTCCTCGCTCTCTCCTGTACCAAGAATATGATATGATGGGTAAAATATCAAGTGTAATAAGTCAAAATTTCTGACAGAAATAATAGAGCCTGCCTCCATTTCCAGCCGTTCACCAAGTGATAACAATTAGGCCCCGGACAGTTTGAACTTTTTACAAAGAATTAATGATGCATGTGAACACAGGGGGGAGAACAATTGCTAATAATTTATGAAGTCTTCGTTGGCTCAAAGTAGTAAGTTTGGTAAAGTGAGGGAGAGAGCTTTGAAAGGTAAACACGTTGAAAAGCCATTCTGAGGATCTGCCCTGTCAATTGAGAATTTACTACATTCCATTAAACAACCTAAAATAACTTCTATGGTAATCACCCTTCAGATACAGGCGCCAGTGCCGACAAAGGTATTATTAAGTTAAATTACCCTAAAAGTGTTGGATTGACAGAAAGGTTCAGTCAATGGTTTGGAAAGCTGGGGTCCCTAAATGACACCAGCAAACAGATACTGATGTTCTGTGTTCGGTGAACTTGGCTTTGCAAGGCCCAGCGCTAACAGGATTTCAATTTGAGCTTTTCAATATTTCATGCTCCCCTCCCAGTAGATCTCAGGAGGGGTGGAGGGTGCTGGGATTCAGGGAGGTGGAGGCCAGTGCCCATCCTCGCCTCACCTGGCTGGGCCAGGACCTGAAAGGGAGCGTGTGGTGGAAAAAAATAAAACAGCATACGGCAGGAAGAGATGGTCGCTTCTTGCCAAGAAGGGAGCAGCGAAGGGGAGATTTACCAGCTGGGTCTGATTAGAGGTAAGATTTAGGATCCTCAGTTTGTAGGGGGGAAAAAGGAAGTGGATCCCTATCAAAAAGGGAAGTGAGGTCTCTTACCTGAGGTCAGCTAGTGAGTGACAGGTTGCAATACCCTTCGTGATGAAGAAGACTTGAGTCTTCAGTATCCCAATGGCTCACCAGCGTCCAGCCACACCTGCACACACAAACAACCACCAGCTGTCATCAGTCAACTCTGACACGCGGTGACCCTTCCTGTGTCACGGAAGTTAGCTGTCAATAGATGATCTACTAGAAATGGGCTGCCACACTGTTCATTTGGGGTGCCTCTGGGTGTATTCGAACAGCCAACCTTTTGGAGAGCAGTGAAGCACATTTACTACGGGCACGATGGGGAGTTCTGATCGGACAGTCCACAGGAAGCCCCAAAGCCAACTCTTTTCCAACTATTTGAATTCACCAGCAGCTCTGAGGGAGAAAGATGGAAAAGCCCCTGTGAGATTTACAGGCTCAGAAACTCACTGGAGGATCAGCTATGAGCCGATTCCAACTTGAAAGCAATAAGACAAAGAGGGCAGAATTTGCTGAACAGAGCAAGATTCATAAATATTTTACAGACATTCCACTTATTTGTAGCACACATTCCTACTTTTAAAACTCTCCATCAAGTTTCTGAGGCTGTAAATCATTGCAGAAGGAAACGTCCCATCTTTCTTTCTTGCTGGAGTGGCTGGTGGATTTGAACCACCATATTTTCCCTTTGCAGTGCAACATGAAATGCACTACACCAGCAGAGCTCACTGGACACAGAGTACTAAGAATGCAACTCAATGAGTGTTGGCCAACCAGGCACACCTGTGTGGCCAGTATCAAGACCAAGCCCCATCCATAGCTTTGTCAGCTCTTCTCAAGGAGAAGATGAGCATGGCTCTCCAAAGGCAATCTTGACCTAAATTCTACTACCAGAGATTGTTGTTGTTAGATGCCATCAAGTCAACTACAACTCATAACAGTCCTATGATCAACAGATCTCAGCCTTGCCTATCCTGTCCCATCCTCTGATCTTGGTCATGTTCAAGTCCATATGGTAGTCACCCCATCAATCCATCACATTGAGGGTCTTCTTCTCTTTCACTGGCCCATTGTGATGTCTCTCTCTAAGGAATGGGCCTTCCTGAAAATAGGTCAAGAAGGTAGAGCAAAATATTATAATTAAATGTGTAAGAAGCTGGAGTTAGAACATCATGGATGAGCTTTTCTAAATTCCCAAGGTGATAATCCTTGGTCTCTAAATTCTTTTACTCAGAATTACATGTGTGCAAGTCATTCACATTTTTATGTGTACTTGGATTGGTTCACTGTCACTGGTGCTTAGTTGTCTACTAGTTGTATGAACAGACCATGTATATTTATCTATTCTAGCTCTGGTGGCCTCATGGTTAGAAGCTGCGCTGTAATCCCAAAGACATGAGGTTCGAATCCATCAGTAGCTCTGCAGGAGGAAGATTAATCTCTTCCCATGTGATTTACTGCCTCTGAAAACCCATGGAGGGTCAGTTATGAGATTGGACTCAATGACACACAACAACCATTAATAAAGACTATAGACTTCAAATGGATTACATCTCCACATCAAGCAAACAAAATACCTCTCATCAATCTACTGAAAGGCATGACAGATGGAGAAAAGGTTGAGATTCTCAAAGATTTCATTTTACTTGGATCCATCACCATTACTACCTGTCATAGCAGCAGTCAAGAAATCAGAAGAGGTCTTGCATTGAGAAAACTTATTAAGTGCTTCTCCAAAGTGCTACAGAGCAAGAATGTCAATTTCAAGTCCAATCCAAGCCACCTGGAAGCAGGAATGGCATCCACTTCCAATAGGGCTTGCCTCCAGAAACTTCTGATTGTGGAGAAATGATTAAAGTTATACAAGTGTTCAGGTCTTGAGTTTATAAGGTTGCTATGAGTTGTCTACAACTTGATGGCACTTAATAATAATAACAACATAGAGAGAGCTCTGTTGGTCTAGTGGCTAGAAAGTGATGCTACCAAGGCAAAGGTGGGTGATTTTAATCTGCAGCCCTCAGGCCTGGTTTTAATTGGTTTTGGTCAAACATTTTTCTAAGTGGTATAGAAGATTGGTCTGTCCACTTGCTGTACGGAGGTAACTCATGGTTGCTGTGATGCTGACACTGTGACACTGATGTGTCATATGTGATAATGGTTACCCATGGTGGACAGTGTTTGGTGGAACTCCCGATTAAAACAAGCCTGGAAGCAAGAGTGGCATCTATTTCTGAAACAGCTTGCCTCCAGAAACTCTATGAACGTGGAGAAACGACGAAAGTTAAACAAGTATTCAGGTCTTTCACTCATAGAGTCGCTATGAGTCAGCTATGATTCGACAGCACTTAACAACAACAGCAATGATGCAAGCCACGGCGTTTTCAATTGCTGTCTATGCATCTGAAAGATGGGCAATGAATCAGGGTGAAAGAAAAACTGGGAACTTTGAGTAGTGGTGCTGCAGAAGAATACTGAATACGCCATAGACTGCAAAAAGAACAAATACGTCTGTCTTAGAGGAAGTTCAACCAGGGTGCTCCGTAGAGGCAAGGGGGGGGTGAGACTTCATCTCACGTACTTTGGACATGCTGTCAAGAGATGATCATTTCAGAAAAAGACATTATGCTTGGAAAGATGGTGGATCAAAGAAAGAGAAGAAGACCTTCAAGCAAGATGGACTGACAGAGTGACTGCAGCGATGGCATGAGCTTATCAGAGATGTGATGAGGATGGCGCAGGAGAGGGCAGGGTTCAGATGTGCTGTTCAGAGGGTCACAATGAGTCATAGCTCGACAGCACATACTAAGAGCAACAACCATTGATAAACATTTCTCTTATTGCTCCTTTGGGGGTGTCGTGAGTAATGCTGCTGATGTTCAGTTAAATACACATGGCTATGAACAGCACAGCAGCAGAGAACTGCCAGAAGTCCAGGCTGGGTTTAGAAGGGGTCGTGGTACTAGGGATATT
>NW_006399839.1:9966486-9968406 GCF_000299155.1 Elephantulus edwardii | reverse complement strand
CAGGACAGAGCAATGTTTAGGGCTGTTGTACATAGGGTCGCTATGAGTTGCAAGCAACTCGATGGCACGTAACAACAACATTGGGATTGATATGCAATTGTTGTTACTGCTGTGTGCTGTCGAGTCAACTGCAACTCATAGCAACCCTGTGTACAATAAAGCCTGCCTATCCTGAGCCAATCTCACTGTCTCCTGCACGGCTACTCCCATGACCCCAGTTGCTGTGTCAATCCGTCTGATCCAGGGTCTTCCTCTCCTGCGCTGTCCTCTATCCTCCCATGCATGATGCCATTCTCCAAGGACTGGCCCCGCCTGGCAACATGCCCAAATAAGTTAGATGGAGTTTCAAAACCCTTGCCTCCAAGGAACAACTTGGTTTCACCTTCTCAGGAGGGTCAAAAGAGACTCTGAATATTGCACTAGAATGCCAAGAAGCCAAAACAAAGTGGGGGGGTGGAATCTGGAAGTTAAGGAGGTGAACAGAAGATTTCAAAGGACAGCTCAGGAAGACAATGGAAAGTATTATAATGAAATGTGTGAACAGCTGGAGTTAGAACATCAAAAAAAGATGAGCTTCCTTGGCAGTTTTTGTTTTCAAAATTTCTATTTTATATTGGTTTGCTTACAAAGTTCATATATACATTGTGTTTCACACTACACTTCAATCACACTATGTTTCATATTATCATGCATTATATTTTATAAACTTAATCACTATTGGACTATGCCCATCATCACCCAGTCTTTTCCCAACTGAATGGATTGAGAAATTGTGATACATTCACACAATGGAATACTATGCAGCACTAAAGAGCATGATTTTGAAAAATACTACACAACTTGGGAGAAACTGGAGAGCATTATGCTTAGTGAACTAACTCAGTCTCCTAAGGACAAATACTGCATAAGATCATTACTGTTAGAAATAGAAGGACACTTAGTCAAACATGGATGGAGACCCTAAGAGGGAAGAGGTAGGATCAGAGGGGAAAGGACGAGTAGGGCCAAAATCACAGGCTTCCACAATTTGGTTGAGTGGTGAGAGGGGTTAAAGGAAATGGGAAAGACTGTCAGCATTTCTTAAGCTGAAGGAACTGAAGACATTCAAGCGTCAAGTGGCAGTACTAAAGGATGCTACTGGCAAAACATCAAAGGATCAAGGAACTATCAAAAGAAGAAAATTAAGAGATACTAAACACTTATAGGAAGCTCTGGTGGCTTAGGGTTAAGGAGTTGGACTGCCAACTCAAAAGCACATGGTTCGACTCCACCAACTACTCCTTGAAGAAAGGATAGGCAATCTCCACTCTTGGGATTCACTGCCTCTGAAAACCCTCTGGAGGGTCAGCAATGAATCAGTTCCAAATCACTGGAAAACAACAACAGGTATTTCTTAAGAGAGGAAAAAGAAAAGATAATATGGAATAATATGGTGGTGGTAGTGGTGGTGGTGGTGGAGGTGGTGGAGGTGGTGGTGGTGGTGGTGGTGGTGGTGATTGCTGAAGAGTAGAGCATGACTACTGGAAACTCTGTGAACAAAAGACCTGAAGCCTTTTAGATAACTTTCGTTCCTCATTGTTCATAGAATTTCCAGAGGCATGTTGTTTAGAAAAGTGGATGCCACTCCTGCTTTTACAACATCGATGACCATATTTTGTTGAGTATTGTAGTTAAGGTTGATGTTGTTGTTGGTAAGTGCCATCGAGTCATCTCGAGTCATAGATGACTCATAGTGACCCATGAACAAAAGACCTGAACACTTGTATAACTTTCATCGTTTCTCTAAGTTCACAGTTTCCAGAGGCAAGCTATTTCGGAAGTGGATGCCACTCCTGCTTCCAAGCTTGTTTTAAACGGGAAGCTCCACCAAACACTGTCCGCCATGGGTAACCATTATCACATTTGACACATCAGTGTCAC
>NW_006399839.1:9963144-9966036 GCF_000299155.1 Elephantulus edwardii | reverse complement strand
TGTATAACTTCCACCTTTTCTCTAAGTTCGTGGAGTTTCTGAAGGCAAGCTATTTCCTGCTACGAACAAAAGATCTGAACATCTGTATAACTTTCACCACTTCTCCAAGTTCACAGTTACTGGGGGCAGGCTATTTCAGAAGTGGATACTACTCCTGCTTCCAAATTTATTTTAATCTGGGAGCTCCATCAAACACTGTCCACCATGGGTGACCATTACCGCTTTTGACACATCAGCCTCCCAGCATTTAGAATGAGTGACTGAGGAAACCATCCGCTTTGCAGAAATTCACTCAACGTTTTTTAAAAAAATGTTAATATTAAATTAAAAAAGAGAAGAAAGATGGTGATAAAAATGTATTTTACTGTGACTTCTCTTCTAATGGTGTGATTCTAATAATGTTCCCTGGGGAGAAAGGGCTTTGGTCTTTGACACTCTCCTCCTGGCAAAGTGAGACCTCAATAGTCTTCCCTCCACAGGACAGAGGTCTTCGACCGCAGGGCAGACAACAGTCCCTCTTCACAGTCTTCTCCCTGCCACCTGCTTGTCTCTGCCTTCCCCCTTAACCAACCTGAGCTGTCGCTGCCACATGTCTCCCCGCTGGGAGCTGGGGAAGCAATTCATTCCACAGGGCCCCCTACCGTTCCTGGGCTCCCGTGACTCCAGGAGCCTGGCAGCTGTAAGCGTTCACATCTGGGGGCCATCCAGGGTCTACCCAGGTGGTCCTGAGGACAAGCTGACCTGTCAAGAGGGCCCAGAGGGGTGTCCTCCCGGGGGCAAGCAATGGAGACGGCTTGTCCGCCCATCTTCCACTATTTTCTCGTGAGCCCAGGAACCAGTGTTACCTCTTCAAGAAGGAAAAAGCAACCAGGCAACACAGCGAAGGGGTGGTGACCACCCTGAAAAGCCAAAGACTCGTGAATGACACCTGACTTGGCCGTTAATGTGCTGTGTGACTCTAGGTGAGTCCCTTGGGGCTTCATCTAAGAACACCTAATGTGAACTGTTCAGACTGGTCAGAGGTGGTAGCCAGGCACCACCTACCTCTTCCGGTCTCTGGACTGTGGAGTTTAAAGTCCACATGGTCCACTGGTGTCGTTGTTTTCATGCATCTTTGCTTTTCATCCCTTTTCTTTGTTCTGAACAAAGAGGAGACCAGTAGATGCACCTTATTTGGCAGCTTACTTTTCTGCCCCAATCACCACTCACAGGAGTAGGATGTAGTACTCTGTCTTTGTGAAATACATCATGCCAGCAGGCCTTGATGTCCCTGAGACTACAGTCCTGTGGCCCTAGGACTAGCAATTCATTTCCTCAAGGTGTTTATGATGAAGGTGTTTTTGGTTTATGATGAAGGTATTTGCATAATTTTGCCCCTTGGTCCTTCTACTGTATGCAGTGGTCTATTTACAGTGTATGCTGTGAGGGACCTCTCCAAAGTACTGAAGAGCAATGATGTCAGTCTGGAGAAAAATATGCAGTTGATCCAGGCCATGGTCTTCGCAATTACGTGCTATGCATCAGAAAACTGGCCAATGACTACGGATGACAGAAGGAGAATTGATGCCTTTGAGCAGTGATGCTGGAAAAGAGTATTGACTGTACCATGGACTGCTAGGAGAACCAAGAGGTTAATCCATGAGAAGGTGAAACCTGGCTGCTCCTTAAAGGAGAGGATTCTGAAGCTTCTTCTGACATACTTTGGACATGTTGCAAGGAGGGGCCAGTCCTTGGAGAGGGATATCATGCCTGGGAGGGTGGAGGGACAGTGCAAGAGAGGAAGACCCTTGATGAGATGGATTGATTCACTGACTGAGGTAATGGGGTAGGTGTGTCAGAGACAATAAGATCGGCTCAGGATCGAGCAGAGTTCAGAGCTGTTGTACATAGAGTCACTATGAGTTGCAGGCAACTTGACAGCACATAACAACATCTGTTTGAAGAGAACTCTGGTGATGTAGTGGTAAGGAGTTTCACTGCCAACCCAAAAGTAGGCAGTTCAAATCCACCAGATGCTCCAAGGTAGAAAAATGGGCCATCTTCTCATTTGCAATTGACAACCTCTGCAAACCCACTGGAGAATTAGATGTGAGATGGTTCGGACTCGACGGTGCACACCAACAATGACCTATACCTTTGACTTGCCTATCTGCCTACCTGGTCTGCTTGTAGAGTGATGTTTGCTATTGCTATTTCCAGATTGTGTATGTAATAGTGTTTGCCTTTATTTGGCTGGATTTCTTCTTAGCTCTCATGTCTTCTCTCTCTTCAGTGAGATTGTCCCAATCGTCCTCTTATTATACGTTGCTCATACATTAATTTATCTTAGTATGTGTGTATTAACTATATACTGATTTTATTGTCCTCTTACTCCCTTTCAGTCTCAGGTAACCATCCAAGAAAGTTCTTTCTTAGTGTAAGCCTTTCTTTAGCTTTCTAGAAGGGCACACTCACACACTCTCTGTCCTTTTGTGAGTGATACGTTTCACTCAGTCTAAGGTCCTCTTGCTTCATGCATGTGATGAGGTGTTTTGCAAATTTTTCACTATTATTTAGTGCGCATGATACTTCACTGAGCTCCTGTTGCATGGTGTGTTTATCCATTCATTCGCTGATGGACACTTGGGTTGTTTCCATCTCTTTGCTATTTTTAATAATGCTGCCATGGACTTGGATGTGCCTACATCTGTTCACGTTGCAACTCTTATTTCTTTAGGATGTATTCTAAGCAGCCGAACTGCTGCATTAAATGGTATTTATATTTCCAATTTTTTTCCTTTTATGGGAGCACCAATCTGGTTTTTTTTATTTTAATTTAGTTTCTTTATTTTTCATTTCAATGAACATCTACAGAGATTTTGGAATTCCATTCATTCATTGTTGCACCCTTCT
>NW_006399839.1:9925738-9962574 GCF_000299155.1 Elephantulus edwardii | reverse complement strand
CCTTCCCCCAGTTCGCTTCTCTCTTTGAAAAACAAAAGATAAACTTCTTCGTTGGTATACAATCCCTCCTGACCCCAACCCTGCCCCCCCCTGCCTATATATGATAGCATATTATGATTATCACAGGAATCCAGAATTAAGGTTGCATAGTGGAGTATACCAATCTGTTTTCTCCAGTGGCTGCACTGTACAGTCCCACTGACAGTATATTAAAGTGCCAGTCTCTCCACAGCCTCACTAACATTTGTTGTTTTCTGCTTTATTGAATTTTGCTACTGTTACTGAGGTGAGATATGATCTCTTGCTATTTTGATGTACATCTCTCTAACAGCTAATGATCTTGAGTATGTTCCCCCCCCCATGTTTGTTGGCCTTCTGAATGTCTTCTTTGGTGAAATGTCTTTTCATGTCCTATGCCCATTTTTCAAATGGATTGTTTGTCTTTATGTTGTTGAAATGATGGAGGTTTCTAAACATTTTAGAGACGTATCCCGCATTAGGCATGTCCCACGCCCATGCTTCCAGAAAGCAAAAAAGACTTGAAACACTCACTGATGAAGATTAAAGACCTCAGCTTTCAGTACAGACTACATCTCCATGTAAAAAAAGAAATCCTCACAACTGGACCAATAAGCAATGTCATGTCGAAACGGAGAAAAGATTGAGGTTGTCAAAGATTTCACTTTTCCTTAGATCCACGATCAACACCCACAGAAGCATTGAACATAACTGTATTTGCAGAAATCTACTGCAAAACAGTTCTCTAAAACATCAAAAGCAAAAATCTCACTTTGAAGACAAAGGTGCACTTGATTCAAAACGTGGTGTTTCAACACTTTGCATACATGTGAAAGCTGGACGATGAATAAGAAGAACGAAGAAGAATTGATGCCTTTGAACTATGATGTGGGTAAAAAAAATATATATATACACACACACACACACACACTATTAGTGATAAGGAATTGTTCTGCAAGTGCAAAGGTATGCAGTTCAAAGTCACAAGCTGCTTCATTGGAGAAAGATGGATAATCAACGCCCATGTGATTTACTGCCTCGGCAAACCCACTGGAGGGTCAGCTATGGGTTGGTTCTGACTTAACAGTACTCAGCAGTAACAATAAATATGTCTGGGAACAAACAGAAAATGCCCTGGAGCAAGTCCAGCCAGAACGCTCTTTGCAAGGGAGGATGGTGAATTTGACCTCGCATATTTCAGACATCATGTTAGAAAGGAACATTTCCTGGAGAAGGACAGGATGTTTGTTAAAGTCAATGGTCAGCGAAAAAGAAGACAATCCTTCATGTGATAGACTGAGATAGCAACTGTGACAACGTGCTCAACAAAACAACAACTGTCAGGATGTTTGCTTCATACAGTCATTAGAGTCTGAACCGACCTCTGTAGGAACCAACAAAGGCAACACCACTTTTGCATTAGTTTTTCAGAAGGACACGTAACTTACGAATATCAAGCTTTAAGCAACTGTCTCCTGTTGTTGTTGTTGTTATGTGCCGTCGAGTCACTTGTGACTCTTAGCGACCCTATGTACAATAGCCCTAAACCCTGCTCTGTCCTGTGCCAATCACACTGCCCCTGACACACCCATCCCGATTACCCCAGTCACTGAATCAATCCACCTCATAGAGTGTCTTCCCCTCCTGCGCTGTCCCTCCACCCTCCCAAGCATGATGTCCCTCTCCAAGAACCTGCAACATGTCCAAAGTATGTTAGACGGAGCCTCAGAATCCTTGCCTCCAAGGAACCACCCGGTTTAACCCTCTCTAGGATGAATCCGGTTTTTTTCTCAGCAGTCCATTGTACCCTCAATACTCTTCTCCAGCACCAGAGCGCAAAGGCATCAATTCTCCTTCTATCCTCCCTAGTCATTGTCCAACTCTCTGATGCAAAGTGATTGCAAAGACCATGGCTTGTATCAGACGCACCTTAGTCTCCAGAGAGACACCACTGCTCCTCAGTACTTTAGAGAGGTCCCTAACAGCAGACTTTCCCATCAACTTTCTCCTAGGTCTTCTTACTATCTAACTCTTTCTATTCCCCTTGACACTCTATTTTCTGATGCCCCAAACATGTGTTTAGTCTGCCTTGAAGGCAAGGCTACTCTGTTTATGAGATGTTGTTGCAAGATGCCATCTGGTCAACATCAACTCACAGCAACCCTATGAGAGCATCCCTGAGCCTTGCCCTACTCTGAGCCGTCCTCACAATCTCTGACGAGCCCATTGTTAAGGTGACTCTGTCAACTCATCTCCTTGAGGCTCGTCCTCTCTTTCATTGACCCTCACCTTTCCCAGCAGGATGTCCTTTTCCAAGGATCGGTCTCCCTCCACAAGATGCACCAAGTCTGTGGAATGAAGTTTATGTGCTAATTTTAATATTTTTATTGTTTTTATGGTTGATGAAGCACAAAGACTGATGGGTAAATAAGGGCATGCAGCTATCAATGGGGTAAAATCAAAGCTTCAAGCAAAGTCGGATTCCAAGATTCTATTCTCCTCTGGAACCACACTTGAATGTCAAATAAGGGTACGGAGACTCATCAAGGACAGATGGCTTGGCCAAGGTCATGGCCTTGTTTAGATTCAGCATCCAGGTTATAGTGCTCTATTCTCTGCTTCTATCAACCAGACTCCATGGGGACCCTTTCAGAGCTTTCAAAGGAGTCCTCTCTCACTGGTGTGACAGTGTTTTGTCTGCCCCCAGGGCAATGTCAAGTTGACCTTTTGACCAACCGCTATGTAAAGCAGGTGAGAACACTTCAGCTTCATTTCCTCCTCTTGATGGGTGAGAATTTTCCAGGTCTGGACACCTTTGAAATCTCCCAACGTCAGCCATCATCAGCCACAACTGGCCCCCCTGCTAATAAATTGAAAATGTCACATCTCCCAAAATGCATTATTACCGTTTATAATTTTGATTCTTCATTAGCATACGAAAATTAGTCCTGTGACATGCGTGAATTTTATTTTATTCTTGAACTAATTATAAACAAGAATGCCACATTATTTACATAACTAATTATTGTTCCTTATGTTCCCCTGTTTTAAAAGCGGGTACCCATTCTCTGTTGGTTAACTACGCAGATGAAAAATCCGAGAACATTTCTAAAGTTTAGGAACTTGTTCTATTTGCATCAAATACAAATTCCTTTGAATGAGAGATAATATGCTTTCCATTTTAATAGGCCTAAATTAGGTTGATCTTAATTTATGGTTAATTTGAATGAATAATTCCTGTCTACCTGAGTCTGTTTTTTCAGCAGCTAATTGTAAATGTTTATTAACCCATAAATCTGCAGATTCCTTTTAGGAGGGGGTTTTTCAAGTCAATTCCCCCTCCCAAAGTAAAAGAAATATGTTTTATTGGAGAGGGGTGGAATCCATATAAGAGCAGTTAACATGAGACCTATCTCTGTAAGCCACATGGTGTGTGCGTTTTGGCAACTACTTAGCCCTCTTTGAGCCTCAGGGTGCTCAGTTATTAGGCAAGCAGGGTGATTTATATGACACCAAATATACTGATCTCTCTTTCTTCCCACCCCCCCCCTTCCTCTCTTCTCCCTCTCTGGTATTTTCAATCACTTCCTATGCATGTAAAAGTTGGACAGTGAATAAGGAAGATTCAAAGAAGTCTTGATGCCTTTGGACTGTGGTGTTGTCGAAGAATACTGGACATTCCGAGGACTGCCTGAAGAACAAACAAAGCCATTTCAGAAGGAAGTGCAACGAGGGCGCTTTCAGAGGCAAGGATGCTGACTGAGACTTCGCTGCACCTTCTTTGAGCATGTCATCAGGGGGCACCTGACCTTGGAAGAAAACACTGTACTTGGAAAAGGAGAAGATCAGTGGAAGATCCTTCAATGGGACAGAGTGGGGCAGTGACTGTAACAATGGTCTCGAGCCTGGATTTTGATTGTGAGGCAGCCGTAGGTTAGAGCACAATTTCAACCTGCTGTTCATAGTGTCCTTGTGTCAGCTTGGTGACAGCTGACAGGAACAACACTAGATCCTGATTCGTATTCATGACCTATGGTTCTATGTGTTGTCTTCATCTTGTTTCTGAGGCCAACTCAGAACTCACACTCACTGCCGTCAAGTCAGAACTCTCAGCTGACCCTCCATTGGGTTTTTAGAGGCTGTGAATGGCATGGGAAGAGACTGTTCATCTTCCTCCCCACAAAGCAGCTGGTGGATTTGAAACGCCTGCCTTCAAACTGGTAGAGCAACTCCTTACCACAAAGCCACCTTGAGGTCCCTGTTACAGGCAATCTCCTCTCATGTGATTTAGCCTTAGAAACCCAAAGGTTGTGAGTCAGAATCAAGCCAATAGTAATGAGTTCACTATGACCCAAGCCCTACATGAGTTCTGAGCAACGGAAATAAAAAGACATAAATACCTGCCCTTATTGAGCTTCAGTTCTACTTGTCTCTGGCCATTCATTCATCAGTGCCTGGTTCTTGTATAGGTGAATAAATAAATAAATACCTTATCCTGAAGTACCTCTCAGAATCTACAGGGAGGAGTAAATGCAACTTGGTGCGTGTCATGCCCACAAGACTTCCATGGTATTCATGTTAACAGAGACATGAAAGCCAAACAGTCACAAATGTGGAGTCAAAATAAAAGAGTCTTGATTGGAACAGAGTAGGAGTTACACCCTTGTTCTTCTGACCTGTAAGAAGCTTTGTAGCCACATAATTATGCTTCTGTTAAGCGGATATATTCATTTGCTTCAGCAACTGCTTCAGTAATAGGATAAGAAGGCATAAAAAAGAACCTACGATGTAGATGCTTCATTCGGCTCTGAAAGCTGGTATCTGATGCTTTCTCAGCTCTGAAAGCTGGTATCTGCTACTTTCTCATCCAGCCTCTCCTTGACAAAACAGTGAGACAGTGGCCATTAATTGGCTGTTTTAGGTAATATACAATTGCCCAGAGTTGCCAATGAACTGCAGTCTGTGGCTTGGTTAATGACACTGTCTTTGGGTTCCCCCCCCCCAAGTCTCACTGGCTATTTATTATTCAAAGATGACTGGAGTTGGAAGGGGTCTTAATTAAACCAGCAGATATTTGCACTTAGTGCAGACAATCTCGCTAAGGTTTCCTTAGAGCAAGGTTGGGGTGCGAGGAGAAATGTCCATCCACGTGGAGCTTGCCACCTTATGAGGAAATATAGCCCAAAAGCAATGCCTTGTGAAATGTTCAGCATTGAGCTCCTCATGTGGTTCCGCTTTTGGTAAGGGGTTAAGGGTGGGGCTAACGTGTTGCTGTCCATGGTCCTTAACAGCAGTATTGGTCATGAAGAGCCGTATCGTCTGTATGTATTGGTTTGCTCACACTCACTCATGCATACATTATGTTTTCTACAATCATTAATATACATTGTCTTTTGGGGGATTATTTTATTATTATTAATTTTAATGAAAATTTACAGAGTATACATTGTATTTTATACAACTATCTACTATTGTTCTATTTTGCGCCTATTATGGCCCCATCTGTTCAAGTCCCCATGCAATCTTCACTATTCCTTTCTCCTATGCTATCCTAATGATTCCACCTCCCCCTTCCCATCTTCTGCCCCACTATACCCTTTCCCCCTTCCCTTTTGAACAGCTATACATTTCTTTCTCAGCTATCCTATTTTTACAAGTGGTCTTGTGCAGTATTGGTCCTTACATGACTGTATTACTTCACTCAGCATAATACTCTCTAGACTCTCTCATGTCAACATAGTATTTTATGAAACTGTTATTCCTTAGGGCTGCATAGTGTTCCACTGTGTGGATGTAGAAAATTTCTCAATCCACTTGTTTGTTAATGGGTTTTTGGGGAAAGCCCTATAGTTTTGTTTTAGGGAACTATGCTAGCCTAGTGTTAAGGAGCTGGGCTGCCACCCCAAAGGCATTTGGTTGAAATCTATCAGCCATTCTGAAGGAGAAAGATGGGCTATTTTCTCCTGTGTGATTTAGTGCCTCTGAAAACCTGCTGGAGGGTCAGCTATGACAACAATTTTATTTTGGAAACATTTTATCATGGTCTGGGCAAAAGTAGACAGAGCATTTGGCTTGCTATTCAACAATTCATGCCCATTGTGTTTTGTGACTCTTACTACAGTTCCAGTTTATCACAACACTCTTCCCACATAGGGTCCTGTTATTTTCTGTCCTTGAACACTACTGAGAAAGGACGCAGAGCAAGGGAACAAAGGAAGGAGAAAGAGAGAAGGAAGAAAAAGAATACAGAGAGAGGGAAAAAAAGAAGAGAAGAGAGAGAAGAGAAGAGAAGAGAAGAGAAGAGAAGAGAAGAGAAGAGAAGAGAAGAGAAGAGAAGAGAAGAGAAGAAGGGAAAAGAAAGATGCTATTAGAAAAATCATACCATTTCGGTATAGTTTCCAAATATTTGTTTTTAATGAGAAAGAAAACTGTTTTCCTTTGAGAAGTAAAGAAAATGCCTACTTGCCTCTCCCCTCTCCAACACTACACATATGAATGCACGGCCTAGTTCCTCTGCTGAGGATTGGTCCTGCACCAGCATCAAGCCCATGATCCCAACTTTATTTAGAAAGTGGAACCATTTCTCATAGTCTCTGTAGCACTCAGCTGTCACTATGACAACCATCTCCAACAAAGAGTGTAAGAGGACAACTCATAGAGCTGACTTCTAACCCTGAGAACATACTGTGATAACATACTCTGTGACCATGGCCAAACAATAATCCCTTTCTAACTCTGCAGTGGGCTCTTGTGTGTCAGGAAGTGTGAAGATGGCACAGGATTGAACAAAGTTCAGATCTTTAGTTCAGAGGGTCGTTATAAGTCGTCCTCATCTTGACAGCACCTGACAACATCAACAGCAACTCATATTTATCACAACTTTACAATGAAAGAGTCAAGTTAAATGAATCCTGATATCATCCACTCCACTGCTGACATTCCAAGACCAGTTCAAGTTAACTTTTCCAAGAAGTGAAAGGAATGAACACAGTTCTCACATTAAAATGCCAAAAAAAAAATGGTTGATCTACTGAGAGGTAATCTCTCTCTCTTTGCTGTCAAGTCAGAACCAACCCAGAGCTGAACCTCCACTGGGCTGCCAAGACTGTAAAACTCCAAAGAAGAGACTATCTACCTTTCTCCCTGCGGGCAGACTAGTGGATTCCAACCACGAGAGAATGTGCGCTATTCCACCAGACCTCCATTAGCCAATACGGAACATAAATTCAAAAACATTAAGTTCTTCAGAATAAGACATGAATTTTTACCTCCAATAAGACAAAATATCCAAGTCATCCAATGTCCGTGGCTTCACCCACTTACCCTTCATGACCTCTCAGGAGGTGTACACTATACACCTGTGAGTGTACAACAGACTCAAACATGAGGCAGTGGAAGCCCAAAGAGACGGAAGTGCTGTCATTTCAATAAGCAGAGCCAGGATACTAAACCCTCACTGTCCGAGGCCCATTTATATTCCTCTCACACTGGCCTGCTGCTCCAAGACCCAGATGAGTATACAAATACAAAAAGCAACCTTGACCTCTGGAAAATATTTTCTTTTCTTAACCTTTTTTTGTGATTTGAGTAAGAGGATAAATATCAAATTGCTCTTCTGTTCAACAATTCATCCCTGTGTTGTTTTGTAACACTGATTACAATCTCCACCACACAGATTCACTCCCCCCACTTCCCTCTCATAGTTCTCTTTCTTAATAAAGATCCATTGGGAGCTCTGGTGGCCTAGTGGCAAGAAGCTGTGCTGCAATCCCAAAGGCATGCAGTTCGAGGCCACCAGCTGTTCTGTGAGAGAAGGATGGGCAATCTCCTCCCATGTGATTAACTGCCTCTGAAAACCCTCCATTTAGGCTCAGGTTATGAACAGACACTTCACCGAAGAAGACATTCAGATGGCTAACAAGCACATGAAGAAATGTTCAAAATCCCTAGCTCTAAGAGAGATGCAAATCAAAACAACTATGAGATATCATCTCACCCCAGTCAGAAGAGCAAAATTGAACAGAACAGCAAACAACAAATGCTGATGAGGTTGTGGAGAAACTGGAACCCTTATTCACTGTTGCTGGGAGTGTAAAATGGTACAACCACTATGGAAGGCTGTATGGTGCTTTCTCAAAAAGTTGTAAATACAAATACCATTTGACGCAGCAATTCCATTACTGGGAATATACCCTAAAGAAACCATAACTGCCACCCAGGCAGATATATCCACACCCGTGTTTATTGAGGCTTTGCTCACAATAGCAAGGAGTTGGAAACAATTTAAGTGCCCCTTCACCAAACGAATGGATAGAGAAGCTGTGGTATTCAAACAATGGAATACGATGCTGCATTGAAAAACATGGAACTCATGCAATATTATTCAAATTGGGTGACCCTGGAGGACATTATGCTGAGTGAAATATCTCAGTCACAAAAGGACAAATACTGCATAGTGCTACTGTTGTAGAACGGGACTGGCATCAGGCTTGGGGGAAGACTGAGAAAGATTGGATAAATTATGTATACTGCACTGAAACAGATGAGAGAGAGAACTGTTTGAAAGCAATAAATGATTGGGTATTAGGGTCATGACAAGAGTCCAGAATGAAGATGGCATAGTGAAGTGTATTTGGGGGGGAATTATATACCAATGAAAGAATTTTACTTTTACTTTTGAAAGAGAGGAGCGAACTGGTGGGGAGGGGTGGGCAGGGAGAAAAACGCAACAAAGAATGAATGGAAATCCAAAATCTCTGTAATTGTTCATTAAAATTAATAAGATAAAATAAAAAGACAGAAAAAGAAAACCCTCCCGAGGGTCAGCTCTGGGTCGGTTCTGACTCTACAGGACCCAACAACAAGGATCATAGTGTTGATATTCCCGCCAGTATCTACTAGACACGTAAACTTGGCCTTTTTTATTATTTTGAGTTTTGCTGCACATTTCTCTCCCACCTCTTTGTGATCTCTTTCAGAGCCGTCATCAGTGGTTGTTGGGCACCACCTCCTGCTGGTCTCAGGCTTATGGAAACTGAAGTTCTCGTGGTCCACTGGTCTTTGATGTTTTCACTCTTCTTTGCTCCAGACTGGGGGAGACCAAGAGTTGCACATTAGATGGATAATCCGAAGCCTTGAAGCTATCCATTCAGCAGCGACTCATCAAAGGTGTAGAACACTGCCTTTGGGGGCCTATGTTATGCCAACTGGCAATGATGTTCTTCAGATCTTTGATTCTGAGTCCCCAGGCTCAAAGACGCATTCTCTCAGGGGTTTTGCTCATGACTAAGAAGTTTTCAGAACTTTACTCCTAAGAAACTTTTCTTTGTAAAGGTGATTTTTTAAGAATTTTTTTTATTTTATTATTTTTGGGTGAGTGTACCGTCAAATCAGATCTGACTGGTACAGGAGGAGATTGTCCCTCCTTCCCCGGCAGAGCATCTGGTGGATTTGAACCGTGCACCTCTGGGATTGTAGTTGCAGCTCCTTACCACTAGGCCACCAGAGCTCCCCTAAAGGTGATTTTTATAAAAAAAAAAAAAGTCGTATTTTCTGGCTTCCCTAAAAAATTGAACCGTCTGACCATCTGGACCCCCAGTCGTGCCTTTCAGCCATGAGGTACTGTTGACGATGAGCCACCCCTTGGCAACTCCGTCCATTCACTCAGCCTAGAGCCACCCACCATACTCAACCCTCATCGTGACCCACTGTCCTCCAAGCTTGTGCCCGTTCATGAGAGTTCTAAACACGAGAAGGAATTTTCTTTTACTGAGACAAGGTCTGTGTCCCTTGAACTTGAATCCTGTTCATCCTAGGCAAGTTCGTGGAGACTGGGTTAAACTCTGGACATTTATTTACTTTGGAGTTCAACTCTAGAGTCTCTGTGAGACTCAGTGCCCTCACAGTCTTTTGTGATCATCAGCACTTTCCCCATTGTGCAAGTCTTCACCTTGATGGGTTGGACATCTAGAGTTTTGTCACCTGGGTTTTTTGAGGACACTATTCTCATCACTCACCAATCTGTCCTCTATGAGTTATATAGATCCATGCACAAGATTCTGTCCCAAAACCTCAGAATTGGCCATGAAGACATGACTTCATGGCTAAACAGAAAGATATGTTTACAGTGCAACCATTCAGTAATTATTGAGGCTCTATTTGGACATAAGCTTCTCGATTAAGATAGACTAGAAAGAATGGTCTAGCAATGTACCCCCAAAAGCTGTGTCATCACTTTGATTAAGTCTCACAGCGACCCTATGAAACTTTGCCCTATCCACTGCCATCCTCACAATCACCACCGTGCAGAAGCCCACTGTTACAGGCGCACTGGTGACATAATTTGTAGGACGCTGTCCTGCTAATCCAATGACCACACCTCTCCGGCAGTTCATAATCACCAGCAGCTCCAAGAAAGAAAGCTAGGCAATGTCTTGCCATGCAATTCACAATCTTGGCAACCCAGTTGGTGGGGTCCACCAGGAGTCAGTTCTGATTCAAGGGTAATTAAGTTTGAGTTTTGTGTTTGAATGTCTACCCATCTCATTGAGGACCTTCCTCTCTGCCACTGAACTTGTGGTTCTTCCTCTCTGGCCCTGACCAGAGATCTTTCCAAGCATGATGTCTTCTTTCATGGACAGGTACCTCCCAACAACTGGGCCAAAGTAAGTCAGATAAAGTTTCTTTGCCTCTAAGGATCACTGTGGTTGCACTCCCTCCAGGACAGACTTGTTTGTTCCTTTGGAGTATTCAAAAACTCTTTACCAAAACCACAAAATTGGGCTATCAAACCCCTGTGGATCACAAATTTAGCATTACCCAACATACTGCCAGAAGAGGAGCCTTGTAGATAGGAAGTCGGTCAAAACACACAGTGGCGACCACAGCTGACTTCACTATACCAGCAACAGTGAAGATGGAGCAGAGGAAACAACATTTCCTTCTGATGCTCATGGAGTCACAATGATTTGGAGCTGAACTAACAGCAATAATAACAACACATCTCCCAATAATTGGGACATGGGTTTGTGTACCTACCTTATTGGATACTTAAAAAACATGAGCTCAGAACCACTAGCCCCTTTTACAGAAAAGGAAACTGAGGTCTATACAAGCAAAATGCCTTGCCCACAGTAACTCAACCAACAGTAATGAACGGTGACATGTTGGCAAATGCTGACTGCATGCCAGCGTTGAAGATAAGTGCTTTAAAGGCTTTACTCATATGCACTTAGAAGATGACAAGGTATGTTGTTGTCCTTATTTTTAGGATAAGAAACCTGAGGCCACGAAGGGCTAGCTGAGTTGTAAAATGTTAAACGGTGGGATATAAGAATGCCTGCATTCTTTCTCCAGAGCTGTGTGATTCCGATCCTCAGAACCAAATTCCCTTGGAAAACTGCTCTTCTCTTCAAAGTCAACTCCAGTTTGCCGTGGAGTCCACCCTCTGCATTCTCTCTATGACCCTCTGGGAATCTTTTTTTTTTTACTTTACAGTAATCTTATTTCAGTAATAAGGAAATGACAACAGTACAACAACACAACAAGTAAGTAACAACACAGCGTGTACAAAATGAGGCTAAGAGTATACAGAAAACATGCAATCGTTAACTCAAATAGAAATATTTAGCATTATTTTAAATGAGTGATTTATTTTTAATTCTATGCAATGCAAAAAATAGAAGTTATACAGAAAACATGCAATTGTTAACTCAAATATAAATATTTAGCATTATTTTAAATGAGTGATTTATTTTTCATTCTACGCAATGCAAAAAATAGAAGTTATCCTTCACCTATTTCTAATTACCAATAGATATATTATTGCTATTTTTTACACTCTGTTAGTTGAATATTTTCCATATTTTATATTTTTTAATATTTCATTTTATCCATTTTAATAAACATTTACAGAAATTTTGGATTTTCATTCATTCATTATTGCACTTTTTTCTTTATCCCCCCACCCCCACCAGTTCACTCCTCTCTTTGATATTTTATTATTTTTTGTGTGTGTACCATCAAATGGGATCTGACCAGTACAGAGGAGATTGCCCCTCCTTCTCCAGAAGAGCATCTGGTGGATTCGAACTGCGTACCTCTAGGATCGCAGTGCAGCTTCTTGCCACTAGGCCACCAGACCCTCTGGGAATGTTTGTGAGCCCCAGATCCAGCACACCAGATTTTGCTAGTCGTGAGCAGGTGACTAGGAAGCCTGTGACTGACCAAGGCCCACTATGGTCCAGCCCTTCACTTTCCCCTCTTCCTCACCCATCAGCCTCCTATGTCCCTCAGAGACATGCATGTCATTATCATCCTGAGCTAGTGATGGCCTGCGTGCTGGCTCCCTCAGCAGTGAAGCAGCCAGGAAGCAGGCAAGAAGCCCTCGTCCCTTCCAGAGGAGGCGGGTGAAAATTTCATACTATACACGAGAGTGAAATTCCTTACAGCCGCCTACCACAAATGCAACATGACACCTGGTAATGGAGGCAATATCAGTACAAATCCAGCCACGTGGCGGGCTGGGGCCGCCCAGTAATTCCTCACATATTGTGTTCATGTTACTGTAGATACAATCATCAAGCTCATGCTTTGGCGGCTGCAAGCAGGGTGGAGGCCGTCACTCCCATTTTCTCCAGCTGAGAAGACTGAGGCCTGCAGAAGGTAAGTCGTCCTCAATGATGCACCGGGTTCTTGATGTCCAGTTGGGGTAAAGCCAAGAAAGCAGACAAGAATTAGCATAGATAGTTCCTAGGGCCATGTCTGGGAAAAGGAAGAAGTGAGACACGGGTGTTTTAAGGGACAAGACTTGAAGATGGCAGGAGAGAGAGAATGAAGAACTGTGGTTGGGAGTGGGAGAAGGGTTAGGTGCTGATGTGCAAACAGGAAATACATGGCACCCAGGAAGTCAATGGAAGTTGGATGGACTTGGGAAAGAGGCAAGAAGGCTTCTGGGGAAAGTTGGGGGAGGGGGAGGGAAACAAACAACAATGTCAGACATCTAATGATGGGACACTTGGTTTTTGAAGCAAGATTTCACACTGGATAGCATTTCCATGCTACCTCCTGGTGAGAGTCCCCTAGGCAATGTTTGGGGATGGCAAAGATGAGTGTCCAGTCTCCAAGACAAAGGCTGAGATTCAGAGATTATTCAAGGTAACAGAGAGACCACAAATACGCACCTTCAACATGCAGACATTTATTCTCTCATACTTTAGGATGCTTGCTGTGTAGCTGTTTTCTACTACTGAGTTGGAACTGACCCATAGCTGAAGTTTCAATGGGTTTTCAGAGATAGTAAATCACAAGAGAGGAGATGGCCCATCTTTCACCTGTAGACAAACTGGTGGATTTGAACCTTGAGCTTCTGGGCTTTCACTACAACATCTTATCACTAGGCCAGCAAATTCAGGGTGTCGATTCTAGTTGGTATGACGGTTGGGTCCTGTCAAGTAAGAACTGACTCATCCAGTGGGTTTTCAGGGGCTGTAAATGACAAGAGAGGAGACTGTTCATCCTTCTCCTGCAGAGCAACTGGTGGATTCAACTAACCTGCCTCTGGGTTGGCAATGAAACACCTTGCTGGCGCTAGAGGAAAAGATTATCTCTCTGTTAGTTCTGGAGGAAGTTCTCTGTCTCCTTCAGCATCTGTATGTCCAACTTTCCTTGGAGATCTCCACAGGTCTTGATGCCAGACTATGCTGAGGAGCTTCTTATCACAGGAGACCAAATCCAAAAGGACACATTCCACTCCTGGTTATTCTTTCTTGGTATTGAGAACTTCCCCTTAGTTCACGTTCCTCTCTTTTCATCTACCAAGAGACAAATTGTGCCCTAGATTACAGCCCAGACAATATCTGCTTTCACTGTATCGAGGCTGTGAGTGCTTTGTTATATTTCATCCTTAAGTCTCTTACAAGAGTTTGGTTTATCAGATCATGGGGAACAGCACAAAACTTCCATATTACATCACTCACACATGTTGTTTTTGGGGGGAGGGGGATGGACACAGTTCAATTTACAGCAGAGAAAGTCTCCAGTTACAGTAGATCATTAAAGAGATTGGATATTTAAATCATAAGGCATGGTAGTAAGAGACAGTCTAAGTAATCTCTTGTACTCCAGACATACTCCTCTTTACCTCCATTGTTGTCACTGTGTACCAAAGAGCCAGAACCGACCCATAGCTCACCCTTCCTTGGGTTTTCAGAGGCAGTTAATCACACAGGAGGAGGCTACCCATCCTTCTCCCGTAGAGCAGCTGGTGGCCTTGAACCATGTGCCTCTGGGATTACATCACAGCTTCTGATTTCTCCTTAGTAATCAGGATCAATCACTCAGACAATACTCTAACAATCGTTTTGCCTCTTGATTTAGGCGCATGAACAGCCCAAAGAAACCCAGTGGCATTCTTAACTTAGAGTTTCATGGAATCCAAATTATGCCTCCAGGTGGAAGTCCATCCACCGAGGCAAAGACTTCCAAATATGCAGAGCATAGAAAAGCAAGAATGGAATTAGTCACTAGGTTCACTAGGAGTGGTGTCACTTCCATTTCCATCTCTTTATTCCTAAACGCCAGGAATCCTAACTATTAGAGAAATAACTCTATATGTTGGATGCTGGTTTAGACCATTACAACCTCCTGGGGAAACACTGTCCCAATCTTGCCAAGTATTACTACTATTGTTTGCTGTTGTTATGTGCTGTCGAGTCGTTTGCGACTCATAGCGACCCTATGCACAACAGCCCTAAACCCTGCTCTGTCCTGCACCAATCCCACTGCCTCTGACACACCCATCCCGATTACCCCAGTCACCGAATCAATCCATCTCATAGAGGGTCTTCCCCTCCTGCGCCATCCCTCCACCCTCCCAAGCATGATGTCCCTCTCCAAGGACCTGTCCCTCCTGGCAATATGTCCAAAGTGTGTCAGACGAAGTCCCAGAATCCTTGCCTCCAAGGAGTAGCTTGGTTTAATCCTCTCCAAGATGAATCTGTTTGTTTTCCTGGCAGTCCATGGTACATTCAGTACTCTTCTCCAGCACCACAGCTCAAAGCCATCAACTCTCCTTCTGTCCTCTCTAGTCATTGTCCAACTATCTGATGCATAGCAAGCGATTGCAAAGACCACGGCCTGTATCAGGTGCACCTTAGTCTCCAGAGAGACACCTTTGCTCTTGAGTACTTTAGAGAGGTCCCTAACAGCAGACTTTCCCATCGTGATACGCTTTTTGATTTCCTGACTGCTGGTGCCAAGACTGTTGACTGTGGAGCCGAGCAAACTGAAGCTGTGAACAATCTCAATCTCTTCGCCATCCATCCTGATGCTGCCAATTGGTCCAGTGGTGAGAATCTTTGTCTTCTTGACATTGAGACTCAGTCCATACTGAAGGCTGCAGTCCTTGACCCTTCGCAGCAAGTGTATGAGGTCCTCCTCAGTTTCAGCAAGCAGGGTTGTGTCATCTGCATAATGCAGATTGTTAATAGATCTTCCACCAATCCTGATGCCACAGTTCTCCTCATAGAGCCCAGCCTCTCGGATAATCTGCTCTGCACACATGTTGAAAAGGTATGGAGACAGGATGCATCCCTAGCGTACACCCTTCCCAATTTTGAACCATACAGTGTTACCCTGCTCTGTTCTGACTACTGCCTCTTGGTCCACTAGTGTCATAATTGTGTCTTTAGAAAGTCGTTCTATAATTCTACTAAATCAACTGCTTCAGAATTATGGAAAACATGGTAAGACCAATGAATTCCATGAGGATGAGCCCAGCACCACCATTATTTATTTGTTATAAAGTTAGTTCTTGATCTGAGTAGCATCTGCTTCCTAAACAACATGCCTCTTGAAACTCTATGAACTTTGATAAATGATGATAGTTATAGAAAGGCTTCAAGGCTTTTGTTCACAGAGTCGCTATGAGTTGCACTCAACTCGACAGCAATCAACAACAATAACCTTGATCTGAAGTAATGCTATGTGGGATACCACATATGTGGGGTGAATGAAAAATTGTAAAATCACCACGTAGCATGGATGTATCTGGAGGACATTATGATGAGTCAATTAAGTCCTTCAGAAAAGAACAGCAATTGTTTGGATCCAATGCTTTGAAAAAGAGAAAGAAAAACTTATACACACAAAAAAACAAACAAGCGCAACATTATTTGATGGTTGCCATGAATGGGAAGGAAAGGAGAGGGAAGTGAAAATCAGAAAGTATGTAATAATACGTATAATAAGAAGGGTGAAGGGACAAGAAACATGTAATAAATGGATGATAAGCACGATATTGCTAAAAAAAGGAAGACACAGGTTTGCTGCAAGTAAGAGAAATAGTAAACAAGTATTAGAAGGTAGTTCGATGGTAAATACCACTTATGACCACATGGTTTGTTATAGATAAAGAGGGCTGTAACTGTTGTGAGCATTTCTTCCTTTTGTGTGTGAAATACAGTCAACAAAGGTAAACAAACAAAATCCTCCTCTACAAGGTCACCTTTAGGTGAGCATTTGCCTGAGACACAAATATCATTACTTCTTTGACCATTCAGAGCCGTCTAAGTCACTTATCATCCAGGCCAGTCAGTGGCCACAGTCACTTCAGCATACGACTGCACATGTGATCATTTCTCCTCCCAGGCAAAATGTACAAGGTACACAGCTTAAAGTTCTCTCTTTGGGAGGATCTCTCTTCACCACATGGAGGGAGATACCATAAGGAGGTTACAAAGATGCTGCTGCTGCTGCCGTCCACTTCCAAGTCGTGCCTGTGAATCGTGCAGAATCATCTTCAAACCAAGCACGAGTTTTCTCTTCCTGAGTCAACTGATCATAAGGAATGCCCCATGAAGCCACAGACGCCAACCGTGAGACAGAAGGTCATGTAACAAAAGTGAAGACCATGAGCATGTGGGCCGTCTCCTCATGAAACTTTTTCCTTCAGGTCCTTCTTGAACTCAATTCATATATGCCACTTCCTTTTAGTAATGCAGAATGGCTCTAGACATGTCCAATTTTGTGAATGTGGGTCAGACAGTACCCAGTTAATGATAGGTAATTCGGGACGTGTGGTGACTTCATGTTCCATCACTAGTCATGCCACCTCTACCAAGGCTCAACAGTCAGCCAAAGGTTGTTTCTCAAAAGGAGACTAGGTATATGCAAAGGATGGCAGGGCTTTGGTCCAAAATCCAAAGGTCTGTGCTGTGATTCATCAGTAAGGACCTGCCAAAAACTCCAAGCACTATCTTTATCTGCCACTGATATTTCGAGCCAGATCATATGGTTCAAGTGGCAGACTGCCTTGCACTGCAAACTGAACTTGCATGGCCTTCTCTTGTTCTAGATCTCACTCAAACAAGAAGCTTTTTGAGTCTTTTGATAAGTAGGCCAGAGCCAGACACTCTCATCTGGAGGTTCAGTTATGAGTTAGGTCTGACTCTGCAGTATGCATTGATAACAGCATATAAACAGTGAGCTCTTGTGGCCGAGTGGGTAAAGAGATGTGCTGCTAACTCAAAGGCCACCAGTTCTAATCCACCAACTGTTCTGTGAGAAGAACACGGTCAGTCTCCTCTTATGCAATTTACAGCCTCTGAAAACTAACTCAAGGGTCAGCCATGACTTGGTTACAACTTAAAGGCAGTGAATTGTGTGTTTGTTGAGAATATTTGGTGACATAGTGTGTAACAACATATTGGGCTACTTACTGAAAGGTCAGTAGTTTTTATCTACATCCATTCTGAGGAAGAAGGATAGGTAGTCTCCTATCAGAAAGTTCACAGCCTTGGAGAACCAATGGAGGGTCAGTGGGAGCAGGAATCAACACAGCAGTGGGTTTTTGGTCTAAGACACAAATATCTTACCAATAAATCTAGAATCACAGATACTTCTTGAAGGGACAGCATAAACCCCATTTTTTTATAAATCCCCATTAATACCAGAAGCAGAAGTGGGCCATAAATATTCTCATCTTAAGGCAAACACAAATGCCCCGGTAAAGTCTTATCTGTCCTTGCAAAGTAAAGAATTAACTAGTGTCTACGTGACACAAAAAGAGTAAAGGAGGGCAAAGTAGCCAGCCCGTCAAAAGCCAACCCACATGACTGATCCCCCGACCCACCAACCACGATCTCAATCTCCCCGCCCCGACAGTGGCACCCAGGAAAGCCATAAAAGCAATTATGGGGGGGGGGGTACTCGGGGCTTTTTCCCTCGCCACCTTCCTACTGAGGGAGAAAGTCTCCACATGTGGAATTTAATAAACGCTCTTGAATTTTCAGATGTGTGATGATTGGATATCCTTTGAGGGGCATTTCATGGGCAGAACACTTCTCCCTTACGAGGTCCAATCAGCATAATACCATCAATGTCATGGATGAAAGGGACATCTTGTGGAAAGGAAAGGTTATCAAGGTCTCTGATGATTTCATTATGACAGTGTTGGAAAGCTGATATAACCCTGAGGCATAGCAGTGAAAGCATATTGCTGACCTCACCAGCTGAAGACATATTGCTTCTAATGACCTTTTGAAATAAAAATGGGGGGTGTGGGGGTGGGAACGAAAAGTCAATTCCCAGATCAATAGCTACATACCAGAGACCAGGAAATGTATTCATTTGCTCAAGTAATGAAACCACTATCTGGAACAGCAGCTGTACACTACCTAGTTAACTTCATAATATTCAACTGTCATTTGAGAGCTAGCCAGTGCTTTTTTGGCACAGGCCAGAAATATGAATTAAATAGAAATGTGATGAGAATCACCACTCCTGCATCCTTCAAGTACCCAATGGTGGTACTAACCTTTAAAATTCCTCTAAGAACGTAATATTGCTTTTGGTTTACTATTTCGATGCCAACCCAAAGGCATGCAATAAAAATCCACCAGGCTCTCCACAAAAAAAAGATGAGCAAACTCTGTCTGTGCGATTTACTGCCTCTGAAAACCTGCTGGAAAGTCAGCTATGGGTCAGTTCCAATCCGATGACAAACAAAACAATTTTCTAAATGGAATCCATTATAATGGCTTCCACTTGGTTTCTCCTACCATAATAGGCCTTACTCTACATATCAGTGATCTCATGTAGCAATTATGCCAGTTTCTGAGTATGTATATTACCATTACGTGTTTTGGAACTGGGAAAATCTTTATAGGATGATTTGTGGACCCATCAGGCCCACTGTGAGAGGGACCTGATCAAAAAGTCCATTCTGGTCTCAGTATGCCCTTATACTGACTGGTGGACCACAATGTTGTTTTGAGTCCCCTGGAATTAGTATCAAGTCAAATCCATTGTCCAAAATCCTCAAAAAAGCAAGTTATTTCCTATTCCTGAATGAACAGACACTCTTGTAAAAAAGACCAAAGCCTTAAGGGATGGACTGGAGAAAGAATGCTAGTGTACATTTTTGGCAGTGTGCTGATGTCCTTCCTCAGGGGAGACTGCCCTCTTTTCATTCAAGGGAAGTTGGTAGATCAGTTGATTCAAATCTGGGAATTGATGGGATGGCTGTAGCTCTTTGTTTTATTAGTTATTCAAGTTAGACTGTGATTCATCTGACCTAGAATTCCTCTACTTGTACAGAGCAAGTAAGTATTTGTTGATTGCCCATTTGATTTCATCACTAAGTAGCCAGCAATAGAAGTCCAGACAATTTAGACTATTCTGATTGCTGCTTTGACTCTACTGTCCATCAAGGTAAGCATCTTCACCTTGTCTGTCCTGGTAAGAGCAGCTATTTGGTCCCTATAGCCCCAATCAGCTACTTTGTATTTCCCTGTCTTAATCCAATTAGAAGAGCCTTCAATTACAAGTAAATTAGGGCAGTCTTCAAGGATGCTGGAGCTTCCTTCACAAATTCATTCCTTACAATGATGGTGAAAAGTGTCCTCTGGGCATTTCATGTGTGGATCTATGAGATAAACCTGATAAATTCTCTCTAACATGGCAATTTCCCAAAGCCTTTTTGGATGCTTTTTTCTTCAGATCTAGTACTTCAACCTGACTTAGTGTAGGCCACCGCCTAATATATGCTTCACTGAACCATCCAAATAAACTATTAGATATTTTCCTGACTTCTCAAGTGGAAATATTTGAATGCAGAATCTCTGCTTAGTGGACCCAAATCAATAAGCCTAGAATGCTCCAATTTTATGCTCCTTGCACCATTTCCTACACCCTAAAAAGTCATTCTCATCACTGGCAATAAGAGGGATGCAAACCAAAACCACAATGAGATACCATTTCACTCCAGTAACAGTGGTAAAGTGTTACAGACAGAGGGTAAAGTATTTTTATCATTATTAATAATGAGACAAACAGCCAGGAATGAGACAGAGCACAGAGCATAAAACGGGGCCAGCAGTTCTCGACTGAAGACCCCAAGCCAAGCTTCTCTGTCTCTTTATTGGAAATTATCTGGAAGTAAATCACAAAGATAATTCAATGCAAATGAAGCCAAGCTCTTTCTATTGAAAACCTTCCCTTTGACTCAGGAGGGAGGGGTTCGCAAATGCTAGAAATCTGGTATACCCTTAAGGATTACCTTGATGCCTCAGAGTGAACTCTAGCTCAGGAAGTAACACTCCCTCTGTAGGAGGCCCCTAGGTGTCTCCTGTCTGCAGGGAACAAACAGCTCATTTTCTGTGATCTGCCACAAGAGAAAGCCTAACTTAAAAATCTTTAATTCCTTCAATTCCTGAACAAAGGTTTTCATATGTAATGTTTGGTATAACGTTTGGCTTCCCATAGTAAAGTTTAACAGGAGAGCGAGTGATAGATGTCGGAGAGGATGTGGTGAGAAAGGAACTCATATATTGTTGGTGGGTTTGTAAAATGGTACAACTACTCTGGAAGGCAGCTTGGCGCTTCCTCAAAAAAGCTGAACATAGAAATTCCGCATGACCCAGCTATTCCACTGCTTGGAATACACCCCGAGAAAATGAGAACTGAGGCACAAATGGAGACTTGTACACCAATGTTCATAGTAGCATTTTTCTCCATCAGAAGAACATGAAAACAGCCAAGATGTCCAACAACAATCGAATGGACTGAGAAATCATGGAACATTTATACAATGGGATACTAGGCAGCACACAGGAACAATGGTTTTGTAAATTATTACCTAGCTTGAGAGGGACTGGAGAGCATTATGCTGAGTGAACTAACTCAGTCCCACAAAGACAAATAACCTAAAGGCACACAGTTCAAATGCACCAGCTGCTCAGTGGGGGAAAGATGGGCAGTCTCCTCGGGTGTGATTCACAGCCTCTGAAAACCTGCTGGAGGGTCAGCTATGGGTCAGTTCTGACTCAACAGAAATGAACAACACAGAAAACTGGAAAAAGGTTATCATCCTTTGTTATCTTGCTGGAGAGAAGCAGTGTAGCTTCTCTGTGCCTCAGTTTCTTTAAACATTCACACAATGGAATACTATGTAGCACGCAGGAGCAATAACTTTGTAAATTACTACCTAACTTTGGAGGGACTGGAGAGCATTATGCTGAGTGAACTCAGTCCCACAAGGGTAAATATGGTATAAAACCATTACTGTAGAACGAGTATAAGGATCCAGGAGGGGTGGGAGAGGCTGGAAGCAGAGGAATGTGGATGTGCAGGGAGAAGAGGAATTAAATAATTGGGTTGTACAATTTGATGGGCGGGAGGGTGAGGGAAATTGAAAGAATTTGTTCAAATTTGTATTCGAACTTTGTAAACAAATTAGTTGTTGTTGTTGTTGTTATGTGCCGTCAAGTCGCTTGTGACTCATAGCGACCCTATGGACAATAGCCCTAAACTCTTCTCTGTCCTGTGCCAATCACACCGTCTCCGACACACCCATCCCGATTACCCCAGTCACTGAATCAATCCACCTCATAGAGGGCCTTCCCCTCCTGCGCTGTCCCTCCACCCTACCAAGCATGATGTCCCTCTCTAAGGACCAGTCTCTCCTCACAACATGTCCAAAGTATGTTTGACGGAGCCTCAGAATCCTTGTCTCCAAGGAGCTGTCCGGTTTAACCCTTTCCAGGATGAATCTGTTTGTTTTCCTAGCAGTCCATGGTACCCTCAATACTCTTCTCCAGCACCACAGCTCAAAGGTATCAATTCTCTTCTAAATAAACTAGTAGAGGAAAAAATTTAAAAAGATTAAATAAAGACTGGAAAATATTAAAAAAAGGTAAAATGTAACTAAAAAAATGTGAACTGATATATTAATAATACACAGGGCTGCCCTGAATAGGAATTGAGCCAAGGGGAATTATTCCACAATTTCTGTCGGTTGGCTGGTTGGCTGGTTGGTTGGTTGGTTGGTTGGTTGGTTTGGTTTGGTTTTGGACTATACGGAATTGTTATGAAACTGTGTTAACTTAAGTAAAATGTTAGACTAGAATCCTAGAACATAGTAAGTGCTTGATAAACACTGGTTCATTTCTTGTTGCTTATGAACTGCTGTTAAATCAGATCTAACTCACAGCAATCCTGGATATAACAGGATGAAATAATGCCTAGTCATGTACCATCTTAAGAAAGCTCTGGTAGCCTAGCTGTAAGGAGCTGTGCTGCCAACCCAAAGGCACATAGTTCGAATCCATCAACTGTTCCACAGAAGAAAGATGGGAAATCAACTCCTGTGCAATCTACTGCCCCTGAAAATCTAGCGGAGGGTCAGCTATGAGTCAATTCTGACTCAATGGCACATTAAAACCACAGCAATAGCACCAGCTTAAAGAATCTAAGTCTTCGAGCTGTGATGCTGGAGAAGAGTATTGAACATACCATGGACTGCCAAGAGACCAAACAGGCCTGTTCTGGAGAAGGTGAAACTAAGGTTGCTCTTCGGAGGCAAGGATTTTGACATACCAGCAGCCATCTCATATACTTTGGTCCATATGGCCCGGAGGGACTGGTTCTCGCAGAAAAAAAACATCATGCTTGGAAGGGTAGAGGCACAGTGCATGAGAAGGAAAACCTGGATAAGGTGGATTGACAGACTAATTGGGGTAATGGGAGTGAGCATGTCAGACAGACTGACTCAAGATAGGGCAGAGTTCAAAGCTATTACACATAGGGTCGATATGGGGCACAGTCTACTCGGTGGCACATAACAGCAACAGGCCACCAGAGCTTCCTCGGGTGGTGGTAGTACTCTTAATAAATATTGTTTATTGCTGAGCACTTGCTCTGGTTTGAGCTATAGCATCTCATTTGGACCTTGATCCAGCCCTAGTAATAACTACAGAAGGGAAAAGAGGCTCAGAGATTGAGACTGTCAACAGCTTCATCTTGCTTGGATCCACAATTAACATCCTTGATACAAGCAGTCAGGAAATAAGGAGACACATGGCACTGGGGAAATCTGCAGTTAGGGACCTCTCCAAATTATTGAGGCGTAATGATGCCAGTTTGAGGGCTACGGTGTGTCTGATTCAGTCTTTCAAATTACTAGCTATGCATCAAAGACCTGGACGATGAATAAGGAAAGGATAAGAATTCACATCTTTGACCTGTGGTGTAAAAAAAAGCCCACCATGGACATCCCATGGACGGCCAAGAGAATGAATATATATGTGTTAGAGAGAGTTCAGGCGGAGTGATCTTTGGAGGCAAAGATGATGAGGCTTCACCTCACATATTTTGGACATGTTGCTAGGAGGGGCTATTCCTTGGAGAAGGTCTTGATGGTGGGAAGGGTGGAGGGTCTGTGAAAGAGAGTAAGACCCTCAATCAGGTGGATTGACACAGTGACTGCTGCAGTGGGCTCTTGTACGTCAGGAAGTGTGAGGATGGCGCAGGATAGAATAGGGTTCAAATCTTTTGTTCACAGGATCGCTATGAGTCGTGCTCTACTCAATGGCACCTAACAACAACAATAAAGTTATTAAATATTGGGGTATGGAGTATCGCGTATTGGAGCAGAGAGTGCATGCAGTGCCACACGGAGTACTGACGGCGACACAACACTGCCTCCCCCAGGTGGCATCCACGCCACCCCCAGACTCAGGCAGGCACCGTTCCTGCACTCAGAAAGGCAGTCGGCGGCGCGTCTTTTTGGCACCTGCACGTGCAAGCCCCGCAGAGATGTTCCTGAGTTTGCAACTCCAAGCCATCTCCCTTTCCCAGCGCGCTTTTCCGTGCCTGCGAACGAAATCCACTAAATGGTATGGTGTCTGCTCTAATTATAGCTCCCCGGCCCCTGCCAAAAGGAAGTTACTAACACTTTGGCACGGGTAACGTACACTTGAGGAGATTTCAGATCAGATTTCGTGAGCCCATAGCCGCGATGGAAGGAGGCCAAGCTCTCCTCCGGAAGGAATAACGAGAAACGTTGGCGGCACGAGAGTCTTCTCCGTTCCTCTCCTGCCTGAGCAGGTGACGCCTTCTATTCCACAGACGACGGAGCCCAACTTCTTTTCCTCTTGCGCCTGCCTTTTCCAGGAGCTGCAGGCTGGGAGGAAGCAGCAGGAGGAGCGATGTCAGGGGCATCACAAAGGGGTCAGGAGAGCAAGGAGGATCAGACAAAAATGGATTCTAAGCCCAGCTTTGCCTCACATGCGTCCCACACTTCGGAGCCTCAAGTGTGCCATCCGGAAAATGGGAGCGTTGCAAATCAAATCTAACGAGCCAGACTGTCAACTCAAAAACAACAGCAAAGCTTAACAGGACGGTGAACACCAGTTGGTGGGGAGGATGTGGAGCGACGAGAACGCTTCATCCACTGCTTGGGGAAATGTAAAATGGTGCAACCGCTCTGAAGGGTCCCCTGGCGCTTCCTAAAAAAGCTGGAAGGAGACGTATCATTTGACCCAGCTATCGCAGTACTGGGAATATAGCCTAAAGAAATCAGAGCTGCTACTCAGGCAAATGCCTGCTCACGCATGTCTACTGGAGCATTATTTGCAATAGCAAAGAGACAGAAGCTTCCCAAGCACCCAAAACCAGCAACAACAACAAAAGGATAGAGAAACTCTGGTACATTCACAGCATGGAGTACTACACAGCACTGGAAAATGATGAACTCACGAAACACTATACAACACGGTTGAGTCTGCAAGATGGAATGCTGAGTGAAATTCCTCAGTCACAAAAGGACAAATACCACCTAAGATGACCGTTTTAAAAATAGGCTGATTACAGGTGGAGAATGGGGGCAGAAGTGCAGGAAAAAGAGTAGATGATTCCTGTGCTGAAGAAGTGGAGGGAATTTCCACCTGAAATGAACAGACAATCAGATATTAAATGTATCACAATTAATGATCTGGAACAGGCTATTAACCCTGAAGATTAATTGAGACAGGGGAAGGAGAAGAAAAGAAAAGGCAAAGAAACAAAACAGCGAATAGGCTGAAAGTATACAACAAGGGTTTGCTTAAACTTTGCAAAAAGTTAATTGCAGCCTTCTATCATTTCTTCCATAAACTTTGCTTAAGGTCGTCCTTATAGCCCACAAAAAAAAATTAATTGCAACAATCAGTGGTAATTAATGCCTACGAATTATTTCGGGGGGGCAACTAATGTGATCTGTAAACTTTCACCTTTCCTTTAAATTAAGAAAATAAAAATGGGAGTGCCAATACTTTTCTCTAGATGATGCAAGGAAGCCGGCAGGGACACTCAACATGTATTCCATGTTTATCCTTGACTGTTGCCATCAAGTCTCCCCCTGCCTCGTGATGCCCCACACACAGTGGAAGGGAAATGCTGCCCGGTCCTGCACCGTCCTCGTAACTGGGGGAAGACTGCAGCACTACGATCCATGAGATCGCCACGGCCTGACTTTCAGAGCAGATGACCAGGCCGTTCTCCCTACTCCATCCTAATCCAGAATCCTGCTGAACCCTGGTCGGCGTCATTGCAGTGCAAGCCCCCATTGATGGATAAGTAGTTGCTGCTCATGGGCTTCAGGAGAGAGCACTGGCTGGGATAGAACCGGGGTCTCCAGCACAGATGGTGAGGATTCTCTATCTTACTCATGTTTACTCACAGCTCACTTCATGCTGCACTGAATCAGCTGTGGCCCTCAAGACAGGTGGCCCTGGGCTTCCCAGCTTGTTGGTCCAGTGGGAACAGACCATTTAAGCACGGCTATGTTGCGTATTTGAAAGCAGGAGTGGCATCCACTTCCTAAACAACATGCCTCTAGAAACACCATGAACTTTGAGAAGGGACAATAGTTATCAAAAGGCTTTAGGTCTTTTGTGCATAGCGTTGATAGGAGTCGTGCTCGATTGGATGGCAATCAACAACAACAACAACAACAACATGTTGCATTTAGTGGTGAGAGATGGAGTGTTCTACAGGAAAAAGAGTGCTTCAGGCAGAAGAGCTTATCAGAGAAGGCTCCCTGAGGAAGTGCATCTAGGCTTTGACTTCAAGGACGGCGAGGATCAGCATTTCCACCAACTTAGTCACACACGCCTACACAACGTACTCACATGTTCAACTCATATGCAGTCACATATTCAAGCAGCTCAGGCACCCCCCACTCATTCACCAACACACACACACACACACACACACACACACACACACACACACGTGACCAGTACCCAAGTTCATCAAACACACCTCCATGCTTGCACACCCACATATAAAACTCCATCAGCGCTTACGTGTTTCATTACGTGCCTTGACTGTATTAATAATGTCTCAATCTTTATCCTAACCCTGACTTTAGAGAGCTCTTGAACCTCTCCCTATTCTGAGCCATTCTCGCCATCTTTGATATGCCCAAGATCATTGCGGTGGTCCCTGGGTCTGTCCATCTCGTTGAGGGTCTTCCTCTCGTTCTCTGACTCTCTGCCTTTCCCAGCATCACTTTTTTCCCCCCCAAAGACCAATTTCTCTCAGAAATATACTCAAAGTCAATGAGATGACGTCTCACCCTCCCTGCCTCCAAGGAGCATTCCGGTTGGACTTCCTTCAAGACAGATTTGTTTGCTGTCTTGGCAGTCCGTGAGATATTCAGTACTCTTCTCCAGCACCATCATTCAAACGTGAGTGATGGTTGTGTAGGGAAGAGGTGTTATATTTTATTTACACGTCAAAAGAACAGTGATTAGGGATAACAGCAGAAAGTCGATGCCTTTGAGTTGTGGTGCTGGAGGAGCGTCTTGAACATACCATGGACCACCAAGAAAACAAACAGGTCTGTCTTGGAGAGGGTGAAGACAAGTTACCCCTTGAAGGCTAAGGTTTTGAAGCTCTGCCTCATTTACTTTGGGCATATGGCCAGAAGGAAGCAGTCCTTGGAGAAGGACATCATGCTTGGAAAGGTGGAGGGACAGTGCAGGAGAAGACGACCCGGGATGAGATGGTTTGATTCAGTGACTGGGACAATGGGAGTCGGTGTGTCAGAGTCAGTGAGGCTTCGGAGCTCTTGTACACAGGGTCACTATGGGTCGCAGGCAACTCGACAGCACGTGACAACTTAAGAATTGTTAGAATAAGTGGAAGATAATTGATTTTTTTTTTAGGCCTTACAAGGGTTTGTTGTTGTTATTGTGTATTGTTGAGTCAAAACCGACCTATAGCTGACCTTCCAGGGGTTTTTCAGAGGCAGTAAATCACATGGGAAGAGACTACTCATCCTTCTTCTGCAGAATAGCTGGAGATTCGAACCACTTGTCTTTGGGATTGCAGTGCAGCTTCTTAACACTAGGCTACCTGAGCTCTCTGGTGGATGTCTCTTATTCATAACTAAATTGAACGCCTGTGATGCGCAGTCACTGTGCTGAATGCTTTACATTTCATATTCTATTAAAGCTACAAAGTGCTCCTGTTATTCCCATTTTAGCACTAGGAAGACTGAGACCAAGAGAGGTGAAATCACATACATTGCGAGTGTAATAACAGACATGTTGGCTACTATTAGCATAAATCCAATTTTTAAAAAAAACTTAGGCCAATGAAAGAAAATTATAGGGTCACATAACAAAAATGTCTAAGGAAACAGCATCAGGCATGGCTGGATCCAGCAAAGATCTCTCAGGAATCTTTCTTCTCTCTCTTGGTGGACCTTCTTCTGTAATCATTTTCTTCTCAGGAGATGTCTTGCCTCATGGAGACACCATCGGCACAAGTGATTCTAAGCGTGTCCTCCACCAGCTTAGAAGCTGCAGGGAAAATCCCAACTTCTTTATCAACGCCAGGTCTGCGGCCATCCTAAACTGCATTCTAGAGATGGAGTCCTAATGAAGCAGGATCACATGTCCACCCCTGAGGCTGGAAGCTCTGAAGAACGTAGGAAAGGTCCATTCCCACAAAGTAAGAAGGATCTGTTACCAAATGCTAGCTGGGACGTGAGGCAGTAAAGCTGCAGACACCACTTCACAGGGCTTTGACCCCGAGCCCGTGTGTTAACTGGTTTGCTCCAATCCCTCTGTTTTGATTGCCTCTTGCTAATTCCTTGGCCCTGTGCTGACCCCTCTCGGAGTCCCTTCTGCAGCCCTCAGTGCTGAGTGCTGGTACTTAACGCTCAGGCCAAGCGAGTGATGGATAGGGGCCTCCAGAGTCTCTGCCAAGGGAGACGGGCTCAGGGAAGAAACCCAAATGCAAACGCCCTCAACAGGGCCCCCCGCGGCCCCTGCAGTCCACCCTGCTGCTCCCAATCCCAGTCAGCACCGCAGGCCTGGGGACCCAACAAAATACCCCAGGCTGCTCTGGAAGGCTGACGGATTAGCTGAAATGCAGGCACGCGAGAATGGTCGTGCTGCTGAATCACTGTCCACTCCCCTCTGGATTCTCAGGACATCAGACTGGAAAGATGTCCAGGACACTTCTCATCCCCCTCTGCTGGCCCGCCAAACAGAAGAGGCTCTGAGAGGGATAGGACTTGTCCAACGTTGCACAGCCAGAGAGTGAGGTGACAAGAGAGCTGGGACAGACAGAATCAAAGAGAGAACTGACATGGACCAAGTGTCCAGTTGTCCCTGGTCAGCGCTGGGGCTTTGGTGGCAGAGCGCAGTCATATGTGGGGGACAGGCTCTCAGTGTGTGCAGTAGGAAGGGGCCTGCGTCTTGTCTGGGACTTGGTGTCTCTTTTTACAGAATGAAACTAAAGACTCCAAAAGCACTCCGACCTCAGGGTCCGGACTATGCGAAAGAGGCCCAACTAGACTGGTTAACAAAGGTCACTCTGGATTTGGGGGGACAAATCTCATTCTAATTAAAACAGAAGGGTCTGTTAGCCATGACAGCCCAGGTCGGGGCCACTAAGTGTTTGCTTATGTGCACTGCCTAAGCATTAAAGGAGAACAGTCTTGACTAAGAAGATAAAGCCCTAGCTGCTGGATAGAGCCCTTCCTGACGCCAGCCTTTACCAGCTCTGCGGTCCCCCTACATCCAGCCTCAGATCTCACAGACCAGACAAAACACTTGCACTTGAACCTTTACCTTTCAGCTTTGGCCTAGGCTGTTCCCTCCGTCTGGAATGCCTTCCCTTTCCTGCCCAAGTACTCATCCTTCTGTCTCTGCTGGGACATCTCCTCTCTTCCCTTCTTGCAAATCCTGACCATTTCAGATGTCTCCTCCATGTAGACAAGGGCCCTCAGGCAGGCCCACCAGCTCACCTTCTATCCTGCTGCAGTTCTCCACTGACTTGTCTCTTCGATCAGACAGCAAACTCTCCCTGGGCTGAATTGAATGTTTAAGTGTTCACAGCCAACCTCAAGCCTGGGAGCAAGGCAAATAGAGAGCCCAGACAACGTGGATCAATACTGGGGAGGATTCATTCCCAGGAAAGGCTCGTGTTGTCACATGCTCCCAGCCAGTCTCACATCATACTCGCCGAGAAGCTTGTTGTATCTTTCACTGCAGTAAATGCACCAATCCATCTCACCTGGGGTCTCTGTCACCCTCGCTGGTCCTCACATGACGTCCCTCTGTAGTGACTGACCCTTCCTGCCACTCAAAGCAACGAGTGGGACGATATTCTGTTAGGACCTGTACAATTTTCATTGACTAGTTTTCAGACTTGATCGCCAGTCCTTTCTTCCTAGTCTTAGTGCAGAAGTTCTGCTGAAACCTGCCCACCAGGGATGACCCTGGTGATATATGAGATACTGGGCAGTATGGCTTCTAGCATCACAGCTGCAACAGTACAATAAAACAGGACACCATTTGGGAAGAAGAGCAGTATAAGAAAGGGGTGGTTTTGTTCAACGATGTCAGTCTAGAGACTAAGGTGCACCTAATCCAGGCCGCAGTCTTCTCAATTGCTTGCTATGCATCAGAGAGCTGGACAGTGACTAAGAATGACAGAAGAACTGATACCTTTGAGTTGTGATGTTAGAGAAGAGTATTGAACATACCATTAACTGCCATGAAAACAAACAGGTCTGTCTTAGAGAGGGTGAAACCAAGTTTCTCCCTGGAGGCTAGGATTTTAAAGCTCTATCTCACATACTTAGGTACATAGCCAGGAAGGACCAGTCCTTAGAGAAGGAAATCATGCTTAGAATGGTGCAGGGACAATGCAGAAGAGGAAGATCCTTGGATAAGATAGATTGAGACGGTAACTGGGGCACTGGGAGTGGGTGTGTCGGACTCAGTGAGACTGGCTCAGGACAGGGCAGGCTTCAGAGCTGTTGTACGGAGGGTTTCTTATGAGTTGCAGGCACCTAAATGGCCCACAACAACAATGTTCTCCAAAATAGGTAGCATGGTGGCATCGGTCAAGAAATCAAAAGACGTGTTGCACTGGGGAAACTGGCTGTCAAGGGCCTCTCCAAAGAGCTAACGAGCAAGGATCCCAGTTTAAAGACTAACATGCACTTTATACAGGCCACGGTATCTTCCATTGCTTCCTGTGCACCTGAAAGTCTGACACTGAGTAAGGATAACAGAAGAAGGATCTGTGCTTTTGAATTGCGGTATTGGTGAAGAGCACTGACTATCCCATGGATTACAAAAAAACAAAAACAAAAACCACAAATCTCTCTTGAAGGAAGTACAACCTTAGGATGTTCCTTAGAGGCAAGGATGATGCAACTTTATCTCACTGACTTTGGGCAAATATTCCGCAGGAATCGGTCCTCAGAGAGAGAGAGCATGCTTGGGAAGGTAGAGGGTCGATGAAAGAGAAGACGACCTTCAGTGACACGGAGTGACAGTGGTGATTACAACGGGCTTGAGAATGGCCAAGATTGTAAGGATGGTACAAGATAGGGGAAAATTCCAATTCACTGTTCATACGTTCACTAGAAGTTGTCAACTTGACGGGCACCTCACAACAACGTCTCCAGAAGGGAGTCCTGGTGGCCTAGTGGGAAAGAAACTGCCCTCCCAATGCAAGAGCATGCAGTTCGAATCCACTAGTTGCTCCCAGGAGAAAGACAGGCAGTGTCTTCTCGTGTGAATTAGAGCCTCTGAAAACCCACTGGAGGGTCAGCTATGAGTTGATTCTGACTCCATGGCAATGAGGTGGTTTGGTTTGGTTTGGTTTGATTTGGTTTGGTCTCCTGATTTGGTCTGGTTATTCTCCAGGCCTGCAGTGTACACTCAAGTTATAGAATCAGAAGAGATAGACGTCGGACCTGTCGTGGTTACATCATCCCCAGACAGGTCAGCTGTCCTCTTGCCCTTGATCCACTGTGGCACCCTTCTCCTGGTCTCTACAGCCCACCCTTGTCCTCCGGCTCCACCCTGCAGCCAGAGTGGCTCCCACTGTTAGTTGCCACCTCGAGGATTCCAACTCATGGTCTCCCACGTATGCAGAGTGGAACTTCTCCAGAGATCTTCAGAAACAGCGGGGTTTGAGCCACCAACCTTCGGACTAGTAGTCAAGCACGTCACCATCTACACCATCTATACCATCTAGGGCCCACAGGCAGGACAAACCTCCAAAGACGCAGCTCGGATGATGTCCTTCCTGTGCTAACTCCCCTCCGGGGTTCCCATCTCACCTCACTCAAAGGCAACATCTTGAGAATGCTTTACAAGGTTGTCACAGGCTGGGTTTCCAGGCCCTGCTCTTTCTTGGGGCCCATACTTGGGAGGCAGAGGTTAGAGAGGGAAGAGGAGTGGGTTGAATTGGAGAGGGAATATATAGATAGCCTCCACCAGCACCATGGGAAACTACAGAGTGGATGGCCCCTCAGCATTGACCTATCCCAACCCTCCTCCTTTCAAGCACTGGTCAAATTAGCAAACTGGACAGGAAGAAGGAAGACTGTGAGGTTGAAGGCTTTGTGCAGTAGGGTGAAACACAGCCTTAGTTAGCTTGTACATAGGGATAAAAACTCAGCCAGACCACCAACCAGTGTGCTTGTTGGTCAGACTTGGATCGGCCCATGCAATTTTCGGCAGAAGTAAAATGCTTTGCCGAGATGCCATGTTTCTAGCACTCTCCACCCTGGTTCTCCCTGAAGGAGCTGAGTGCTGAGCAAGGCTGCTCACAACAGCATCCTCAGACTCTGGGGCTGCAAGTTCCTCTCCAAGAGACTAGGGTGGTGACTCACAGACCACACAAAGGCTCTACTCAATGCCTCTCTCACCTCAAGCAGCCCAATCCCTGCCACTCACTCCCTCCAGCCAGCCTGACATTCCACTCATGTTGTTCCTGCCCCTGGGCCTTTGCACATGCCAAATTCCTCCCTCTAAAGGCCTTTGTCTCCTCCCTGTCTTTACGACTCTACTCAAATGTTACCTCATCAGAGTATCCTTCCTGGACCCTCCCCAACAAGAGAGCAACTCTCTTGTGCCCCAAGTTTTCAGCCTCCCTCCTTCACTGATGCCACCATGCACAACCTTCACGTATCATTGTATATTTTGTTCATTTCCATCTCCTTTTATTGAATAAAGTCCTTGCCTTAGTTACCTATGGCTGCTGCTACAGAAATAACCACAAGGGGTGGCTTTAAGGAACAGAAATGTGTGTTCTCACAGCTCCAGAGGCTAAAGATATGTCTACTCCATAGGCTCGATTCTCTTTCTCTTTATTTCTCTCTTTCTCCCTCTCTCTCTCACTTTCTCCCTCCCCGGCCCCCGTGTGTGTGTGTGTATTTGTGTCTAACATGCTCTTTTTAAAAAAAAAACAACTATTTGTTGCAATCAATTTGAGTGAAAGTTTACAGATCTGACTTGGGTAGATTTTTTTTTCTCAATCAAAAATTCATGTATATTTGTACTATGATGCAATACCCAAAGTATCTGATCATACATTCATTCCATATTATCTTTCCCTTCAACCATAAGTATTCATTATCTATTAAGTAGTTTTCTACTCCCCCTCATTCTCATCCCTGATAACCATCCTAATACAACTTTATGTTCAAACACCTCATCAGCAGTGCTCTTACACAATATTTGTCGTTTTGTAACTGACTCATTTCACTCAGTATAATGTCCTCTAGGTTCATCCATGCCGTGTAGGGTAATGTTGTATAGGAAGTTTTCATTGTTTTTCAGGGTTGCCTAGTACTCCATTGTGTGCCTGTACCATAGGCTGGTTCCAGCTCTTTGCTATTGCAAATGCTGTGCACCTTTTATAATTCAGATGAGATTCCTCTGGGGATCCACTCTGCAGGAACGACCTCATTAACATAACAAAAGAAGAAGCAAAAAGGTTGGGACTTCAATACATCTTCGGTGGTGGTGTTAAGTGCCGTGGAATTCTGTGGCACTCACTGGTGTTAAGTGCCGTGGAATTCTGTGGCACTCACTGCACCTCCGTGAACAACAGATCTGAATTCTGTCCTGTCCTGTGTCTTCCTTATCATCCCAGACACATGTGAGTCCTTTGCCACAGATGCTCAATTATTCCGTCTCATTAAGTGTCTTCCTCTCCTTCACCGACCCTCCACCTTTCCAAGCATGAAGTCCTTTTCCAAGGAATAGCCTCTCCTAGCAGCATGCCCAACATATGTGAGACGAAGCTTCGTCAACTTTGCCTCCAGGCACCGTTCTGATTGCGCCTTCTCCAACACCTAGCTGTTTGTTATTTTGGCAGTCCATGGAACTCTTCTTCCAACACCATGAATTCACACGTAGGGGGTTGCAGTTCAGCCTGCACCTTCCAGGAGGAGCTATCTGTGTCCCTGTCAGGTATCCAGCACAAAGCTCAGGACACAGCAGAGCGCAGGGACTCAATCGCTGGGACCTTAAAAGTATTCATGGCAGTCCCCGCTCTTGACACGCAACAGGAGGCAGGTCAACGATATGCCATTGCTGCTCTGATTTGAAAGCACATTCGACAGAAAAGGCAGCCAAGGCTGAGTGAATGCCAGGATGTATCCAAGGTCTATAGCAATGAGCAAGGTCTAGTGCAAGTACCTGGGGTGGTGGCTCCAGAGCGCCACCTGGTGTGCACAAGTGTGAAGGGGGTTCTCAGGGCAGGGGTCCCACTTTCTTGTTCTCTCCTTCTCGTTCTCCCTCTCCCTCTCACTCCCATTGCTGATGAGCTGGACCAGGTTCATAACTGACCCTCCAGCGGCTTTCTGGACGTTCTCAGTCACACAGGAGGAGACTGCTCATCTCTCCCCCACGGAGCTGCTAGTGGGGGAGTCAAATAGCCTGAGAGGCTCTGCCTTTCGATGAACAGTGCAACTCTTTATGGACCATGCAACCAGAGCTCCCAGAGCCCTGGTGGCTCAGTGGTAAGAAATCACACTGTCAACCCAACAGCACAGGGCTCGAGTCCAGCAGCTGTTCAAAAAAAAAAAAAAAAGATGACCAATCTTCTCCCGTGGGATTTACAGCCTCCAAAAACATACTGAAGGGTCAGCTATGAGTCTGTCCTGACCTGATGGCATACAACATCATCCCCTCTCACCAGTTAACTTCAAGTCCTGGCACCCATGCCTGCAGGAGACTGGAATCGCCCTTCATTGGATTTCTAGGGGTTGACTTTGCTCAAGCCAATCACCAGCTTACATGACCTGCTGGCAACCTGCAATGCCCGTGGGCGAATTCAAACCTCCAACTTTTCCGTTAACAGCCAAACTCTTCGCCATTTTGCAGCCCCAGCAGCTTAAGACTCTTCAGCACTTTCCACCATTCCTCAGAACCACCCAATTCCTGACCAGAACCTCAAAGTTGTACGTGGTTACGAATCTCACAACAGATTCCCCTGAGCTCTCAGGATCCCAGCAGCCCCTGCTGCCAACAGGCCTTTGTGCTGGCTCCTTCAAGCCGTAATGTTCTTCTGGTGGAGAGGACAGGTGGGTCTGAACCGCTAACCTTTTCGTTAGCGGCTGAGCAAGTCAGCATTGTGACAATTAGTGTGATATGCCTCAGGGTCCTTGACACATGCCCACTGTCCCTCTCCACTCAGTTTTTTATGAAGAATCACACACACACACACATAGGAAAGGCCCTCCATAGGCTTCCCGTTTGTGGAGAACCACATCCCACGCACACACATGCACACACAAGGGAAGGCCCTCCGTAGGCACCCTGTTTGTGGAGAACCTCCTCCCTCGCCAGCCTGCTCTTTCCTTTAAATGTCCTTATCACTACATATAACTACAACCTGGTGTTGCTAAAAGGTGTGATCTCTGCAAAGGAGCGTCTTCATTGTAGATAACAGTCCACTTGCCCACTGCTGTATTCCAGAATCCAGGACAGTGGATGACGCATCATGGGAGCTCAGTGTTTTCACTGAATGAATAAGAGAGACTTGATTCAAAGGCGCCACCAATGAACAACGCCTTCTTGATCTCTTTTCCTGACAAGTGTTCTCCTCTGTCCCAGCCTTTGAGACGGAACCCTGCGGCCATCCACCACTGCTGCGCTGTCCCTTCTCTCTCAGAATCCCCTGGATGAGGGCAGTCTCCACTGGTCACAGAAGCTTCTGAGGGGGCCCTGGGATGGGGACTGGTTGTGATGAGCCCTGAAGAGTCTCAAGTGGAGAGAGACTTTGCACACTTACCTGGAAACACAGGGGACCCCACACGACAGGTCTGAAGGGCATTAGGGCTGGGGACACTTGCTGGAGGCATTTATATATGATCAAAAGTTGGCAGGAGCAGAGGTTCTGGGAGAGAGAGACGACAGGGTGAAGGGAACAAAGGCTGTGTTGTGTTAGTCCGGTTGAGTTTGAAGAACCGCATGGAGTCATTCTGGAGCAGAAGACATGAGGAAGAGGGGGAAGGAGACTGAAAGAGAGAAAGAGAGGCATGAGGAAGGCCATTGTGAACGTCGCATGCCCTGGCTTAAATATCAAGCAAGACTTTGTGCTGAGAAAGATGCAAAGTGGTTGAGGACATGAGTGGCCTGATGGGCTTCACTGCGCACTCCAGTAGCTGCAAGGTTCCTGCCATGGTCACAAGTTGTTGACACACAGCTCTATGGCCGCTGGACCGATGGCACTGAGTTCAACTGAGTTGAGAGGTATCACTAAAAACTTAGCATGGATTCATAATCTACGGCATGAACATGAACAGATTTAGAACAAATTATGCTGAGAGGCATCAGTCAGTCACAACAATGCAATTATGTTGTTGTTGTTGTTAAGTCAAGTCACCTGCAACTCACAGAGACCCTAAGCCCAACAGCTCTGAATGCAGCCTGCCCTATCCTGAGCCAGTCTCACTGTCGCTGACACACCTACTCTCTAACTTCCCAGTTACTGTTTCAATCCGTCTCGTCTGGGGTCCTCCTGTCCTGTGCTGTCCACCTACTCTTCCAAGTATGATGTCCTTCTCCAAGGACTGGTCCCCCCTGGCCACATGCCCAAAGTCTATGAGACAGAGCTTTGAAATCCTTGCCTGGTTGATGTGATGAATTACATTGATTGTTTTCCTTATGTTGAACCATCCTTGCATACCTGTTATGAATCCCACTTGGTCATGGTGGATTATTTTTTTT
>NW_006399839.1:9906502-9924493 GCF_000299155.1 Elephantulus edwardii | reverse complement strand
GTGGCATTTGGACAAGAACAAACTGGGAGGAGGGTAGAGAGAATAGTGCAACAATGAATGAATGGAAACCCAAAATCTCTGTAAATGTTTATGAAAGAAATCCTTGCCTGGAAGGAACAACTTGGTTTCACCTTCTCCAAGACAGACTTGGAGTATGTCTATAGTCCTGAAAGTTCATGGTATGTTCAATACTCTTCTCCAGCACCACAACTCAAATGCATAGATTCTTCTTCTGTCATCCATAGTCATGGTCCAGGAACATCATGCTTGGGAGGGCGAATGGACAACGCAGAAGAGGAAGCCCCCAGATGAAAAGGACTGTCTCAGTGACTAGGATAATGGGGGTAGGTGTGTCAGAGATGATAAAGCTGGCTCAAGTTAGAGCAAGGTTCAGAGCTATTGTACATAGGGTCACTGTGAGACGCAGGCACATACCAACAACACCACAACTAAAGGTGCGCTTGAAAACAAACAAACAAACAAACACAAATAATGCAAAGACTGTGTAGGTACCACCTGTCTGCCTCACACAGCTGTGGCTCTATGAAGGGAGAGGCCAGGCTCATAACACAGTCATTACTTCTCAACGTTGAACTTCTGTGGGCCTCACTGAAGTTAGCATTGTGCGGGGCTGTTAAGTACAGAGTCACTCTCTTTATGACCTTCTTCCTGGCTTCTGTCCCCCTATGTGTAAAGATGTCTGTCCCCCTAAATATCAAAACATTGCCATCTGAGTTTATATGCATAGCATGATATCACTGTTGTGCACCCTCAAGTTGACTCTCACTCAAGGACATTATTTGACAGAATAAAACTGCTGTTTCCTAGGCCCAGGAGATGTTTTTCATTGGGTCAACCCGCTTTCGCAGACCTCTCCAAAATGCTGAAGAGCAATGATGTCAGCTTGAAGACCAAGGTGCACCTGATCCAGGCCATGGTCTTCTCAATCACCTGCTATGAAACAAAGAGCCGAACAATGAGTAAGGGTGACAGAAGAATTGATGCCTTTGAGCTGTGGTATTGGAGAAGAGTCCTGAGTATCCCATGGACGGCCAAGAGAACAAACAGCTCTGTCTTGGAGAAAGTGCAGCCAGAGTGCTCCTTGGAGGCAAAGATGGCAAAGCTTTGCCTTTCATACTTTGGGCATGTGGCTCTCTAAGTGCGGCTACTGCTTGGAAAGAGACATCACGCTTGGAAAGATGGAGGGTCAGCAAAGAAGAGGAAGCCCCCAATAAGACAGATTGATTCCGTGGCTTCAGCAACGCGTTCTAGTGTGTCAGAGATGGTGTGGACGGCACAGGGCAGGGCAGGGTTCAGGCTGGCTGCTCACAGGGTCGCCATGCACCTAACAATAACAACAACATCCGTGTCGAAGCAGGCTGACAGGGGATTCGTCCCCTTATGCTGCTGCTGCTGCTGCTATTGTTGTCATGTGCCTTCAAGTCACAGACCCTCCGGCAGGTTTTCTGAGTCCATAAATAGCCCAAGAGGAGACTTCCCATCCTTCTCCCTCAGAGCAGCTAGTGGATTTGAACTGTCTGCCTTTGGGTTGGCAGCACAACTCTTTCCCCACTTGGTCACTAGAGCTCCCTCATAAAGCTGCTATTGTTGGCTTTAGATTGTTGACTGTTGTGTTAACAGCCAAGCACTTAACTGCTGCACCACCAGGGCTCCCTATGAGCTCCAGGCGTCCCTGGGATGCCTCCCTGCCTGTCTCCTTCTACGGAGCATGAGGGCTGAGAGGGAAGGGCTGACGGCATTCATCTTTTGTGTCCACAGCGTCCAGCCCAGGAGACACTCAATGAATATCGAATGAATGAAGGAATGAATGAATGCAGAAGAATCCCCAAAATGGGGTCTGTCTGTCCCCCCATCTAAATTCTGCTACTGTCATTCCACCAATCAGGCCACCCAGTGACCTCCCCGCCAAGCCTAGGCCAAGGTCACCCTAAGAGAATGGAAAGGGGGGGTGGCCGGCCCAGCTCATTGGAAATGCAGAGTGAATCCCACCATTGGCTGCCTCTCGCTGGCAGGGAGCGCAGGGGGAAAGACAAGAAAAATGAAGCCGCCGCAATCTCATTTTCTGAGGCCGGCAAGTCAGCCAGGAAATAGCTATTATTCCATCGCACTGTCGGTATTAAGTTATTTCCTTCACTAAATACGGGAATGTTCATGAATATCTATGGAGTCCCAGGTACAGACACAGCCTGCCGCCCAGGCCCAGGCCCTCTGCCTTTACATTCCTCCAACAACAGCCCTCAATCTCGCTCTGGAGTGAAAGACAATAGTATTTTAAATTGGTTAATAAATCTCTGGATTGATGCTTCTGGAAGGCCCCGGAACTTCGTCTCTATTACTCGAATAAAAGGGATCACATTTTAACCAGTGCGGGGCTACAACTTGGGGGAACAGCCCGAGCCAGTCATTGCTTGCTTCCTGGGGAGGGCGGGGAGGGAGCCTCAGCTTTCAATATACACCAGCTTTTCTGGCCAATTTGGGCCAATTGGACATCTCAGGCCATTGTCATTCTAAGGAGGTTCCTTGAGCCGATATCCCTGAATCCAAAATGTAAAGGAAGACTGAAAGGGGAATTCCCAGAGCACATGCATTTTTTTTTAAGTTTAAAAATCATATTGCATTTTCATGCCATCATTCCTACACATTATGCTTTATAACACTCATTAAAATTGATTATATCATTCAGTGCAATGTCTCACCAAACCCTTATTGTACAGTGCCTTTCCCTTCAACCAGCTTATGTATTTATTCATCTTTTTTGTTCCCTTCTTTTTTTCAAAAGCACCCACATGAAGATAAGGGAGCTCTGGTGGCTTTGGCGGCAACATGTTGAGCTGTCAACCCAAAGGCTTGAAGCTCAAATCCACCAGCTTCTCAGTGTGAGACAGATGGGCAAAGACTAAAAGAGAAAGTTCCCCAGAGCATCTTGTATTTAAATTTACAAATCATAGTGCATTTTCATTCCCTCACTCCTAGACATTTTGTTTTATAGCATTTATTAATCTATGTCATTAAGTAAAAGGTCTCATCTAACCTTCATTGGATATTGTATAGTATATTATATAGCAAGGTGCTGAGCTGTCAACCCAAAGGCACGTAGTTCAAATCCACCAGCTGCTCTGTGGGGAAAATATGGGCAATTTCTTCCAGCGCAATTTGCCACCTCTGAAAACCCGCTGGAGGTTCAGCTTTGAGTCAGTTCCAATTCCAACAAAATGAAGATAAGGGAGGGGAATGACACATTTGCGAAATAACTTTGGTAGTTTCTTTTTTTCCTGTTTTTTTGGGGAGGGGGAATCTACTGTGGTGACAATATATGTAGCAAAAATATACATCATCTCAGTTTCTGGAAGTCCAGTCAGTGGCATTAGTGACATTCTTCAGGTCGCCCAACGCTTCTAACTAACCTTTTCTGAATTATGCCACCAAGAACCTACACCGGTGCTTTTGAGTTCTGGTGCTGAGAAGAGCACTAAATATCCCATGGACTGTCAAGAAAACAAACAAATGGGACTTGGAGAAAGTGCAGGCAGGATGCTCTTAAGAGCGACGGCCAGTGAAATTTCAACTCAAGATTTCAGGCATGTGGTAGGAGAGGGCAGTCGTTGGAGAGGGACATCCTGTTCAGAAAGGTGGAGGGTCAGCGAAAGAGAGGAAGACCCTCAACAAGATGGGTTAACACAGTGAATGTACCAAGGGGCTTGAGCATATCAGCTATCATAGCGCAGACAAGGCATTTTGCTCATGGAGTTGCTAAGAATCATGGGGGTCTTGATAGCGCCTAACAACCACCTCTGGAACCTTCATCCATTTATAACAAGAATGCAAGAAGCTGCAGCCAGTATGGAACTGATTCCCAGCTGACCTCCAGTGTTTGGAGGCAGTAAATCACATTGAAGGGGACTATCCCTCTTTCTCGGTGCAGCTGGTGGATTTGAACTCCCTGCCTTTGGCTAGACAGCACAGCTGCTTGCCCACTAGGCCACCGGAGCTCCCCTGTCTAGTTCCCAGCACTGGCTCTCATACTGCCTTCCAATCCAGGCTGAACTCATCTCCCAGGCTGAGGGAGGAGTCGGAAGAGCAGGATCTTTTGAGGTAGGTCAGAGTTCAGAACCTAAGACTATCTCTGATGGAAGGGACAGAGAGTGACCTCCGGAGCTGTCCCAGTGTCCTGTCACCATTGATGAGATAGAGGATCCAGAAACTTCCACAAAATCTCACAGGCTGGCACTGGCCTTGGCCAGAATGCTGAACTCCATCTGGGGAATAAAGCCAGACACATCACTCTTTTGGACAAGCAATTTTTTTTTTGCATAATTGACAATTCTTGGCATATTCTCCCCTTCTCTGAGCGCAGCCTCTTTTCATGTCACTCATGCACGTACCAGACACTCTGAGGTGACTTCCCTTGAAGAGAGAATGCCAAAGGGGCCTCTGGCTCCCACTCTTCAATATTCCACTTGTTATAAATTCCCCGAAGAGTCTTCTCAGCTCCAACTATCAGGGGAACAGAGAGGAGGGGAGGAAGGCGGAGGAAGGAGGAGGGACAAAAAAAAACCACGTTCCCAGAGCAGTTCTTTGTACTTGAGACTCTTTGGTTTATATTAAAATATTCTCATCTCCCTATAATTTATGAGCACTCGTGGCATTAAGAGGGTTCACTTTGTCCCTGATTCTCCGTTCTAGAAATAAAACTAACAGTGCCAGAGCAGACGCCTCCAGGAGAGAGGGGGCAGGAGGGTTGAAAGTTTCAAAGTCTCTGAGTTGAGTAATCGAGGAGAAAGCAGGCTGTGTCATCTCACGTCCGTGCTGGAGACTTAGGCTAGCCAACCGCCCTAGTGGGATTTCACCTGGTGTATAGACTGGTCCTGCCAGCCCAATGCTGTGATAATCACTGCTGTTGTTCAGGAGCTCTGGTGGCCTCGGAGGTAGGGAGCTGTGCTGCCAACCCAAAGGCATGCAGTTCAAATCCACTGGCTGCTCCACAGGAAAAAGATGGGCACTCTCCTCCTGTGTGATTTACAGCCTCTGAAAACCTGCTGGCGGTGGTCATCTCTGAGTCAGTTCTAACTTGACTGCATCAAGCTGAGCTGCATTGTTTGAGGTCTTCAAGTTGCGCTTTAACCAGATAGTAACACAATGAAACCCTGCCACATTCGCACCCTCCCCACAGTCTCTGTGGTCTATCGTTGCAGCTGCCCCTTGAATGCCCCCTTTTCAGAGAAAGAAAGTGAGCTTCCCAAGGTTGAAGTGTCTTCCCAAGAGGGCAGGTTTAGTGGCAAATGTGAGTCTGGAATTCAAATCCAGGTGCTGCTGGCAATGCCAGCTCAGTCTCTGCTCCACCAGCTACATCACCTGGAGGAAGAGTAGCCAGGAAGGCTGCCTGGAAGAGACAGGCCTTAAACTGAATCATGGTCTGCCGATTTCCCATTCCAGATGACCAACATCTGACTATCTTCTAAGCATGGCATTCAAGGCTCTTGACAATCTACCCCTACCTACCCATCCATGTTTCAATCCCTCCCTCCCTCACATACAAACCCCCTCCCCAGTATCCCACATGCTAGTCAAACAATGCTTTATTTCTGAATAAATACTTCCGTTTCCCTTCTGATGGTGTTCTCTCTGCCTGCAATACTTTCCTGTCCAGGGAACTCCTATTCATCCTGCAGAGCCCAAGTCAAAAAACTCCTGTGCTAAGAAACTGTCCTTCCCCCTGCCCCTTTCATTGTCATGGTTCTTTGTACACATCTCTGTTAAAAAGAAACAAAACTGATTCACAGTGGTCTGTCCCATAGAGACGAAGGGAGCTGTTTTTATTTTTTTCTAAATTTCCACAGTTTAGCAAGAAGCCTGATCTTTCATTCTCTGATCACTAACTGCAAATGCTGGCTGGAAGAATCAGTGAATGAATGAATGATTGAGTGTGTTATAGGAGTTTAAGAGTGAGCTCTACTGAGTGAACCTCGTCTCTGTTACACACAACCAGGTCTGTCTCAAGACTCTGCATATAACATGCTCAGTTAGGACTCATGGAAGGGGAGGGGAAGAATTTTCTTCTCACTGAAAACAGCGTCTCTTTCTAGGGAATTAAAGTAAACAAGAGGCATTGATGATTTCAGGAGACTCTTCACGTTCTTTAGAGGAGAACAGGGTTTTACCCCAGCCAACAGTCTTCATGCACAGCCATTGTTCACCTGTCTTTGGAGGTTTGTGTGTTGCTACGTGGCTGAATGATTTCAGTGAGGTTTCTAGACAGAGACTAGGAAGAAGACCTGGAGATCCCCTCATGAAAATTAGCCATTAACAATTATGAGTGAGAGGGAGAAGCCACAGGACCGCACAGCATTTCATCCTTTTGTGTGTGTGGTTATGTCAAGCCAGGAGCCAATTTGAAGGCAAATGACAAGAACAGCAAAGCCAAAGAGCAAAAAAAAAAAATCCTGGAGGTAAGCTGCGTCCTGCAGTCCTGAGTCATCTTCTCTGGTTTGCTCACTAAGTCCCAGATGAATCTTGTTCAGACAGGTGGCCTGTCTAACTCAATAGCCTCTCCAAAGGCAGAACCAGGGGTCCTCATGCCCAGAGAGCAACTGGAGGACACGAAGCTGGAGAGAAACAAGCATATGCTTATCACATGACAGTCCAGAAAACATAGGAGGAAGCAAGATGCATCTTTCTGCTCAGGTGTCCAGGTCTAGGAAGTCCTGGAGAAAGACAGTACTCAGATCTGGGGCAGGACAGCTTCACTCTATGCTGACATTGTTGCTTTTCTCCTAGAATACCAAGATTAACCCTCTTGGTCTCAGCTTCCCCATCCACAAAATGGGAAAAGGGAGAAACTGGTATCTGCTTGGCAGTCTTCCTCATTCATCAGGCAATATGCATTCTATTTGATGTTTGTTCTCCAATCTAATCTTCTAATAGGGTAGCTGGAGAGACTTAATAGGAAGGAAAGTGAGATCCAGGAAAGTGAGGTCATTTTGTTCAAGGCTATATAACTAAGAAAGTCAGAAATCTGTCTTGGGCCCCTCTGACTCTAGAATGTATAGCTTTCTAAGGTGGTTGCCAACTGGAGAAAAGCCTGGACCTGGGAACCCCAGGGCTCCAGCAGGAGCCCCCACTTCTGACAGGCAAAGCTGAGAGGTTCCAGACAGCTTCTTACTTTGAGCCTAATGGGAGTGGTGAGTGGGAGAAGGGAGGATGAAGGCTTGAAGCTCTCATTGACCAGGCTCAGTGTGAATCACTTCCTCCTTTTGCCATGAGACCGGGAGAAATAGATGGTGCCCAGCTATAGTCACTGAATGACTCAGTCAAGGACTCGTAAGACGGCTGTTTATCAAAAGGGGAAAAAATGTGGAACAGAACTTCATATTTTTATTGGTAATCAGACTTGTTGGACATACTAAGACTGGAGAAACCCATGAATCTATAGCCTAGAAATAAATTTAAACCTTCAACTGAAATTATGTCATGAAGTTATTTTTAAAACTTAGGTGCCGTCAAGTTGAGTATGACTCATAGGATGCTATGAACAACAGATTTGAACCCTATCCTATCTTGAGCCATCCCACTGTAAATCATGGCAATATATAATTATAATTAATATTATAAGATGAAATGTATGTGGATGATTGGATGAAAAGTAAAAAAAAAAAAAAAGATGCATTACATTGGAAAAACCTGCTACAAAATATCACTTTTCAGTGTTAAAGAGCAAATATGTCATTTTGAGGACTTAAGAGACTTCTGGTGGGTGAGTGGTAAGGGGTTGTGCTGTCAGCCCAAAGGCACACGGTTCAAATTCACCAGCATGTCTGCAGGAGAAAGGTGGGCAATCTCCTCCCATGTGATTTACTGCCTCTGAAACCCACTGAAACTTCAGCTATGAGTCAATTTCAACTCAACAGTCCATAACAACAACAACAACAAGGGGAGCCTGACCCAAGCCACGGTATTTTCAATCATCTCCTGTGCATGCTAAAGCTAGCCAATGAATAAATAAGACGGAAAAGGAATTAATGACTTTGTATGATGGCGTTGGTGAGGGATATTAAATACGCCACAGACTGCCTGCCTGGAGAATGAACAATCTGTCTTTAAAAATGGACAGCCAAGATGCCCCAGAGAAGCAAGAATAGGGACATTTTGTCTCACACGCTTTGGAAGGGCCAGTCCCTGGAGAAGGCATATTATGCTTAGAAAAGTAGAGGATCAGTGAAAAAGACTCTGAAGAAGGGGTATTGGCACTGTGGCTACAACACTGGGCTGACAGAAAGTCTTATATAAGTATGACTCATAGCAACCCTTTGAACAACAGATCTGAATGCTGGCCTATCTGGAGCCATCCCGTTGTAAATCATGGCAATATATAATTATAATTAATATTATAAAATGAGATGTATGTGAGCATGGCACAAATATTGGGCGGGCCACCGCTTTATTCTCTTTTGCACTGGGTTGTTATGAGTGAGGGCTGACTAGATATCACCTAACAACAACAGTAACCATAAGAGACATAGATGGCCAGTGAGAACTTGGAACACGACTAGTGTGGAATGAGCTTTGCTATAAAATACCCCTGCTGCTGCTGCTGTTGTTGTTAGGTGTCATCATGCCAGAACTGGCCCACAGCTGACCCTCCAGCCACTTTTCGGAGGCTGTAAATCACACAAGAGGAGACTGCCCACGTTTGTCCCACAGAGCAGCTGGTGGATTTGAACTGTGTGACTTCAGGTTGGCAGCACAGCTCTGCACCACTAGGCCACCCGAGATCCCCTAAAATATGCTTAGAAGGACTTTTTTTTTAAAGTTTAAAAATCTCATAAATAAGCATTTCTGTTCATTTAGCTCGCTTGCACATTGCAATTACAATGTTTTCTATATCTTGGTTGAATAAATATTAATATTCATGTCATCAAAATTTCATTCTGTTTGTTTCTTTTCCCTTTTCTCCCCCCACGCAGCGACTATGAGATTTTAATTACACGTCAACCATATTTAAAGCTCGCATTAGACTTCTATTGGATGGCGCTGCTCCAGAGCAATAATTTTAAATCCACCTTTTGGGGTTTTATTCCAAATTCAGTCACTCTCCGGCTGTGGGAACTTTAGAAGGCTGTGTGCCCCTTTCTGAGCCTCCTTTTTCCTACGTGTAAAATGGAGGTCAGTCATGTCTTTGGAGAGATTTGTTCTTGTTAACTGTGATTGCTGGGTGGCATCGAGTCAGAACCAGCTCACGGCTGACTCTCAGAGGCAGTAAATCACACAGGAGGAGAAGGCCCATCCTTCTCCCACAGAGCAGCTAGTGGATTTGAACTGCATGCCTTTGTAATTGCAGTGCAGCTTTTTACCACTAGGCCACCAGAGTTCTCTTGGAGCAATCTGGTGAAGGCAAAATCATGGCACTGGTTGAGTCTAGAACATATCTGAAGTGATAGCGAGAGTTCTTACTTCAGTAGAAGTCACCGGGTGGATATCAAGGATAAACAATACAGGCTCCCCCTCCGGGGACTCCACTGGGACTCCACTGGGACTCCACTGGGCATGGTTCTGGGTGTGATCTTGGCCTTCAACCCTATAAACTGGAGCCACAAACAAAATTTCATTCTGTTTGTTTCTTTTCCCTTCTTCTCCCCCCACGCAGACCCACAGGCTGGGTCTCTGACTGGAATCCCCCTTGTCTGGGACTCCCAGCATCCCCTGCCCGATGTCCACTTCTCAGCCTCCAGACTGTAGACATAAGAAGGAAGCAGGTGAGAGAGGTGAGAGCTGGCCTGACCCACTCTGGACCCCAACCCTGGCGTTCTGTTACCTGCAGGGCCCAGGAAGCTCAGGTGACACAGACCATAAGGAGATGAGCTGCTGAGCCAATGGTCGCACCTCTTTGGTGGTTCAAATCCATCAGCAGCTCCTCAGGGAAAAGAGACTGACAAACTCGTCCTGTGCATGTCACAGCCTCTGAAAACCTGCTAAAGGCTCAGCTACCAGTCAGTCCATTCTGACTTTATGGCTACGAGATCTGAGTGAGGCACAGGGCAGGTGTGCACACACCACTGAAAGTCTTGTCCCTTTTCTCACCCCAGCTCAGTTTCCTGGGACCAAAGGAGAGGTCTCTCCGGCCAAAGAGATTCCAGACATCGAAAAGGGAGGCATACAGATAAGGCTGCTATCGTCTTTGCATCTTCGTCAGCTGGGGACACTTGTCCACCCTGCCATGCACGTGAAGCATTTGGAGACTTGAGGCTCTCTAGCAGACTCATATTTAACATCAAGAAAGAAAAATTCCTCGCCACTGGACAAACAGGTAACATCATGATAGAGAAAAGACTGAACTGGATCCACAACCAACATCCCTGACTGCAGCAGTCAAGATATCAAAAGAGGGGCTGTACTCACAAAATGGACTGACAAGGACGTCTTAAAGTGTTCAAGAGCACGGATGTCAGTTTAAAGAGTAAGGTGTGCCTGATTCAAGCCATAGTCACTGACAGCAGAAGTCAAGATCTCAAAAGATGTTCTGTACTGGCAAAATGGGCTGTCAAGGACCTCTTAAAGTGTTCAAGAGCACGCGTGTGGGTTTAAAGACTAAGGTGTACCTTATTCAAGCCATAGGGTTTTCAATCGTTTCATATGCATTTGAAAGACGGACAAAGAATACAGAAGACCAAAGAAACGATGCCTTTGAATTGTGGTTTTGGCAAAGAGTACTGAATATACTCAGACTGCAGGAGAAGAAAGAAATCTGCCCTGAGGGATGTGCAATCAGGATGCACCATGGAGGCAAGAATGGTGAAACTTGGTCTCACATACTTTAGACTTGTCAGGAGGGGCTGGTCTTTGGAAAATGACATCATACTGCAAAAGGGTAAAAGGTTAAGGCATCCAGCTGCTAACAAGACAACTAACAGTTCAAATCCCCCAGGCACTCCTGGGGAGACCTATGGCAACCCTGTGGGCTATGCGACTCTGTCCTATAGCTTTGCAGTGAATCAGCATCAACTGGAGGGCAGCAGGCTTCAGTCGAGTAGAATGGTTCCCTTCACCCTGGTTGGAGCTCTAGTGGCCTCATGGCAAGAAGCTGCGCTGCAATCCCAAAGGTACACAGTTTGAATCCACCAGCTGCTCCAGAAGAGAAGGATGGGCAATCTCCTCCTGTGCAATTACTGTCTCTGAAAAACTGCCAGAGGTTCCGCATTTGGTTGGTTCTGACTTCACGGCACACAACAACAGTAGAGCGGGGACTTGTATTCCACCCTAATCCAATCCCCCTTATATAAGAAATAGTTCATCACAGAATATGGGGCTATGGATGGAAGGACTACATTAATGCACTGTAACCACACAGCAATTGCGTCAATCCATCTTATTCAAGTCTTTTCCTCTGCGCCTCTACTGAGCGCGATGTCCCTCACCAGGCACCTGCCCCTCCTGACAGCATCTCCAAAGGATGTGACAGGAGGTGTCTCCAGCCTCACTTCTAAGGAGCGCTGTGGCGGTTGTGCTTCTTTCAGGAGAGATCTGTTTGCTCTTCAGGCAGTTGGTGGTACATTTCATACTCTTTGCCGACCTCACAACTCAATGTGATCCATTCTCCTCTCGTCTCCCTTATCCACTGTTCCATTTTTCACTCGCCTATGAGGTGATTAAAAGTACCACATGGCTTGGATCAAGCACCCCTTGGTCTTCAAAGTGATGTCTTTGCTTCTGTCATGCTTTAAAGAGTTGTTCCGCAGCGGATTTTCCCCAAAGCAATATGGTATTTGATTTCATGACTGATGCTGCCACATGGCTTTGTCTAATCGCTTGTTCCCTAAACAAGACTGTACAGTATTTGTCCTTTTGCAACTGACTTATTTCTCTCAGTATGATGTTTGCTAGGTTCATTTATGTTGGGCGATGGATCTGGACTTCACGTTACCTTCTGACTGAGTTGTTGCTGTTGTTGTTGTTGTTGTTGTTGTTGTTGTTGTTGTTGTTGTTGTTAGGTGCCATTGAAGACACAATGGCTCATGGCAACCCTGTGAACAACAGCTCTGAACCTTACCCTATCTTACACCATTCTCCTCATCTCCATCATGCTCAAGCCAATTACTGCAGTCACTGTGTCAATCTATCTTGTTGAGGGTCTTCCTCCAATTTATTGACCCTCCAACGTTTCCCAGCATGGTGTCGCTCTCCAGGGATTAGTGCCTCCTGAGAACATACTCAAAGTAAGTGAGATGAAGCTTCGCCATTCTTGCCTCAATTTTAGTAATATCTCATTTTCTTTTTGGACCATGTTTTATTTATTCCTTCATCTAACGATGGACATTTTGGTTGCCCCTACCTTTGGGCTGTCCTGAAAAAAATGCTTCAATGAACACTGATGTGCAGACTTCTCCGTATCCCTGTATTCACGTCTCCTGGGTACAGACCTAAGATTTTGCTTGCTGGATCCCATAGTAGTTTCATGTTCAACCTTTTGAGGAACTTCCAAAATGGGTCCATGGTGGCTGTACCACTCGATCTGCTCATCAGTGATAGATGACGATTCCAACATTGGTGCAAAGTCAAATTCCACACCATGGTCTTTAAACATCTCACCAGGGTCAGAAAGCACGTGGGATGTGAGGAAAGGCAGGCGCAGCTCTGGGGATACCTTTTACCAGCTACTCTCTAACAAGTCTCAATTTTCCCATCTGAGAGATGAGCATGCTAATAGCATCTTCCTCAGGGTGTTACATTTAAATGGTTTCTTTTTTTCAATAAAGTGCTTAGCTCTGTATCAAACACTCATTACGTGCTCCTTAAACGGCCATCATTAGGGAGGACTGAAGAACGGATGCCTGTGAACTGAGGTGTTGGGGAAGAATATAAAATATACTGCAGATTGCCCTTAAAAGAAACACGTCTTCAAAGAAAAGCAACGTGATTAGGTATTATTGTCATGGTATGAGTCCAGAATGAAGGCTGCATAGTGGAATGGACTTGGAGGGAGGGACTGTACAACAATGAAAGAATTTTTCTTTTACTTTTCGAAGAGAAGAACGAACTGGAGGGGAGGGGTGGGCAGGGAGAAAAGTGCAACAATGAATGAATGGAAATCCAAAATCTCGGTAAATTTTCATTAAAATTAATAATAATAATAATAATAATAATAATTAGAAGTAAAGGGAGCTCGCTCATTTTGGTCTCGTCTTTAAGGGGTGGGGTGGAAAGTATGACCAGTCAAGTCTACTCAGCTCATGGCCATTGCCTTGGAACCCATGCATAGCTGCCTCTCCACTGGGCTTCCCAGGGGGTAAACCGCACAGAAGGAGCTTGCCCATCTTTCTCATGGGAAGTTGCTGGTGGTTTTGAGCTGCCAGAGAGGTGTCATCTTTGGGCTAGCCTGGAAACACCCTACAGATTACACCGCCAGAGCTCCCTGGCACATAAAGCAGAGGTCAGCAAAGGCAACAGAAGTCCCCAATGAGGTGAATCAACAGCACAGTCACAGCATGGACTTGAACACAGCCTTGACAATGAAGATGACGCAGGACTGGGGACTCTTAGATTCCCTTATGCTTAAGATTGTCAAGAGTCTGTGTCTACTCAAAAACAAAACAGAGCCATGCTCGTCAGCCAGCTCTCAGCAACGTTACTGTAACAGAAACCAGGAAGCCCTGATGTGCACCACTGGCCCTTTCCTAGGGAGCTCTGCTGGCCTAGTGACAAGAAGCTACGCTGCAATCCTGAAGGCACACGGTTCGAATCCACTAGCTGCTGCGTGGCAGAAGAACAGGCAATCTCCTCCAGTGTGATTCATTCCCTCTGAAAACCCGCTGGAGGAACAGCCATGGGTTGGTTCCAACTCCATGGTACACAACAACAACAACAACCTGGTGTGAATACTCCCACCATGACTGAGTACCAGTAAAACTGAATATCTAACAATCTGCTCCAGCAAACTCCAGCACCATAGTCTCTTATAATTAGTGCTTTAGCTTCATACCTTCAAATCAGAACTGACACATAGCTGACACTCCATTGGGTTCCTGAGGCTACAGACCATGCGGAAAGAGACTGCCCATCTTTCTTCCAATTCTTGTTAGTATTTTTATGACTCTCCAGTCAAGGACAGCTCTGGTGGCCTAGTGGCAAGAAACCGCGCTGCAATCTCGCAGTTCGAGGCCACCAGCTGCTCCCCAGGAGATGGATGGACAATCTTCTCTCATGCGATGAACTGCCTCTGAAAACCCACCAGAGAGTCAGCTAGGGGTCGGTTCTGATTTGACAGTACACAATAACACAACAGCATCCAGCCAAGCAGGTTTCTCATAATAAATCTACATAATATGTCCCCTCAAGAATAGATTATACAGAGTAAAAAGAGTTTGAAAGTCCCGAGAACCAGTGACACAGTGAGATGTCTTCCTACTCTAAATAGCACCCCATTTCCACACCCAGGTGCTCCTCTCAGAGGCAACTCCCCTGAGTGCCTTCAGGGTACAAAAGGCCACCGCCTGTCCTGTTCCCCTGTGACCTCACCCAGGGCAGGGCAGAAAGCACATCCCTCCTGAGGGCAGAGGGCGCTAGAGTATCCTGGTGAGGGACGAGTTTTTCTGTCAACGCAAAGGTAAGCTGTTCGAATACACCAGCTGCCCCATGAGAGAAAGATGAGCCGTCTCCTCCTGCAGATTTCAGTCCCTGAAAACTCTCTGGAGGGTCAACTGTGAGCCAGTCCTGCCTTGATACCTGTGAGTTGTTGATTCAGCTCTGTGACTTCAGAGAACTCATCGACACTCTCGAAGCTTCAGTGTTTTCCTTCAGCCGAGAGACTTGTCAGCGCTGATGGATTTAAAGCACATAGAATAAGCACGAAATGCCATCACCATGGATCATAATGGTCGGCTCTACACTGATCATGGGGGTGGCACAGGATTAGAGGGTATTTCCTTTCACTGTGCACGATGTTGTCGCTGTTAGATGCTCTCGAGTTGAGTACAACTCATAGCGATCCTATAAACAACAGATGTGAATCCTGCCCTGTCCTGTGCTATCCTCCTCATCTCTGACACACTAGAGTCCCTTGCTGCAGTCACTGTGTCAGTCTATCTGGTTGAGGGCCTTTCTCTCTTTCCAAGGAGGATGTCCCTCTCCAAAGAATAGCCTCTCCTAACAACATGCCCAAAGTATGTGAGACGAAGCTTTCTCATCTTTGCCTCCCAGGAGCACTCTGGATGCACCTTTACCAAGACATCTCTGCTTGTTCTTTTGACAGTCCATGGGATGCTCAGCACTCTTCTCCAACACCACAGCTCAAAGGCATCAATTCCTCTTCCGTCATGTTTACTCATTGTGCAGCTCTCAGATGCATAGCAGGTAACTGAAAAGTCCATGGCCTGAATCAGATGCACCTTAGTCCTCAAACTGACATCATTGCTCCTCCGTTATTTGGATGGGATGTCACTGTACATAAGACCACCAGAAACCAGGAACTGAGCTGACAGTCACTCTCAACACCACCATTAACAATGTTGACTGGGACACAACCATCTGCCACCACTATGGAAAGCAGTTTGGTGCTTCCTTAGAAAATTGGAGACAGAAATGCCATTTGATCCAGTAATCCCATTCCCAGGGATATATCCCAAAGAAATAAGGACTATGACACAGATACATGCACATTCAATTGTGTAGGAGCATTCTGGCCTTCGCAGCAGGGAGTTGCACTCCCAACCCCAAGGCAAGTGGTTTCAGTCCACAAACTGCTCTGTGGGAGAAAGATGGGCAATGTCCTCCCGTGCAATTTACAGCCTCTGAGAACTCACTGGAGGGTCAGCTATGAGTCGGCTCCCATTCAACAGCAATAAGCAAGAGAGTGATTTACAAAAGTAAAGAAATGGAAACAACCCAAGTGCCCATCCATAGGTGAACAGATATGCAAACTATTATAAATTCACATAATTACAGTGGTGGGTCATTCACGCAATTACAGTAGTGGGTCACACCAAAAACCAATAAAGAATTCATGAAATCCAACATAGCATTGGTGAATCTAGAGGATATTAACCTGAGTAAAATAAATATAGACAAATATTAGATATGAGACCACTATGATAAAAAGCTAAAGAAATGTTTACACAGAGATAGACTCATTCTTGAGGGGGACCAAGGATGAGAATGGAAGGAAGGAAGAGGTAGATAAAAGACAAATGTTGATATGGAAGAAGGGGAAAGCGATATACAATGGCAGTGGTGGTGTGATTATGCGTCTTCTAATCGGAATCAAATCATAAAAGACCCTCCAGCAGGTTTTTAGAAGCTGTCCATGGTAGGAGACTGTCCATCTTTCTCCCTGAGAATAGCTGTTAGATTAAAACTATCTGCCTTTGAGTTGGCTGCCAGAGCTCCCTTCAATACACATTAGGGAGTTGATATGTACAAAATCACTAAAGAAAGGAAGTACTTAGAGGGGGTATAGAAGGATGAGTGGAGATTAGACTCACAGGGAGGAAATGGGGAAAGTGCTATCTCATTGTGGAAACTGAAATTCATATTATAAAAGAAAATACACATGCGTGGTTGGGTTGGATGAAAAATTAATTCGCTTTGTAACTTCCACTCAAACAACAATAATAATGATATAATATAACAATAAAAGAATACTACTACCCTGTCCAGAGTGTCTTATTAGGCTACGCTGGCCTCCCACAAGCTATGCAAAATCACTCTTAGAATCCAAGTGTCCCCATCTGCCCACCATCTCTGGATCCCACCCCCTCTACTCCAGAATGAATGTCTTTATTTCCGTCTCAGTCTTCAGTGTCTGTCAAGCCATGGAGTGAGGAGATGGATTTTTAATTCATTTAAACATAATCAATGACGAAGAGATTGTTTTGGCCCTGGTCAGTGGGAAAGAAATGGATGAGGGGAGCTGTTGTGGTTGGGCCACAAGTACAGAGACCTAGGAAAGTCCACACTTGCTGTAGAGGTGTGGCGGAGGGGTAGCAGATGCCATGTCACAGTCAATATATATCCCGACCCGGGAGTCAAGGAGACCTGAGTCCCACTTATCTTAAGCTGCATGGACCAGACTGGTCACTGCATCCCTTTGAGCCACTATGTCCTCAAAGGGGTGTTTCTAAGACTAGATAAAATATGGCATTCCATAGTGACAAGAAGCTGTGCTGCAATCCCAAAGGAACGTGGTTCGAGGCCACCAGCTGCTCCACGGGAGAAGAATGGGCAATCTCCTTCGGGCAATTAGTTGTCTCTGAAAACCAACCAGAAGGTCAGCTATGGGTCAGTTCTGATGCTGCAGTACACCACACACACAACAATGAGCTGGGGACTCAGTGGTGGAATTCTCTCCTTCCGTGGGTTCAATTCCCTGTACCTCACGTGCAGCCACGACCCTTCTGGAAGTGAAGGCTTCTGTGTGGCTGGAAGTTGAGCAGTTTTTAGTGGAGCTTCCAGGCTAAGTCAGGCAAGGAAGAAAAGCCTCTTAAAAATTAGCCAAAGACAATATGTTGGTCCACAACTGTCAACAGTCAGATGTGCAGGACGGCGCAAGGGGGACAGCACCGGGGTAGAGCACGTGACTGCAGCATTTCACTGGTGCATTTTATTGTGCATGGGGTCACTACAAGTAAGGGAAGCCAACTCAACAGCAGCTACAGATACAGCATGTGTGCAGCACTGTGTGGCTGCTAAGTGCTCACTATTGACTCAGGGACCTCTGGTGGCTGTGTAAAGAGCTGTGCTGCCAACCCAAAGGTACATGGTTCAAATCCACCAGCTGCTTGACAGGAGAAAGATAGGCAATCTCCTCCATGCAACGTACAGCCTCTGAAAAGTCACTGAAGGGTCATCTATGTGTCTGTACTAACTCAATGGCACAAAACTCCAACAAATCTGTATTTACTGCAGAAGATCAAAGACTTCAGCCTTCAGTATGGATTACATTTTGATATCAAAAAACCAAAACTCTGGAGAGATCCAAGATGGCAG
>NW_006399839.1:9899546-9904842 GCF_000299155.1 Elephantulus edwardii | reverse complement strand
TTTAATTACTATTGGAAAATGCTTGTCATTCCTCTGTAGCATCTGGTCCCCACTGGACCCTCATCATTTCCTTCACCTGCTCCCCCCACCGACCAAACTGTGCAGCTCTGCAACTGCATCCTGGCCCATCCTCACCCTTCTGCCCCCAACCCTCACCTTGTATCCCCAATATGTTTTTCCCAATAAAAGAAGGAAAACAAAAAACCAAAACTCCTCACCACTGGGTCGACAGGCAGTACTGTGATCGATGGAGAAAAGACTGAAGTTATCAACAATTTTCTTTTACTTGGATCCACATTCAACACCCACTGTAGTGGTGGTCAAGAACTCAAACAATGTACTGCATTGGGAAAAACGGCCGTCAAGGATCTCTTTAAAATGTTACAGGGCAAGGTTATGAGTTTAAAGACTTGATTCAAGCTCTGATATCTTTGTATCTTTGTATTTAAAAGCCGGTTGGGCCCTGACTACGTCTCCAGCTTGGAGGCTCATGTATGAAGCAATTGGGATTCCGGAGGGTGGATTCTCTTATTTTAGTTGAAAGTTGCGTGTAAATTGTTTGGGTTTTGGTTGGTTGGTTGGTTGGTTTTTTATTTTTTCACAATCATGTGAGTTGATTGGGCTCCTGAATTTATTCAATTTAGCTACCAATCAGCTGTGGGCTGGACCTGGTGGGCCAGCCTTTGTATTTAAAAGTTGGCTGGGCCTTCAGAGCTGGCAAGCCCTCTGACCTGGTGCTAACTGTGTTTGGGAAGAACATTCTTTTTGTTGTTGTTGTTGTTAATTTAGTTTTTTTATTATGTTTTTATTATTTTTCATTTCAATGAGCATTTACAGAGATTGTGGATCTCCATTCATGGGAAGAACATTCTTCTAAGTGGTATAGCACTCATCTCTCAGTTTGCTGCACTGGGATAACTTGGAGTTTCTGTGATAGTGAATGCTGTGCCACTGGTGTGTCAAGTGCCGTAATGGTTCCCCATAGTAGACAGGGTTTGTGGGAGCTCCCAGATTAAGGCAGGCTTGGAAGTAGGATTGGCATCCACTTCCTAAACAGCATGCCTTTGGAAAGTCTATGAACATCAGAGAAATTACAATAGTTCTAGAAAAAGGTCCAGATGTGTTGTTCATAGGGTCGCTATAAGTTGTACTCGACTCTATGGCACTTAACAACAACAACATGTAACCAGTTGAAAAGTAAACAATGAATAAGGAAGACTGAAGAAGAATTCATTCCTCTGACTTGTAGTATTGGCAAAAAGTATTGAATGCCCTGTGGAATGCCAAAAGAACAAACCTATCTGTCCTGGAGGAAGTGCAGCCAATTTGGGCGAATAAAACAAAACCCTGCACGGTCCTACACAATCTTTGTGCCCATAAATACACTCAAGTACATCTTTGCTCCTCCTCCGTGTTTTCAGTGCCTTCCAACCTGTGGGAATTGTCTTCTTTATCCTAAGATTTTCATTGGCTAATATTTGGAACAGTAACACACAACGAGAAAGACTCCAGAAACTTCCCTTGCCTGACTGACACCAAGAGGAGCCGCCGTGGAGCGGCCAGCCAGCCCTCCAGATTAGCCAGTTGACTTCCAGTTCCCAAGCCTCCTGAAGGATTTGAAGCCAGCGCCTGGAGCAGGCTCCGCAGGCCCCACCCCACTCGTACTTACCCTTACTCTGAGGGTCAGGGCCGCCCACCACAGTAACACAGAAAAAGTCATGCTCCCAAGCCAAAGGTGGGTGACTCCACTTTGTTTTTGGTGAAACATTCTTCTAGGTCATATAACCCTGGTGTATCCACTTGCTGTACAGACGTAACTCATGGTTGCTGGGAAGCTGAACACTGTGACACTGATGAGTCAAATGCAATAATAGTTATCCATGGTGGACAGTGTTTGGTGGAGCTCCCCAATTAAAACAAGCTTGGAAGCAGGAGTGGCATCCACTTCCATAATAGTTTGCCTTTGGAAACCCTATGAACCTGGAGAAAAGACGAAAGTTATACAGGTGTCCAGGACTTTCAATCATAGGGTTGCTATGAGTCACCTACAACTTGACAATACTAACAATAACAATAACAACAATACTTGGAAGATCACCAGGCCTTTCTTCGTCGTCTGTCTTTGTCTGGAGGCTTCAGTGAAGCCTGTCCACCAGGGTTATCCTGCTACTATTCTAGGTACTCGCGGCAAAGCTTGCAGCGTCACTGCAACACACAGTCACCACAGCACAGCCAATTAACTGATGGGTGGTGGGTGGACATCTTACAGGCCATCTGATTGCCGCCACAGCCGAGGAGACTGTAGCCGATGTGACACATGTAGAATTTGAGAAGCATTTATGCGCTAGGGCTTCTCTCTCTCCCAGCGTTCCTGTACCATGAGTTCTCGCCCAAGCTAGCCTGCTGGACGATGAGAAGCATGTGGTCCTGCCATTCTTTCTACCCAACTGATTGCCAGCCATGGTACCAGCCCCAACAACACCGAAGCTTCCTTGCTAAACCAGCCCCAGAGGCAGATTCCTTTGTCTGCCCAGCCAACGAACGCATGCAAAACAGCTTCCTTTGATTGCTCAGCTTGCAACGGGCACCCACAGAAGCCTGAATAAAGTCACCGAGTTTCACTGTGTTTGTTATACAGCAGAAGCTAGCTGACTCATCAGACTAGTAAGAGCCTGGGAGATGGTAACACAGCAGGCGTTTGCGTTAACAACCACATTCTGTGGACACCACTGCGGGCAAGGCACATTTCTCACGTAATCTCGTGGACCCTCATGGGTTCTCTATGGGGGAGTGTCAACTGCACCCATGTTACAGATAAGGAAGTAAGACTCAGAGAAGAGAAACAATTGGTTTTGGACCATCTGGCTAGAGTTTTCAGAGCCAGGTGTCAAAGTCAAGTCTTGCTGGCTCCAAGCCTGCCTCTCCCACTACCTCTAAAATTCTCCTAAGCTGTGAAACTGGACTCCCCTCCTCAGTTCCAACCCCAGCAAGCATGTATTTCCCTATGCCACCCCCTCTACCCTTCCAGCCACTTGGCCACGTGTTGTTGTTGTGTGCTGTTGAGTCAGAACCAACTTATATCTGAGCCTCCAGTGGGTTTTCAGAGGCTGTAAATCACATGGGAGGAGTTTGCCCAGATTCCTCCCACAGAGCGGCTGGTGGGTTCAAACCATGAGACTTTGCAGCGACAGCACAGTTCTTAACTATTAAGCCACCAGAGCTCACTAGCAGTCACTTATTTTAGGTGGTCAGACAGTCAAAGCAGATCAAATCCCAGCCTTGCCGCGGACACGTCAACTGAATTCTCCGAGTCTCAGCTTCCACATCACTATTATTGGAGAAGTGACGCTAATGAGCTGACCAAACTTTTTGCAGATTAACAGGAGCTCTGATGTCCTAGTGCATTATGTTTTGCACTGGCTGCTGTGAGCAGTTCAAATACAGCAGCTGTTCTGAGTGAAAAAGATGGGCAATAGCTTCCCATTGAATATTTAAACCTGATAGAGGTTCGGTGTGAGTTGGAATGCACTCGATGGTGGTGAAAATAAGTGAGGTGCAGACTAAATGAAGAAGGACAAGTGATGCACTTTGCACAGTGTCTGGCACACAGTATGTGCTCAGTAAATGTAAGCAGCTATAACAATGATTCCTGTGGTTCTGAGCAGGTCAAGGAGATGCCATGCTTTATCCTTTGCAGGAAAATATGGCCTCTTACTGAGCTAATCAAGAGACAGATTGCTCTTGGGTAAGTCTGCAGTTAAGGATCTCTCCAAATTATTGAGGAGTAATGATGTCAGTTTGAGGACTAAGGTGTGCCTGGTTCAAGTCATGGTCTTTCTGATCACTTGTTATGCATCTGAGAGCTGGACCATGAATACGGATGACAGAAAAAGTATTGACGCTCTTTAGCTGTGGTGTTGGAGAAGAGCCCTGAACATCCTATGGACGGCCAAGGGAACAAACAGAGATGTCTTGGAGAGGGTGCAGCTGGAGTGCTCTTTGAAGGCAAAGATGATGAAGCTTTGCTTCATGTACTTTGGGCATGTTGCTAGGAGGGGCTATTCCTTGGAGAAGGACATGATGCTGGGAAGGGTCAGCAAAGGAGAGGAAGACCCTCAAGCATGTGCATTGACACTGTGACTGCAGCAATGGGCTCTAGTGTGCCAGGAAGTGAGAGGATGGTGCAGGACACAACAGGGTCGAGAGCTGCTGTTCACAGGCCACTGAGTTGTACTCGACTCAATGGCACCTGACAACAACTGAGTTAAATTGGCAGCACTGAACCTAATTTCCTTCCCAACTGGACACAAGAAAGACATTGCAGTGCAATGAAAGAAAGAAAGAAAGGACACTTGCTATCGCATCAATTGCAAGTCCTGACGGCCCACACTCAACTCACTGAGTCGAGACTGAATTGAAGAATAACTAACCCTCCAGCAGGTTTTCTGAAGGCTATAAATCACACGAAGAAATTGCCCATCTTTCTCCCTCAGAGCAGAGTGGGTAGTGGATTCGAACTGTCAGAGAAGTGGGGCCTTGGGGTTAGCAACACAGTTCTCTATGCTCCATGCTACCAGAGTTCCCACATGATGACCCAGGTCTGTCACATCAGATGTGCTCTGGTCGCTTTCCAGTGGCGGGTTTTTTGCAAACCGATCATCATCAGCCCTTTCTTTCATAGCATCTCCATGTGGACTCAAACCTCTGACATTTTGGTTAGCAGCTGAGTGCAAGAAGAAAGTGGTGTACCATGGAGTCAGAAAGGACCCATAGTTGACCCTCCAGTGGGTTTTCAGAAGCAGTTAATCACACGGGAGGAGACTGACCATCTTTGTCTTGTGGAGCAGATGGTGGATTTGATCCACCTACTTTCAAGACTGAAGAGCAGCTTCTTACCACTAGGCCACCAGAGCTCCCTTGCAATAAGAAGAGTGGATTCTTATTCAGGATCACAGAGTCCGTACCTCTGAGCCTTCGGTTTTCAATCTGTATAAAGAGGTGGTAGCTTTGGCACTGTAGCTCTCTGAGATGATCATTCCCCCCAATCCCAGGGGAAAGCGTGAATGCAGTCCCCTCTACCATAAATTATACAGTCAAGTTTCCCACATTTGGGGAAATCACAGTGCTCGCCACATCCGGCAGCCAAATGGATAAGCCTCACCCTCAGGAAACCACCTTCATGATCATGGTATCTCCCCTGTTTGTTGTTGTTGTTAGGTGTCATCGAGTTGCCTGTGACTCATAATGACCCTATGTACAATAGCTCTGAAGCCTGCCCTGTGCTGAACCAGTCTCA
>NW_006399839.1:9827128-9899251 GCF_000299155.1 Elephantulus edwardii | reverse complement strand
ATATATTAGTCCCTCCTGGCCACGTGCCCAAAGTATGTGAGATAGAGCTTTAAAACCCTAGCCTCCAAGGAGAAACTTGGTTTCACCCTCTCCGAGACAAACTTGTTTGTATGTCTACTTCTTGGCAGTCCATGGTATGTTCAAGACTCTTCTTCAGCACCTCAGCTCAAAGGCATCGGTTCTTCTTTTGTCATCCTTTGTCATTGTCCAGCTCTCTGGTGCATAGCAAGTGACTGGATCAGGCGCACCTTAGTCTCTAGGCTGACATTGTTGCTTCTCATAATCTGGAGGGTACAAGCCTGTCATTTTAGGATGAGGAATTGTTTACCTCCTTCAGCTTAATCTGACCTTAGGACATTGTTGCTGTGTAACAGGGGGGAGGAACTGACTCATAGTTGACCCTTAAGCAGGGAGGAAGGAAATTACACAGGAGGAAACAGTTCATCTTTCTTCCATGAAGCAGCTGGTGGATTCGAACCCCGTGCCTTTGATTTGGCACCACAACTCCTTACCACTAGACCACCAGAGCTCTCTGATGTTAGGACAAGCTTCTACCTATTCCTTTGGTAACAGAGTAGGTTTTGCTAATTCAAGGAACACTTACTTATTTATAACATTCACAACCCCTGTCCACAGCCTGTGACACACTTGCTTTGGGGGCTGGTTCCAGGAAGGGGGGGGCGGTGAGAAAGAGAGAAAGAGGGCTGTCTTTGAAGTGAGTGACATGAATTATTTCCACCTAACTTACTAATTAAGACCTCATTAGCAGCCCAAATTTGTGATAGATCAGCAGAGGGCTTGGCACAATGGTTTAATTTAATGATTTCTTGCATTACTTTGTTAATCATCTTTAGTCTGATTTAATTTATGCCAATGTGACTGTCCTAATTTCTAATTAAGGCATTGATGGCAGGGACGGCCTGCCGCAGCATAAGAATTTCAATCAAGGCTGATACAAAAGCAGATATTCGCTTTTAAGGCTGGGCAAGCGGGCAATTTGCTGAGCCGTCTGCTTATTGTTTTAGTTCCCCGGGAAAGGTTGAGAAGGGTCTGGTCTTTGCCTGGGGCTGATGGTTTCACACTAATCATGGGTCTTTGCAATCATCGAATTTTTTTTAAAAGGCTCTGAAAAAGAACTTGGAGATTAATCAGACCAGCCTCATTTCACACATGAGGGAGCTGGGATCAGAGAGGGAGCAGCGTTCAGCGAATGTCACACAGCAAATTAGCGGGAGCCCAAGAGGAAACCTTGGTCTCATGCTCCTCTCCGCTGCTAGCTAGCTGGAAAATCCCACTATATTCTCTTCTAGGTGAGTGATAGCTTATTCAGAAGTCGATGTGGCCTTGGGATTTGGGGTGGATCAGAAAAATTGCCCAAAGCTGCACAGGAAGACTGCAGCACCCAAGCCCTGACTTGCACACTCTTGCCTCTTCTAACCCCAAAACCTCCCGGGTGCCACACCTCTCTCCCAAATATTCCTGGATGTGGCTGAGCTGGACTGTCCAGGCCCTGCCTAGCTGTTGCTAGGTGCTGCTGAGTTGACCAGGACTCACAGCAGTTGTTGTTGTTGTTGTTGTTGTGAGCCGTCAAGTTGGAATCCACCCACAGCCGACTCTTTGATGGGTTTTCGAAAGCAGTTAATTGCATGGGAGGAGACTGCTCATCCTTCTCCTGTGGCGCAGCTGGTGGATTCAAACCGTATGTCTTCAGGACTGAAGCACAGCATCTTGCCAGTTGGCCACGAGAGCTCCCTAAAACAGCGTCTTAAATGACCGCATAGCCGCCTTCACTGGGCTAAGGCAGCCTGAACTATGAGAAATGCAACACACCTAGAGCCAAGAATGCAGTTTTGCCACTGGTTTGCAGGTCCTTTCTGGTGGCTTAGTCCCTAAGGGGGTAGTATTGCTGACCCTAAAGCAACACTTGGCTGGTGGTTCGAATCCACCGAAAGGTCCATGTGAGAAAGATGGGCTATCTCCTTCTGGGCGACGTACAGCCTCAGAAAACCCACTGGAGAGTCAGCTATGAGTCGGGTCCACCATGAGGGTAATGAGTTTTCATCTTCTTCTTCCTCTATGCGCCTCAGTTTCCCCATATGCAAAATGAAGGAACTGGGAAAGTGATTCTCATATATGGCTTCATGCCAGAATCACCAGAAATTACCAAAAGGAATGGCCAACCTCGTGTGCTCCTTTGACCTCTTCTCCCAGGGTTGATCCATTGATCCTTGAGGGGAAAGCTACTGTGGCCAGGGCAGAAAAAGAGAGCAACTGCCTACTCCTACCCACCCTCACACAGGCCCAAATCAGTCTTTTTTTAAAAAAAGAAAAGAAAGAAAAAGAAAAAGAGAAAGGGAAAGGGAAAGGAGGAAGGGGAGGGGGAGGGGGAAGTGGGGAGGAAGGGGAAGGGAAGGGAAGGGAAAGGAAAGGAAGGGATGGAAAAGAAAAGAAAAAAGAAAAGAAAAGCTCATATCCACACTGCACCGATCTGATGAGAAGGTCTGGAAACATGAGCTAGGATTCCATATTTTACAAGTACCCTTGGTGACTCTCGTCAACCCTGAACTTGAGAACCATCGGTAAAGAGTACTGAACATCCCGTGGACTGCCAAGAAAGCAAACAGGTCTACCTAGGAGAGAGTGAAACCAGAATGCTCCTTGAAGGCAACAGTGATGAAACGTCATCTCATATCTTTTGAGTAAGTTGTTAGAAGGGGCCAGTCCTTGGAGAAAGCCATCATGCTTGGAAAGATGAGGGTCTGAATAAGAGAAGACTCTTGACAAGGCAGATTGACACAGTGACTACAGAAATGGGTTCCAGTGTGTGGGTGACGGTGAGGATGGCGCACGATGGGACAGGTTTCAGACCTGTTCTTCATAAGCAGCAGTCCACTCAACAACACACAACAGCAACAACCACGGCCCTCGAACCCCTGATGTGGCCAAAATCACACTATGTATGGACTCTGCTCTCCCTCTAAGGGCTTATACCCTCTTGCATATCCCAGTGGAATGTTGCAGAAGCTCAAGCAGGGCTCCAAGAATGTCTCTGATTGCATTCTCTCGAATCCTCAACGTTCCACCTCTCTGTGCTTCCTGTCAATTTGACCTCTGAGGACACCCAGAAGCTTTGACTTCTCCCCTCCACCCCAACTCCCACTTAATGGCCATACCAGCCCTCTCCTATCCCCATGGCTAGCCTGGCCCTCTGCACTCCCAGCATCTCAGTGACCTTGACGAAACAGAAATTGACTGCCTCCTTCTTCTGACTCAGCTCCCACAATAAGAATTCTCATCATGTCCAGAAACAAAGTCAAATTCCCTGTGCTGCGCTGGAAGGCCCTTCAAGATCTGGCCTTCTGGGTATGGTGCTTCCTCAAAAAGCTGAAGATAGAAATTCCGTATGGTCCAGCTATTCCGCTGTTTGGAACACACCCTAAGAAAATGAGAACTGAGGCACAAATGGATATTTGCACATCAGCATTTATAGCAGTGTTATTCACCATCACAAGAACATGGAAATAGTCCAAATGTCCAGCCACAATCAAATGGACTGAGAAATTATGGTACATTCACACGATGGAATACTATGCAGCACACAGAAACAATGATTTTGTGAATCACTACCTAACTTGGGAGGAACGGGAGAGCACTATGCTAAGTGAAGTAACTCAGTCTCATAAGGACAAATACTGTACAAGATCATTCTTGTAGAAATAGAAAGATAACTAGTAAAATGTCTATTAGTATCCAAGGGGGGAAGGCAGGAGCAGAGGAGTGAGGATGGGCAGGGGGGTAATCATAGGATCTCACAATATGATGAGTAGAGGGAGGAGTGGGTAAAGGAAATGTGAAAGATCCGATGTGAAAAATAATGTATATGAACTTTTAAAGAAACTTGTATAAAATAAAAATTTTATTTAAAAAAAAAAAAAAAAGCTCTGGCCTTCCTCTGCCCTCCCTCTCACTGCTGCCCCACCAGCCTTCAGTCTGTTCTCAGAAGGAGCCAAGGTCGCTCCACCCTCAGAGCTCTGCACCTGCTGCTTCCTCCGCCCAGCGGTCAGTCCCCCTGGGCCTTCCTGCCATTCTCTCTGACTTCAACTTCACAAGCCAAAGGAACCCTGCACATGTCACATTCCACCCCATCCATCCGCATCTCATTACAAAATTACCTTGTTTGCCTTCTGTCTGTTGTCTCCCCCACTTGAACCACCTCCCTGGAGCAGCGCCTTTACTGCTCTTGCTCCCGTCAGCGTCTCCCTGCTGCAGGGACAGATACACAGCACGTCCCCCACCGAGTTTCCAGCCCAAAGGAATGAACGAGAACGCACCATGAAGGAATGAAGGTGCCAGCATGTTCCTAGGAGGACTATGCCCCCAAACCCAGCCCTTGGAGACGCTCCAGAGGATAAACTCAGAAGAAGGAAATTCTGGGAGCCTTCTACAGCGTGGAACTCTGTTGGCACAGTTTGTAGGGTGTTGGTGCAGCTGATCCCAAGAGAGCACATCTCTAGTTGTTCGAATCCACCTAGCATCTGTGTGGAAGAAAGAAGTAAATCTATGCTCATGCAATTTACAGTCCAGCCTTAGTCAACAGAGGAGCCCTGCTGGCGTGGTGGTTGACACACCAGACTGCTAACCAAAAGATTGGCAGTTCTAATCCACTAGGTGCTCCTGGAGAGACAGACAGGCACTCTCTTCCTGTAATGATTTACATCCAAGGAAACCAGAGTCAGAATGAGTCAGAAGTAACTCCGTGGGTTTGAGACAGAGGACAGTCCCAGAGGATAGTGACAATAATGTAATGTTAGCTTTCCAATGACAGCTCAGTCCCCAGAGGGCCTCCCCAGAAAACGAAGCAGTGTACCACCCCGCCACCCTGGAGCCCAATCTCTGAAAATTAAAAAGTTTGAAAGAAAGTGCATCTGCTAATGTGCAACATTTATGTTAGTCAATATAGATTTATTCAATGCAATAAATGACATAATTGGACTTTTATTTCCATAATATATTTTTCCAAGATAACTAATATTTTGAGTACCCGTGGCCTACTGTTAGCTTCCAAGGGCGCATATTTCCTGTATTATTACTCTTGTACAAAACTGACATTTAAACAGTTTAATAAATGAGCAGTTGTTTGACTTGTATCAGTTTCAATACATTGTGGGATATTAATAAAATATATTTCATAAGCCAGTTCAATAGACCATACCATAAAAATTCCATGATTTATTAGTGATACAGTTGCTATTAGTTGGGACAGATACTCAAAATGCCATTAGGGTTAAAACAATAATCAATCAAACTAATTAGACCCTATTTTTCATATGCAAATATAATTAAGCATACATTTCTCCGCAACTTTAAAGAGAATTATTGAAGCTCAACCTTGTACGAAGAGTCCCTCACTCAGTTAATGAAACGACAGTGTTTCAAGTTGGAGAGGCAAACAAAATTGATGAACTGCTCTGGGCTTTGAAACCCTTGGGGAGGTGGGAGAGAGAAGAGGCTAAAAATGAAACAAGAAAATAATAAGACCACCCTGGACACCTAATTCTATTCTTTCTATTGAAGGTGATTTGAGAATAATAGGAGGCCAAAAGGGTAGTGTTTTCCCAAACCCAGAGGCCAGAATACAGGAAAGGGCCAGAAAGAAGGATGGATGGAAATGATGAACACAGGGAGGAAGTGGGAAAGACACTGTTAGTGAGGGGACCACAACTAATGTCACAAAACGAAAGGTGGACAAATTGTGTAAATGTTAACCCAAATCATGATACAATGCTCCCCAAAAAAGATTAAACTTCAAAGCTGAAAGTGGGCAAGGTTGGCAGATCCAATATAGCAGATAGGGAAGAACCGATGAGCTCTGGTGGTTTAGAGGTAAGGAACTGCACTACCAATCCAGAGACTGTTGTTGTTGTTGTTGTTGTTGTTGTTGACTGCCATCGAGCCGAACAAGACTCATAGCGACTCTATGAACAAAGACCTGAAGCCTTTCTATTAACTGTCGTCGTTTTTCAAAGTTCATAGAGTTTCCAGAAGGCATGTTTTTAGGAAGTGGCTGCCACTCCTGCTTCCAAAGGTACATGGGTTCGAATCCATCAGCTGCTGCCCAGAAGAAAGATGAGTAATCTCCTCCCATGCAATTTACTGCCTCTGGAAACCTGCTGGAGGGTTAGCTAGCTATCGGTCAGTTCTGACTCAATAGGACAAAAGAACAACAATGGACTCATCATACTCTGTGCTCAAATCTCAGCTCTGCCAACAAAACGAATCTTTGGTGAGTAGCTCCCTCTGGGACTCAATCTCTCAACTTGAAAAAAATAGAGGTGATGATGATGCTAACAGTTATATAAACCTTAGAAGTTTGTTGGAAGGAATATACACCCAGAGCACAGTAAGTGTCTGATGGTTTTCGTGGTCAATGGTCACCAAGTTGTCTCCAACTCATGCTGACTGCAACGATGGGCATGAGCATAGCAGAGATTATGAGGATAGCACCAGACAGGGCAAGGTTTTGATCTCTGTTACAGAAAAGAGACTAAGGTGCACCTGATCCAGGCCATGATCTTCGCAATCACTTGAGAGAGACTGAATCACTTCATCAGAGAGGTAGATAATGACTAAGGAGGACAGAAGATGAATCAATGCCTTTGAGTTGTGGTACTGGAGAAGAGTCTTGAACATAGCATGGACCGCCAAGAAAACAAATAGGTCTGTCTTGGAGAGGGTGAAACCAAGTTTCTCCTTGGAGGCTAGGATTTTGAAGCTCCATCTCACATACTTTGAGTAAGTGGCCAGGAGGGACTGGTCCTTGGAGAAGGACATTATGCTCAGAAGGGTGGAGGGACAGCTCAGGAGAGGAAGATCCCTGATGAGATGGACTGATACAATGACTGGGGCATTGGGTTGGAATTAGTGAGACTGGCTCAGGACAGGGCAGGCTTCAGAGGTGCTGTCCATAGGGTTGCTATGGGTCACAGGCAACTTGATGGCGCATAACATCAACAACAGAACAGAACAGAACATCATCTGGTCCTGCACTGTCTTCAAGGTCATTGGTATGAGCTACTTGATTGTTGTGACCAGTGTACTGTGCACTGTATTCTGGTGCATTCTAAACCATAAGGCCCATCTTCCAGCATCTCTGACAATATTTGGTTACGATCTGTAAGGAATTCTTTGGCTCGTTTTCAGAACCACATCACCAGAGCTTCTTTTTTTCCTAGTCTATCTTGATCTAGAAGCTCTGGTAAGATCTGTGCACCATAAACGGCTCTGTTGGTATTTGAAATATTAGTGGCATTCTAGTTATTGAATATCCCATGCACTGCCAAAAGATCAAACAAATTCTTTCTCAGAAGAAGTACAAACATGATGCTCCTTAGAGGCAAGGATGGTGACATTTCATTTTGCCAACTTTGAGTACGGTGTCAGGAGGGAGGCCATTCCTTTGCAAAAGACATCACGCTGAGCAAGGCAAAGAATCAGTAAACGAGAAGACCTTCAATGAGGAGGATTGATACAGTGACTTGCAACAATGAACTTGAGCATGGCAGAAATTGTGAGGATAGCACAGGACAAGGCAAGGGTTTGATCTGTTGATCACATCATCAGTGTGACTCCAGTCAACTCGACAATGCCCAACAAAAACAGTAAGTAACACACGCTTACAGCAACACCCAATCCACCACAGTGCTACACACTGCCAGGTGTGGTTAGTGGTCTTTACCTGGTTTTATCCAGAAAGCAGCTTATCTGGCTTACCTATCAGATTTCTTCTCAGCCACTGGCTCAGAACATCTACACTCCATTATTGTTATTGTTTTTGTTGTTATGTTCCATCAAGTCACTTGCAACTCATAGCAACCCTATACACAATAGCTCTAAACCGTGCCCTATTCTGAGCCAATCTCACTGTCTCTGACATACCTACCCCTGTTACCCTAATTACTCTGTCAATCCTCATCTGGGGTCTTTCTCTGCTGTACTGTTCCTCCATTCTTCCAAGTATGATGTCCTTCTCCAAGGACTGTTCCCTCCTGGCAACATACCCAGAGTATGTGAGACAGGGCTTCAAAATCCTCCACTCCAAGGAGCAACATGATTTCACCCTCTCCAGAACCAACTTGTTTTTTGTCTTGGCAGTTTATGGTATTGGATTTTATTAATCAAATAGTTGGCCTAGATGATTAAGACGATTAGAGCAAACAACTGAGAAGAGTGAAAATTGTCTCTAACCATTTCTTCTAACTCTATAAGAGTCTAATTCTCAAAGTCTGCACCTTCTAAGGAACACAACCAAAACGGTAGAGAACATCAGAGCTAAGTCAACTCAGAAAATCAGAGCATGTTAATCTGTTAAGAGCTGAAGACTCTATACTGGTTCTGACTCTGGAAATATATTTGCCAATTTAGTTAAGGAAAAAGTCAGCAAATATTTTCCAGAAATGGCCATGCAGTAAACATCATAGGCTTTGCGGATCATATCACCCCTGTCACAACTACTCAACTCTGACATGGTAGCCTTGGACCACATCCCAGTAGAACTTAATTTATATCATCAAGATGCTGGTCTACCAGTTCCATGCATAATATTGCTGATGTAACAAAGAGATCCCAAAATGTGTCCACTGACTCAACCACAAGAGATATCTACTTCTTATGCACATAAAAGTGCAATGCAAATGTTCCTGCTTGATGACTCTCCAGAGCGAATTCTCCCAGAGAAGTGATTAGAGACCCAGGTTCCTGCAATATTGTGGCTCCTCCATCCTCGGCTTGGCTTATCCAAAATCATCAGGTTAATTTCAACTCAATCCACAGAAGCAAAAAAGTATGGAGTGGATCTCACTGGAGGCGGTTCTCATGGACCGGCCTGAGAGTGGAGTATTATTACTTCCATTTATGTTTCTGGGTCAGGCCCAACTGAGGGGGTGACTGGAATACGGAGAAGAGCCACATAGTCTATCAGCAGAGAAAATATCTGAAGGGTTAGCAAAGTCCATCACATCAAGAGAAAGAACACAGACCTGGCTCTAGCATCTATGGTTCTGCTTTCTTCAGTCCATCTTTGTGTGTTGTTTTTTTACCGTAAGCATTTCACCCAGACAAATGGCATCAAGATCATTTTCAAGATGATTTCCCCAAATTTACCTTTCCATCCTCTATGCTCCCCAGTTTTACCAAGATCCTTCCCCACTTTACTTACCCACTCCTTCTCCTAAGTGGGATCTCTCCTCTGCGAGGGCAGAAGCAGGTCTTTCTGGCGAGCCCCTATGTCATCATCTTAGCCACATGACCCATGGTCAACAAAAATGGGACCCTGACGTTAGTGAACGGGTGAATCTGCGTTGCCTAACAATGACCAGCACGAAGGGGAGCCAGTAGCTGCCACAGCACAGCCTCTAAGAACATGAAGGGTGTGTGTGTGTGTGTGTGTGTGTGTGTGTGTGTGTGTTTTCTTGATCCCTTTGTCCGAGACGAGAGCTCATGAAACAATCTCTCCTCTGCTCTGGTTTCCGAGCCCCTTTCTTTTCTCCTTGACTAGGACCATGTGGAGGCTCCAGAGAGGAGAAAGATAATTATGCCCAGTGGGTGAAGAGCAAACTCAGCACTTATTTTTTTTTTTCTTCTTCCCAAAAAGGCTGCGGGTCCTCTGAGGGACATCTGTGGTCAGAAACCTAGCTTGAGCCACAAGATGTATTTCCAGCCTCCGGGTGAAGAAGAATAAGGTGGTGGTTGGGGCTTCTGCAGCAATGAGCCTTTAAAAAAAATCATTTTAAAATTAAATTAAATGCTATTAAATTAGCAAAAGTGCCCAGGGAGCCTCAGAAGAGCGCTGCTCAGATAAACGATGTGGGCTCCGCACCTTCTTCGCACAGGTCTTTCAGATGCTGGGGTGCGAAGGCTCCCATCTGCCTTTTTGCAGGTTCTTAGCATGCATGAGCTCAAGCTCCTTCTCCCAGGGCCTCTAACAATTGCTCAGACCAGCCAGAGCTTCTGGCTTTGCAGGTGGGTGCTGGGAGAACACCACCTTTTATAAAAACCCCTAGGAAATATTTTAACACACACACACGTTATTAAACATAGACTGCAGAGAAGGGAGGAAGAACTGGTTTTTCAGTCTCTCAGCAAGTTCCTGGACGAGCCAAGAGGAACTCTGGGGATATCTAAGGTCCTAGGCTAATACAATCCCCAAGGAGAGGGAAGTGCAGAAGAACTCTAGATACCTAAATAAGACTTGAAAAGGAAAGAGGGTCTGCGTAGTCCATTAGGCACTAGGGACATGTGGTTGATAAGGCATTGCCTATGACGAACAAGATTTCAGAACAACAAAACCCACTGCGGTCATGTCAATCTGACACGTGGCAACTCCAGGTCCTGGATAAACAGAGAGATAAACACAGTTGATCTAGCTACCGATAAACGCTGTGATGGAAATGACATGGAGATTGACCGAAGTCGGGACACTTGGGCTGAAGCAGTCAAGGAGGACTGCCTGGAAGAGGGCAACAACGAACAAGAAGTCTAAGGATGAGGAGCGTGAACTATTACGCGAAGGGTGACCTGGAAATGGGGACTTCCCTGAGAAAGACATCTCCAAGCTAAGACATAAAGGACAGATTCAGGGAAGCAGAGGGCCATCTAGTGCTTCCACCGATTCACTGGATCTTCTGACATCCCTGTCAAAACATACTGTGTGTCCGGCACCAGGCTGAGTGATGGGGGGTTTCCACGTCAAGAACATACTGTGTGTCTGGCACTGGGCTTAGTGATGGGGGTTCAGCAGGAAGCAAGGGAGTGTGCCACCCCTGCTCTCCAAGCAGAGGGTGGACACGGGCTGAGGGGTGGCACGACCATGTGGACCAGGCTTCTGAACCTGGCCACTGCTGCCTCGAGACTACATCCTGTGCAGTAGGAGTTTCCTGTGCTGGCCTCTGCACACCAAGTGCGTTGTTGTTGTTGTTGTTGTTAGGTGCCGTCAAGGTGACTACGACTCCTAACAATCCTGTTAACCCATCTGCACCGTGTCCTCTCCTGTATCTCCGTCAGGATCTCCAGTATACAGTCACTGTGTCACTTCATCGTGTTGGGGGGCTTCCTCTCTTTCTCTGACCCTCCACCCTTCCCTGTGTGATGTCCTTTTCCAAGGACTGACCCCTCCTGACAACACAGCCAAAGCTGTGAGACGAAGTTTCACCATCCTTGCCTCGAAGGGGCACCTTGGTGGCACTTCAAGAGAGACTTGTTTGTTCCTCTGGCCGTCCATGGAACGGTCAATTCTTTTTACCAGCACCACAATCCAAAGGCATCGATTTTTCTTCAGTTGTCCAATTTTCAGATGCATAGAAAGCAACTGAAAATTCTATCTGGCACAACTTGGGGGTTTTTTAACATGTTTGAACTACCTTCCAATTTTCACAAACAAACAAAAAAAGGTCTCTTAAGACACTGTCCAAAGGCCCCTTGGGAAGCAAAGTCACTCTAACAGTCATCATGTTAAAACATAGTGGGGGAATGTGTATGTGTTGAGGGGGATGTGTAGGGCGAGCATGTGTTCAGATACAAAAGAAGATAGGAAACCACATCTCTTGTCATTAAGGCAATTCCAATTCACTGAGTTCTCAAACACGGTGGTGAAGAGTGGTCCTCTACCAGGTTTTCAATGAGGGAAGAAAATTGGCAAGCCTTTCTCTGGCACAATCATCAGCAAGAACTTGATCTAGCTGTCTTAATTCACCAGCATCTCCTTGGAAGGAAAATGGGGTGGGGAGTCTCCTCCCATCATAATCCGCTGCCTCAGAAACCCAAGAGAGAGGCCCTAAGAGCTGAAATCTACTTTGGATGGCAGTGAAGTTGAGTCATTGCTATTAAAATGCCTCTGGGTATATGCAAACCCTCAACCTTCAGTTAATATCCCAGCAGTTCACCAGTTGACCCTCTCAGGAACTCTAATACACCGACATCTGCTATTGTTACTGTTGTTGTTGCTGTTGTTGATGTTATTGTTGTTGTTATTGTTGTTCAAGTTGACTTTGGTTCACGGAAACTCTATGAACCGTGGATGGGAAGCCTGCCCTACTGCCTGTGTCATCTTCACCGTCTCTGATAACCATGATCCCACTGTCACACACACTGCGTCTATCCATCTCGCTCAGGGTCTCCCTCTCTTCCAATGATCCTCCATCTTTCCAAGCACGATGTCTTTTTTCCAAGGACTGGCCCCTCCCGGCGATAAATTGTGTTTTGCAGCGAGGTTAACTCTATTTACTCCTGGGGTACACTGTTTTGTCCTTGATGTGGTTTGTATGTACATAGAAAATATATATTTTGGGAGGGGGGTTGTTATCAGGAGAGATCAATCCATGAAAAAACACATTGTGTTTGGCAAAAACAGAGGGTCAGTGAGGGAGAGGAAGAGCCTTACCGAGATGGATAGACACACTGACAGTCACAACGGGCTCGGGCACAGCAGACGCGGTGAGGGTGGGCACAGTCACTGCACACAGAACTGGCACATACAATATGAGCACCAAGTCAACAACCGAGGGAAGAATCCCTGGGTGGCGCCAACGGATCATGTATTCAGCTGCTGGCCGAAAGATCAGAGATTCAAGCCCAACCAGGGGGACTTGAGAAGAGAAGCCAGGTGAGTTGCGTCCAAAAAGAAACTTAGCCAATAAAAACTCTGTGCAGCTCAGCTCCACTGTCACCCACGGGTCGCCGAGGCACAGAACATCACAGTGGTGGAGTTTGTAGGGGAGGAACGTGTTGCTACCCAGATGGCCATGGTCTCTGGCAGTTTACGTCGCCAGGAAGTAGCTCTGAGTGAGGTAGACAGTCGGTCTCCTGCTAAGAAAGATCTTTACACACACACACACACGCACACACACACACTCAGAAACCCACTCAAGACTCGCTAGCAGCTGGGATCCACTTGATGGCACCGAGTGAGTGACAGGGTTGTTCCGTTGTTGTTTTTCTTGTATTGCATTATTCCATATTGTAACATGCTGCACTGTTCTATCATATTTTTTAAAGGGATGGCAAATGCAAGCAGAGTGGGGGAGGGGGGGGCTGTTCAAACAAACCCAAAACCTTCCCAGCTCAGAGGTCTCTAGGTTCGACCCCTGGCAACCCAGTAGATCCATCCAAGCCCCTCATTTTAACATCTAAATAGAAGGTCTGGGAGGGAGAGGCCAGGGATGGGGGAACCCCACCTGTAGGACTCTTGCCGCCCCCTCCCAACAGCATCCCTGCCATCCTACCACCAGGGCTCAGCAAAGAGTTAAGGCCCCATGTTTATTTATGAACTTGGCCTATTACTGGAGCATAATTTGAATACAGTGCCTATGAGGGGTTTTTTTATTGCCTGCTATAATTTCATTTTTAAAGCTCTCCCTATGCCATACTTTTAAAATGATATCTCAAACAAGAAATAAATTCTGGTCTGCAGCTGCGTTAACTATATTTACCCACGGGACAAACGATCTTGTCCTTGACACAAAGCCCCAGGGATTTGGCTGAGGATGGTGCACCCGGCAGCTTCGTCACATATGCGGAGAGTGCTGCTGAGCTCCCGTGACACCCCTGAGAGGTCAGGCTCCTGCCAGAGGGGCCTGGATTCCGGGACCGAGGAACAGGGGCCAAGGCAGCATCCCTGGATCTCTCTGAGCCCTCAGTATGTGTCCGGAGGGTGACGGGCACAATACTGCCCCCACCACATCTGCTCTCTCTCCTCCCCAACAGCTGGAGGCCTCCCCCTCCTCCAGGCCTGGGATGCATGACAGAGTCACAGCAATTTCTCCAGCCCTAGAAAGATGACTCAGGAACGTAAACTGCTCAGCTCCTATAATTTTCAGTTTGTTATATATATATATTTTTTTTCTCCCACTAGGTGGAAAAAAATACTGCAGGATCCAACTGACAGGATCAATAGCTTATACTGATTGAGCAGCTACTGTGTGTTAGAGTCAAGCTGATTCATGAACACAGCTGAGCAGAGACCAGCCCACCAAGGACAGATGGCTCTACCCATTTTGTGGCCGAAGAAACTGAGGCTCACGGAGTTAGAGGGCATGCCCACTCATGTCAGCCCAAGAGGATGAAGAAGAGGGAATCATGGGAGCACATGTCCTCAGCCTCACACCCCAAGATAGTTGCACTTGCTCGTTAGAAGAGTGCTATCCCCAGGAAGACCAGAAGTAGTGAAATTCCGGAGAAGCAAGGTTTTTAATTGGGGTTTTGGTTTGGTTTGTGTGGTGTGTTGCTTGTTTGTTTGTTTTTCCTCTTCTCTGGAGTGTTGTTAGAAGGGGCAGATGCTTGGAAAAGGACGGCATGCTTGGAAAGGTGGACGGTCAGTGTAAGAAAGGAAGACTCAGTGAGACGGAATGATACAGTGACTGTAACGATGGGCTCAAGTGAGTCGGAGAAGAGGAGGCTGGCACAGGACAGATCTGTGCTTCATGGGGTCACCAGGAGCTGTACTCAGCTCGACAGCATCTAACAACAACAATAACAGTTTAGTGCGGGGAAGGGGGGTGTTCTGGCGACCTCTCCCCCTTTCTCACCCCTGTTAACCTGCCAAGATTGGGTCAAACTGTGTATAAACTTTTCCTTCTCTTTCCCATTGCCATCGAGTGGATAGCAAATAAAACACGTACGGGGACCCAAGGGAGGAAGGAATGCGAGCAGAGGGGTGAGGATGGGTAGGGGCGAAAACACAGGGCTGCACAATTTGGACAGGGGGTTGCGGGTGAAGGAAATGGTCAGGATCCAGCAGAGACCTGAAAAGACAGCAAAATGATGGGCATAGTCCAATGGTGATTAACTTCATAAAACATAATCTCGATGTGATGGATTGACTCAGTGACTGGGGTAAAAGGGGTGGGTGTGTCGGAGACAATAAGATTGGCACAGGATAGAGCAGGGTTTAGGGGTGTTGTACATAGGGTCACTATGAGTTGCAGGCAACTAGAAAGCACATAACAACAACAACAATGCATGGGAATGACTGTATGAAAAATAAGATGAATAAAGAATAGTGTGAACTATATGTATATGAACTTTCTAAGCAAGCCAATATTTTATATATATATATATAGATTTATATTTATATATTTATATTTATATATTTATATTTATATTTGTTGTTGTTCTTGTTGATTGCCATTGAGTTGAAGTCAACTCATACTGATTCTATGAACAAAAGACCTAATGCCTTTCCGTAGCTATCATTGTTTCTCCAAGTTCATAGTTTCCAGAGGCGTGTAGTTTAGGACGTGGATGCCACTCCTGTTTCCAAACCTGTTTACAACTGGGAACTCCACCAAACACTGTCCACAATGGGAAACCATTATGGTATTTGATATCCCCATGACACAAAGTTCAGCATCACAGCAAACCCAGGTTACCTCATACAGCACAGTGACAAAGAGTGATGTGCAAAGTGGAAGAGTGTTCCTCCAGATATAACAACACTGGTCTCATTTAGCAGTGGTTAAGTGTTGTCAAGTCAAATACAACTCAGAGTAAGCTTTCCACACAAAAACCCAAACTTTGTTTATAATTAACATCATTTCAGTACATTTATAAGAGTTTGTAAAGTTTCCAGATGCATCTAGTTTAGGAAGTGGATGTCGCACCTGTTTCCCAACATGAATCAATCTGGAAGCACCTCCAACCACTGTACATAATGGGGAACCACTGTGGTATCTGACACAATTATGGAACAGTGTTCAGCATCACAGCAACTCCAAGTTGTTCAGTACAGCAAATAGACAAATGATTGCTGTGTCTTTTAAAGAATATTCATTCTAAAATTAACAAATTTGGCCCAAGGGCCCTACAGGATTTTAAAGCCATGCCCTCGAGCAGGCCTCCACCCTTAGTCGAAGGCTCAAGGTCCACCCACTTTTGAAGGGAGGAAAAAAGAACAGTAACACACAACAAACACAACCACAGAAACTTCCCTTACGTGACTGCCGTCAAGACGAGACCACCATCGAGATGCGAGCTATATCAAATAATGGAATGGAGAAGGGTCAGGCTGGCTGGGTGGAGGAGAGAGGAGGCCAAAGGAGGAAATTCGAATCCACTAGTGGCTCCTCAGGAGAAAGAAGGTCTATCTTGTCTAAAGCCACACATATGGCCTCAGAAACCCAGCGGAGGGTCATTATTAGTCTATCCAGGCAAGCCTGCTGGGGTTTTGATTTCCTTTTTCAGAAGGGCTGTGTCTGACCTTTTTTCCAAGGCAATTCTGGGTGGATACAAACCATCAACCTTTCAGTTAACAACCAAATATTTAACTGATTGTACCATCCAGAAACTCCTAAGTAGGGGATATTAGCAGCACATTTGTTTATCATGTTGTTGTTATTGTTGTGTACCATAGAGTCAGAACCAACCCACAGCTGACCCTCCAGTGGATTTTCAGAGGCAGTTAATTGCACTGGAGGAGAGTGCCCATCTATCTCCCACAGGGCAGGTGGTGGCCTTGAACTGTGTGCCTTACAGTGTAGATTCTTGTCAGTAGGCTACCAGAGCTCCCTTGGGCATTATTTATTATCACTTATTGTACAGCTATTATTCTGATGGACAAGCAGCCTTGGCCCAGAAAGATACAGAGAAACAATGAACAGGCCAGGCTGAGGAAGCCTCGTGCGAATGAGACTAAAACAAATTATCTCGAGTCACAAAAAGACAATTATGATATGAAAACACGGAAATGGAAAGCTATTGGAAGGTCTACACACAGATGGGATCATTCCTGGAGGGTTAACAGGCAGGAGAAAAGACAGAGGGAGGAGCAGAAACAATTCTTCTTGAACCTTGGATACAAAGATTTAAAAAGCTAAAAGGGTATGTTGGATTTAGAGTGCCATGTGAGCTAATTTTGAATCTTTCATTTCTTTGTTGTGAGCTCTTAACCTCTAAACCTCAGCTTTCTTGTATGCAAAATGGGACTATAAAGGCCTAAAACCAGAGATTCTCTTGAGGGCTGAAGACAGCTCATACAAAGCATCTCAACACAGTAGCTCTGGTGGCTTAGTGGTAAGGAGTTGAGGCTGCCAACCCAAAGGTAGGTAGTTCTAATCCACCAGCTGCTCGAGGAAAGCAAGATAAACAATCTTCTCCTCCTCTGAAAACCCACTGGAGGGTCAAAACCAAGTTGATTCCAGCTCAAAGACATCTAACAACAATAACACGCTGCTGTGATTAAGGATGTTTCAGGGTGCCCAGAAGTTGAAAACTATATTCTGGAAGGCAATTTGGCGTTTCCTCAAAAAAGCTGAACACAGAAATTCCATATGGCCCAGCTATTCCACTGCTTGTAAAGACAATGAGAACTGAGACACAAATGGAGACTTGTACACCAGTGTTCACAACAGAGTTATTCACCATTGCAAGAACATGGAAACAGCCCAAATGTCCAGCCAACAATGGAATACATTGAGAAATGACGGTACATTCACATGATGAAACACTACACAGCACACAGGAGCAATGATCTTGTAAATCACTACCTAACTTGGGAGGGACTGGAGAGCATTATGCTGAGTGAACTAACTCAGTCCCGTAAGGACAAATACTGTAGGATCAGGGCAGGGGGGGAGAGTTGGAGAAGAAGGATGAGGATGTGTAGGGGGGGTAATCAGAGGGTCTCACAATTTGATGGGTGCAGAGAGGAGTGGGTAAGGAAATGGGACAGATCCAGTGTGAAAAACAATGTAGACATACTTTGTAAGTAAACTAGTATAAAGTAAAAATTTATTTAAAAATATATATACATATATAGTTTCTTTTTTGAGTATATTTGAAGTATTTGATCCTTTGCAACCAATAGCGACTTCCCATATCTGAATCTCAGTTTCCGCATCAGGAAAATGGGTATAATTACTCATTCATGAGAACGCCAGGTGGAAGGACAGATTAAATTATTCTGAAACAACTTAAACTCAGCTTAATAGGTCAACCATGAGCTGACTCCACGTTCCCATAAGAATAAGTGATTGTGATTTCAAGCAACCAGGTTTGGGACTGGTTTGTTATGCAGCTGGTAAGCCACAGCTAACCGACACAGGGAAGCCAGTCTCACCAAGTGCATGTCTACAGACCCACAGATACTCTGCTGAGCACGACGACAGGCCAGGTACTTCATGTGTGATTCTGCCCCACTGTTCCTTCACTCCAAGTGGGGATATTGTCACCACCATTTTACCGGAAACGAAACAGGTTCTGAGAGATGTGGGCACTTACTCAAAGACCCACAGTCAGGGCAGAGGACAAGCTCAGAAAAGATGGGCTTGACCCTAGAGCTCCCCCCCTGAAAGACTGGGCCCTGGAAGACCTCCAGGCTGCTGGGTTTTGAGCGCACAGCTGGTACCACATAAAGGGACACTCTTGGGGCCTCAGGAAGGAAGGAGCTAGGGGCAGGCCAGTTGGGCCAGGCCAACAGGGACTCCAATGTAGGCAACGTCTTCCCTGCCCTGTGTCCCCAGTGGGGGCCTCCCAACCGCAGCCATTGAGACTGAACATTTCCCTGGCAGCCCTCTGGCACCAGCCCTATAAATATTAAACCAGCAGTAATTAGGGGAAATCAGTCAGCCATGCGCTCGGAGCCCCACCACGTCGCCCCACCAGGCCCTGCTGCCTTTGACTAAGGAGCTTTGTTGCTTTTAATTTGGCGACCTCACACAAGGCAGGTGTCAGGTACCAGGACATCAAGCTCATCCTTTATGCAAGGCAGGGCAGGCAGCAGAACCTCACCCCCTCGGGCTCTGCCTCAAAGTGACAGAGGGGCTCCCCCATGGAAAGCAGGGGTGGGGAGGGGCACCACAAGGCTCCTGTCAAGGCATGAGACCTCCCCAGGGGGGGCCACACCTCTTGTCACCCCTGTGGCATCAGGCTCTTGTGTCACCACTTTGCGGGGTTGATGACATTTAATGCAGTGTTGACGGGGTATCATGTGGGAAAACACAACACTATACGTGCTCAGGTGAGACCACACGTCCCAGGGGGAGCCCAAAGGCAGGTCCCGGGGTCTGAGGAGTGGCTGTGGGAAGTCTCCAGCAAATGGAGCTGCAGGAGGAGGATGACTCTGCCCTCTTCCCAGGAGGAGGAGGCACTAGGCAGTGCAAGTGACTAATTGGCTTGGCTGCTGATAGAAAGGTTGGAAGTTCAAATTTACCCAGAGGTACTGAGGAAGAAAAGTCTATCAACTTCCCCCCCAAAAAAATAAAAGTGTAATTAAAAACAAAACCCAACCTATATGAATGAAACACAATGTAAATGAATTCTATGAAAACCAATAAAAATATTTTTTACAAAAGAAACTGCTTCCAGGAGCTGGGACAGACTTGGTAGCAACTAACCTTTTCTACCAGGTCTCAGAGTTAGAATGAATGGGAGGAGGGACCCAAGGGGGGTGTAGTGGCCTCTGTGGGCCACTCGGCTCTCCAGTCACCCCTCAGTGGGCTGAGTGTCTGCCCCACGCCTTACAGCATCTTGACTTGGATGAAGTTTCTGTGAACCCATTTTTACAGACAAGAAGGTTGAGGCAGTCAGAGGCAGGGCAAGGTCGCAGCTGTAGGCAGAGGCTATGCAAGCCAAATCTGGGCTCTAACAACGCTTCAGGGAGGAGTCCTCAGGGCAAGCCCCTGATCACCAGCTTGGATAGGATTCTGACTCCTAGTGACCCTTCAGCACGTTTCCAAGGGAGCCAGCGGTGGATTCGGTGGATTCGAACCACCGGAGATATGCAGCTTGTTATTGTTTTTGGGTTTTGCTACTTAGAAGCACTAGGGCCATACTTTCTTTTTTAGTATTGCTTTGCACTTAAAATTTGTATACATTGTGTCTCATTCATATACCTTGTGTATTACAAATTCATTCATTCACGTTGTATTTCATACATCATTCCTATACATGAAATTTTATAAAACCAATCACCATTGATGTATGTTCACTATCACTCCGTCTTTTCAGGTCCCTAGTGGACCTTTCCTAATTCTTTTACCCCCTTCCTCTTCCCACCAAACTCTGTGACTCCTTGAGTTCCCCTCCACTCCACCCTCAGGCTCTTCACTCTGTCCCATTCCCTCTTTGGACTTTAAAATACACATCTTGTTAGCTATCCTTCTATTTATACAATAATAATCTTATGTAGTACTTTTTCCTTATGAGATTGAGTTAGTTCACTCAGCAAAAAGCTCTCCAGTTTCTCCCAAGTTCTGTAGTGTTTTTAGAAATCCTTGCTGCTGAGTGCTGCATAGTATTCCATATGCTAGCAGCACAGCTCATTAATGGACCAAGCCACAGAGCTCCCTTTATCTGTAAAATGGCAATTAAAAATGAGTGGTAAGAAGCTGTGCTACAATCACAAAGGTGCATGGTTCAAATCCACCAACTGCTCTGCAGGAGAAAGATGGGCAGTCTCCTCCCATGCAATGAGCTGCCTCTGAAAACTCCCTGGAAGGTCAACTATGAGTTGGTTCCTTGAGGGCACGCAACCACCACCACTACTCAGGTTTTGCATGTATTCACGCAAGTCACATACTATTATATGGGAGCTCTGGTGGCTTAGTGGAAAGGAGCTGCGCTGCTAACTCAAAGGCATGTGGTTTGAATCCACCAGCTGCTCTGTGGGAGAAAGATGAGAAATCTCCCACGTGATTTACGGCCTCTGACAACTCACTTGGAGGGTCAGCTATGGGTTGGTTCTGATTGACCACATACAATAACAACAATCTTTTGATAGGGAGCTCTAGTGTGAGTTAAGAGATTTCGCTGCCAACCCAAAGGCAGGTAGTTCAAATCCACCAGCCGCTCCTTGGAAGAAAGTGGGACAATCTCCTTCCGTGCAAATTTACAGCCTCTGCAAACTCACTAGAGGATCTGCTCTGAGTCGATTCTGACTTGAGGACACAGAATAACAACAATATTATTATAATTGTTCTTACCCAAGAGCACACAGCTCAGGAGGGTTGAAGCTGGAAACTAGTTCCATTTCACTGGAAACCACAACCTTTCTGCCTCCCTACCCAAGAGTCCACTGGTCAACCAGCCAGTCTCCAGCAGACACTCCCTTTCTCAGTAGGGCAGCTCACCAGGGGCCCAAACCGCCTGTGTATTTGGGGGACAGTGTACAGACATCAATGCTGTCATTGTTAGGTGCCATCAAGTTGACTCTGACTCACAGCTCTCCTCCTCTTCGAAGACCAGATCAAAATCCAGTCCGATCCTGCAGCATCCCCACACTCGCCATTGCATTTAAACCCATCGCTGCAGATGCTGTGTTAATCCACCTCGTGTCACGCCGTCCCTAGCACATAGCCAACACCAATCTTTCTATTACCTGAGAACACAATCATCATTATGACGATGGGTAATATTATCGTAGGGAGCTCTGGTGGCCTAGTGGCACGAAACTGCACTGCAACCCCGAAGGCACACGGTTTGAGGCCACTAGCTGCTCCGCAGAAGAAGGATGGGCCCTCTCCTCCCGTGAGATTGACTGCCTTTGAAAACCTGCCCGAGGGTCAGCTATGGGTTCCTATGAGCTGTGGGTCAGATCTCGGGGTTCCAACTCTACAGCACACGACACACACAATAACAACATTATTTTAGGGCAATCTGGTAGCCTAGTAGGTAAGGAGTTGCACTGCCAACTGAAGGTCTTCAAGTTGTTGTTGTTGTTGTTGTTGTTGTGTACACAGAGTCAGAAGTGACTCACAGCTGATTCTCCAGTGGGTGTTCAGAGGTCGTGAATCACACGGCAGGAGACTGCCTGTCTCTCTAATACAGCAGCTGGTGGATTTGAACCACCTGTGTTTAAGTTGGCAGCACAACTCTACCCATTAGGTCTCCAGAGCTCTCTTAGAAAGGCTTTCAAAAAAAAAGAGAAAGGCTTCCATGACCGGGAAACGAACCAGGGCCGCGGCAGCGCTAAGGCCTAACCAGTAGACCACCAGGGAGCGTCCACAGGGAAGGCAGAATCTTCTCTGTTTTGTAGCTGGGGAAACTGACGTCCAGGAAAGTAAAGCAATTTCTCCACAACCCTGCTGCAAATCAGAGATGGAGCTAATAAGACTAGAACCCGGGTCTCCTTGCTCCCAGCAAGGCACTCACATTTTTAGTAACAATTCCTAGCCCCACAGCATTTTCCCAGCAACTGTACGTAGGAAGCACACGCTCATTAACCCCTCACAGCCTGGTGCTGGTTGCCATCCAGTCAGCTCCAGCTATCGGGGACCCAGCGACACCCCAGCTATTAGTGTACCCCAGCCCACGTTTCAGCCACCATGACAGTTAAGGATCTTCCGTCCTGGGGGACTCATCTCCCAGCAACACCCCAGATAATCTTCTCTAGCGATCCAGAGTACTTTCTTCAGGCTTCTTTCCTGAAGAAGCTCAATCTCCAGGCCTTTCTTCCTAGTCTCATCCCAGGCTGCAAGCTCTGCCGAATCTGCCCACTGTGGTTGACCTGGCTGCTATGTGAAATGCCGGTGGCATCGCTTCCAACACCACAGAGTTTCCAGACACAAAGCACAGACTGACAGGAAGGTGGATACAAACACCTTTGTTCTGTGAAAGGAAACTGAGGATCAGGCAGGAACCCCTCCCTCAAATCTGTGCTGAAGTGAGCAGCACAGCCTGGACTGCCCAGGCCTCGGCTGCCCTCACCCTCTGGGAAACAGACAGTTACCTGCTGATGAAGGCTGCTCCATCAAAAAGGCAACACTGTCCTTTAAAAATCCCTCTTTGTAGCCCAGTCCTGGGGCCTGGAGGTCTGGGCCTGGGTGACTATCTAGGCCCATCTCCTCTCGATTCCTGGGGTGGATGGAAACCCAGCCGAAAGCTGACAAAGCTCCCACGAGTGGCAGGTATTAATTGGTGCAATTAGGCGGCCCTTTCCCAAGGCCATCATAGCTGCAGCATCAATAATTAGCCTCCGATTGGAATTCCTTTGGCTCAGCGTGTAAACAGGACACTCTCTGCAGCTGCAGTGCAGTAAATGATTTGTTCAAGGGGGGAAACATTTACTGTAATTTGAAAGGAGCAATTGACTGCATTATTAGTGGGTACGAGCGCCCAGCTGGCAGCTGGCCGCACACTGTTCCCGCTTTGCCCGGGCTTGGGGACAGTGACCTTTGGAGGTAGGGTTCCTCTGGTCCTTAAACAACACAGCTTTGCAGCCAGGAAGAGCTGGATCTGGGTTCGAGTCTTGCTCCCTCAATTCCATGCTGTGTGATGTTGGGCGAGCAACACAACATCTCTGAGTTGGTCTTTCCTCATCTGGTAAGTGGGACGGGTACACATCTCATAGGGCTGTCTCAGCCCAGAGACCACGCAGAATGGGCTCAACAGAGTAAGCTGCTCTCTCTGTTGTTATTATTGATAATGGTAATGCTCATCTTTATCTCTGTGCCTTTCTGGAATTCTGAGAGCAACTCACAGTTCACCAGCACACACAGAAGGAATGTTTAAAAGTCCACAAAACATTCCTTACTACAAACTCCATCAAGAAAACCCATCTATAGGAGAGGGAGCTCTGGTGGCCTAGTGGCAAGAAACTGCACTGCAATCCCAGAGGTACACAGTTTGAATCTATCAGATGCTCTGCTGGAAAAGGAGGGGCAATCTCCTGCTGTACCAGTCAGATCCAATTTGACAGCGCGTGCGCACACACACACACACACACACACACACAACAACAACAACAACAATAGGAAACCCATCTATAGGAGACTGAATGGCCAACAATTAAAATACAGATGGGAGGCTAAGGCAACAGGGAGACTAGAGCAAGAGAAACAGGATAATCAGAAGACAATAAAACATGTTGACTCATTGTGGAAAACATCAACGCCACTGAACAATTTGTGCAGACAATATTAAATAGGAACCTAATTTGCCATGTACACTTTCGTGTGGCGAAGATGCTGAGGATGGCACAGGAGAGGACAATGTTTTGAGGTGGTCATAAGGTCGCTGTGAGTCCTGGTTGACTCCATGGAGCTGAAAACAAATAACAAATGACTAGCAGTCCTGGGATGTAGGACCTAGAACTAACAGCCCTTGGATATAGGAGCTATGAACACCTTTGTTTTATAGATGAGACTGAGGCATCCGGAAGGGTGGAGATCCCACGTCTGAGACTCAAGAGTCCATGCCTGTAAATTTACCCTGAGTCTCAGGAAGAAAACGTGAAAGGTGATGATGGTGCTCGGTGATGCACTGTGGTGTGCTACGACTCCTCAGACGCCGCCCTAAGTGCCTTTATAAGTCATCTAGATTCATTATACAACAGCCATGGTGAAACAGGGGCTGAGATCCGCAGAGGAGGAATAAAGGAGACTCAAGGGGAGTGAGAATGGTGCACTGGAACATTACTGACAATGTGGCCACCTGCCTTGCTTGAAGAGCGACTACATTTATGGCCAGCCCCACCTTTTCCCCAGAGAGAATACTGGTAGCCTAGAGGGTAAGGAGTTGTGCTGCCAACCCAAAGATAGGAGGTTTGAATCCACCAGGTGCTCCTTAGGAGAAAAACAGGCAGTCTCTTCCCATGACATTCACAGCCTCTGAAAACCCACTGGAGGGTGTACTATATGTTGGTTCCTACTAGACAGCAGAGAATATCCACCCAGGTTCCCCCTTCCCATGATGTGTCAGTGAGACACGCTGGCTATGGGATTGATCTTTGAATGAAGGGTGAGAGTCTCTTAAATCTCTCCTCTCTACTCCAAGAGAGAAGGGGCATCAAAGCCACAGTGCCTGTGCACATCCACTTTCCCTGCACCCAAGCCCCTCTCCTCTCATTCCCTCTGTGGCTGCTGCCCTGTTAGAGCCAGCTTCTTTGTCCTGCCTGTGATCAGAGCCAGCTCCAGGACCTGCCTGGTCTCCAGAATCTTCTTGAATCTCACTTTTGAGTCACCCAATTCACCCCAGGTTGGCATACAAGAAATAGGGCATTACCTGTGGTTACTGTGCTCCATCAAAAACTACCCACAAGGGAGCTCTGGTGGCCTAGTGGCAAGAAGCTGCGCTGCAATCCCAAAGGTGTGCAGTTTGAATCCACCAGCTGCTCTGCTGGAGCGGGGGCAGTCTCCTCCTGTGCCTGTTGGCTCTGACTCAACAGTACACACCAAGAAAAAATGTAAAACCACCTGCATGAGAACTGAAGTGTCAACCATTATTACTCTAAAGCAGGACCAGGAAACTAGAGGTGAGCATGCAGTTAAAGAGAATGTTGGCACGCTGTGAGAAAAATACAAAGTTAGATGATGAATAAGGATGGCAAGAGAAGAACTGATGGCTCTGAGTTGTGGTGCTGGAGAAGAGTACTCCATATCCCATGAGCTTCCAAAAACACAAATAAACATGTCTTGGAGAAAGTGCAATCAGGGTGCCCCTAGGAGGCAAGCATGACGAAAGTTTGTCTCACCATTTTTTTTATTTTTTTAATTATGTGTGTGTGTGTGTGTGTGTGTGTGTGTGTGTGTGTGTGTACCATCAAACTGGATCTGACTAGTACAGGAGGAGATTGTCCCTCCTTCTCCAGCAGAGCATCTGGTGGATTTGAACTGCGTACCTCTGGGATTGCAGTGCAGCTTCTTGCCACTAGGCCACCAGAGCTCCCTTAGGTCTCACATATTTTGAGCATGTTGTGAGGAAGGAAAAAGACATGATGCTTGGAAAGGTGGAGGGTCAGAGAAAGAGAAGAAGACCCTCAACGAGATGGGCTGACACAGTGACTGTCACAGAGGATGCAAGGATATCATAGATGACGAGGATAGAACTGGATCCTCACCCGAGGACAAGGTTTAGATCCCTTTTCATAGGGCTGTTATACGAGTCATAGTGAACTTGAAGGCGTCTAACACCACCACCAGCAATGTCATTGGAGGGAGCTTTGGTGTCACAGTTTGTTAACAAGTCGCAATGCCAGTCCAAAGGGCACATCTCTTGGGTCATTCAAATGCACCAGCAAATCTAAGAAAGAAAGATGAGTAATTTCCTCTTGTGCCATTTACAACAAACCCAATGGAGGGTCAATTGTGAGTGAATTTCAACACAGTGGCAAAGAGTGATTCAGCTGAATAGCAATGGAGTAACATTAATTATGACCTGCAGAAGGGATGCTTGTCCACCATAGCTATCCAGCTGTGTCTGCATCTCTGGCCCTTTGTCAAGGAGAAGAAAGAAGGGCTGATGAGAATGGAAGGAAAAGAATAATTTCCCAATATATCCATTCTGCAGATGAAACTCCTGAGACTCAGGGAGGTTCTGCAGATCAGCCTTGCATTAAAGTCTGTGTAATTCCAAAGGCTAGTTTTTATCTGTTGCTCTGGCCTTCCATAAACAATCTTGGAGGCACTACCAGAACCCACACCTCTGCTGAGTGTGGGGATACACTGAGTAAAATAGCCCAGATGAGCCCTCAGGTGGCTAAGACATCACTCTCCCTTAAAGAACCCAAAGAGGAGAGGAAAGGAAATTCCTCGGGATTTTCAGATCCAGGGTGCAGCGATCCCTTGAGGAAAGCTTACTGGCTCCAAGTTCAAAACCAGGAAAGCCTCACTGAGATCCTGAACAGTCTGGAGGAAACACAACTGCCAGAGGTAATGAACCTCTCATCAAAGGGGAGAAGCAAGTTGAGGCATGAGGAGGCCACTCCTTCAGGCTCCCAACATCGGGAGTGGGGAGCCTGGATGTGGGGAGGATGGCTGAGGATGCCTTCTCATCACAGGGCTTGAGCTATGAAACGAGGCCCCTGCAAATATGTTTCTCATCCTTTTACTCCCCTGGTTAGCATTCAGAATGAGAATGACCTTCACTGGCCCTGCTGTATGTCCCATAACCTTCTAGGTTCTCTGCCACCAGCCAGCACTTAAGTTTTGCTAATATGCATGGTGACGCCACGTGTGTCACAGCAGGCCTGGGCTCCACTGGGTTTTCAGTGGCTGATCGTTCAAAAGTCAACTGCCAGTTCTTTCTTCCTAAGCACCTCCGTGTAGACTAGAACCTCCAACCTTTTGGATATCAGTTATGCTTGTTAATGGTCTGTACCCTTCAAGGAATCACCGAGTCATCAGGAATCAAAAAAAGTCAGTTAAGCCAATTGCAAAATGAACAAAGGACATGGAAAGACTTTTCGCAGAGGAATATATTTGAATGACAAATAGACACATGAAGAAGTGCTCAAAATCACTAGCAATAAGAGAGACGTAAATTGAAACCACAATGAGATATCGTCTCACCCCAGTAGCAGTGGCAAAGGTTAGTAGAAAAGCAAGTAATAAATGCTGGAGAGGATGTGGAGAGGTCAGAACTCTCACACATTGTTGGTGGGATTGTAAAATGGTGCAACCACTTTGGAAAACAGTTTGACATTTCCTCAAAATGTTGAACTTAGAAACTCTATATGATCCAGCTACTCCACTATGAGGAATATAGCCCCCCAAGGAAATTAGAACTTAGAGACAAATGGAAATTTGTACTAAATCTCCAACAAACTAATGTTCACAGCAGCGTTATTCACCAATGCAAGAACATGGAAACAGTCCAAACGTCCAACCACAACTGAACAGATTGAGAAATTGTGGAAAACTCACATAATGGAATACTATGCAGCACTCTGAAGCAACAATTTTGTAAAATACTATGTCACTTGGGAGAGGCTGGAGAGAGTTCTGCTGAGTGAATTAATGCCATTTCATAAGGAAAATACTGCACAAGAACATTATTGTAAAAGTAGAAGAATAACTGATAAATCATGTATGGGAACTCAAGGTGGGGAGGGAAAGGCAGAGGAGTGAGTATGGGTAGTGGCAAAACCACAGAGTTGAACAATCTGGTGAGTGCAGGGAGGGGGAGAAGTAAATGGGAAGGATCTGAGCAAAAAGACGGGGTAATAATGGGCAGGGTCCAATGGTGATTAATTTTATAAAACATAATGCATGAGGATGATTGTATGAAACACAATGTGAATGAAGAATCATGTGAAACACATTCTATACAAACTTTGTAAGCAAACCACTTTCTAAAAAAAAAAATCAGTTGAGGGCAACTGGTTAGAGGTTTTGTTTTTGTAACATGCAAGTTGAAAAGCAGAGAGGAGACTTGAACTGGGGTCTCCATGGGCTCAGAAGCCAAGCTATTTCCTGTGTATCTTGGAGCTGGCTGCTAGTCCCAGGCAAGAGACGCGGGGAGAGCAGCCGCCAGAATACTTTAGTGCCCCATGAAAACCTGAATAAACAGTGTGTAACCTTTTCCCACTCCCGCTTCCTTATCTCAATATTCCGTTTAATAGCACCTTTCAGGCCCCACTAAAAGAATACGAGGGCTGTTACATCAGCTCTATGTCACTGTTATGGCCAACCTGGCTGCCTCCCAGGGACAGAGCCTGTGCTGAGGCTGTGGCTCCCTGGATCTCTTCAGGGACAGCCAAGGGGACAAGGTGGGGTCCCCCCACCCTGGACAGATGTGATGGAGAGCCAAACTCGGCCACTGCCTGCTCCCTGCTGCCTCCACTTACCATTGTGCTGCAGACAGAAAATGGTATGAACATGATGCTGGCGAGGGCCTACTGGGTAAGGAGTTGCAATGCTCAAAGGCAGAGAGTTCGAATCCACCAGCTGCCCCAACGGAGAAAGGTACAACTTACAGCCTCTGAAAACTTGCTATGAGTTGATTCTGACTCAACAGCAATGATACCATTTTTCTTCTCTTTTCATCAAAATGGGCAGTTGCAGGGTGGTCTGAGCAATTAATGCACTTGGCTCCTAACTACCACACTGGAGGTTCGAGTCCACTCAGAGGTGCATCAGAAGAAAACTCTGTGGAACCTCGTTCCATAATTTCAGTCATTGAAAACTCTGCAGACTGCAGTTCTCTTCTGGCACACTGGGGGGCGCCATGAGAGGAAACCAACTCAGAGGCAATTGGTTGATGGAAAATGATTGACAGCTAATGGACAAATGATTACGCCAGGAGGTGAAAATGACTCAGCGGCAATTGGTTGATGAAGATGATTGACAGCTAATGGACAAATGATTATGCCAGGAGGTGAAACTGACTCAGAGGCAATTGGTTGATGGAGATAATTGACAGCTAATGGGCGAATGATTACAGAGTCCCTGGCCCTGTGCCTGCCCCTCTACATTGGTGCTCCCCAGGATCCTGGAGGCGCACCATGTGATAAACGAGGACAAAGGCTCTAAGAGGTAGGCGACTTGTCAAAGGTCACACGTTGGTAGCAGCAGAGCTGGGATTCAAACCCAGGCCTGTGTAGTATTGCATGTGTGTGTACGTAAGTGCATGTGAATGTGTGTGAGTGTGGTGTGTGCGTGATGGGAGCTTGCACGTGCACGCATGTGTGTAGGTGGGTGTCTGTGTGTGTGTATGAGGTCACACGTGGATATGTGAGTGTATGCGTGTGTCTGCATGATGTGTGTGTGCAGGCATGTGTGTGCATGTGTGCACATATATGGTGTCTGTGCAAGTGTGTGGGCTGTATGCATGCATGTCTGTGTGCACTGTGCGTAATGTGTCTCATGTGTTTGCACAGAGCACATATGTAAGCATAAGTGTTTGTGTGTGACATGTGCACGTTATGTACATTATGTGTGCGTGCTCGCATGTCTCTGGTGTCCGTGCGTGTCTGTGATGTGTGTGTGCATATGTGAATGTGCATGTGTCCGGATGCACCCCATGCTGTGTGGAGACGGCATGCCTGCATTTGTATGTACTGGTGCATGACGTGTGTCTGTGCATGTCTGCAGTCCCAAACGTGCAAGCCTGGCCATGCACACGCTGTGCCTCTAATCACGTTCACACAGTGCTGTGCGTGTAGCTACTGCGTGCAGGGTCCCGCACGGGAAAATGAGGCCTTTTCCGCCCCCGGCTGCACCCAGGGCCGCACAGGCGGCTGTCCTAATAAGGCTGCTTTCCCTGAGGCGGCGGCTGCCCCGGCAAGTCCCGGAGTCTGAGCCTCCAGGCTCCCGGCCGCCAGGCTGCTGCCTCGTCAGCAGGACCGTGGCTACCACAACCTCATGCCCTGCGGCGGCCCAGTGCCCAGCACAGTCCCTAAATGACCTCCCAGAATTCTACCCCCTTCTACAGTCTCAGACCACTATCCCCACGAGGGGCTGCACCACACTCCTGAAGGACCCTAAAAGGGACCCGTGTCCCCCAAATACTACACCAAGGCACTCTGATCCTGTCTTCACAACCAACAGTCTTGGGCATCACCTGCTGAGGCCTCAGGCTGCCTATCTGTAAAACGGTACAAGGAGGTGACCCAAAAGGCCAAGTTTGGGCGGATCTTCTACAAGAGGCACCGCCTTGAAGATGCCAGATGAGATGGGTGGGGCGAGAGTGGCGCAAGAGAAGCTCTTGTCTCCCAGGAAAGCTCCAGTGGTGAACTGAAAATGGTCCATGAACACTAATTATAGCCCAGAGCAGAGCTGGTGACTGAGGACGCTGATAATGATAATAATAATAATAACAACAATGACAATAGTGGCAGCCACTGTTTACAGCTCTGCCTAAGGGAGGTGATGCGGATGGTTACTATTATTATTGTGTGTGTCTCTCTCTTTCTCTCTCTATCTCTTTCTCTCTTTCTTTCTTCCCTACCCATCATGGAATCTGTCTGTAGCTGCCTCACCCATCTGCTTTTGTTCCTCCAGGGAGCCGTGGACCTCCTTGCCAGGGATTAATTAGGTCTCTTAGAAGGCAGGGCTGGCTGAGGGCCTGCGGGGAGCTTGGGGCAGAGGAAGCTACAAGGGGAGGAGGTGTCAGGAGGGACAAAGGCAAGCCAGACGGAGGGAATCTCCCCTAACTTAGGAACGGCTCTGATGTGAGGGGTAAGCATAGCGAACAGCGAGCTACATACATACAGACGAACCACACACAGACCACTGTCTGTCTTGAGCTAAAACACCACTACATTTCATCCGAGCTGCAACTCATCACTCAGAGCCGGCCACACTCTGCTGTGTGACCTTGAGCAAATGCCTTGCCTTCTCTGAGACTCTGCTTTCACATCTCTGCTCTCCCTCCACTTTGCATCAGTGGGTCTCCATTCACCTGAAGCAACAAAAGGAGGACAATTAAGAATAGGAGAAAATGGAAAGGTCATGTGACTAATTACCTCCATTGACAGCCAACTCCTTTGCCCTGAAACCAGAAATCAATGATGCCCAGCTATCATTATTGAACATTTGGATTAAAGATTCCATACCATATACACACCCATGTTTATTGCGGCTTTGTTCACAATAGCAAGGAGTTGGAAACAACCTAAGTGCCCATCAACAAATGAATGGATAGAGAAGCTGTGGTATATTCACACTATGGACTACTATGCTGCATTGAAAAACAGGGAACTCATGCAACATTATTCAAAATAGGTGACCCTGGAGGACATTACGCTAAGTGAAATAGCTCAGTCACAAAAGGACAAATACTGCATGGTGCCACTGTTGTGAAACAGGACTGACCTTGGGGTTGGGGAAAGACTGAGAAAGAGGGGATAAATAATGTACACTGCATTGAAACAGATGAGGGAGAAAACTGTTTAAAAGGGATATGTGGTTAAGTATTTTTTCATGACAGGAGTCCAGAATGAAGGCTGCACAGTGGAGTGGACCTGGGGGTGGAGAGGGGAGGTACTGTAAAACAATAGAAGAATTTTTCTTTTACTTTTCAAAAAAGGGAATGTACTGGGGCGGAGGGGTGGGCAGGGAGAAAAGTGCAACAATGGAAATAAAAAAATAATAATTAAAAAGATCTATATACTATAAAAAAAATAAAGATCCGTAGAAGACTCTTGCTCAAAAGAGAGAAAGTACAGAAGAAAATATCAAACTGTCATTGACTCTGGACTTTCAGGAGCCATTGAGACTAAATGAGTCCCTGAAATTATTGCCCTGAGATGATCTTTAAGGTTTAAATCAAATAGACCCCTTATGCCTTCTTCACAAAACCAATAAACTACATATAGATAGGTAGATAGCTCTATATCCCTCTCTATGTATAATATCTAGATACCTCTCTATGTATATGTATTTCTACCTAAATCTGTCTGTCTATATATCTCATTTATCACTTTCTCTATAGATAGATGCTGTCTCTATAGATAGATAAATAAAGATAGGAGCTCTGGTGGTCTAGTGGTAAGAAGCTGTGCTGCAATCCTGAAGGCATGAGGTTCAAATTCACCAGCTGCTCTGCAGGAGAAGGATGGACAATCTCCTCCAGTGAGATTAGCTAGGGGTTCAGCTAGGGTCAGTTCTGACTCAACAGTACCCAACAACATAGATGTAGGGACAGAGATAGAGACGGTGGCTTATTTGTGAGGAGATGTGCTCCCAAGCCAAAGGCAGGCCATTCGGATTCATCAATTGCTCTGAGAGAAAAAGATGGGCAGTCTCTTCCCGTACAATTTATAGTCTCTGAAAATCTATTAACAGGTCCACTGTAAGTCAGTTCCAAATCAACAAGACACAACAACATATCTACATAAGGAAACACTGGTGGCCAAATGGTAAGAAGTCGCACTGCCAACACACAAGCAGGCAGTTCGAATCCACCAATTCCTCTACCAGAGGAACAAGGGCAATCCCCTCCCATACAATTTACAGCCTCTGCAATTACACCCTGTAGAGGGTCAGCCAAGGGTCGGTTCTGACTCAATGGTACATAACAACATATTGTACTGGAATATCATGCTTTTTAAAAGAACTGTCTCCCTGGAATCAAACTGACAAAAGCAGCTGGAAACAGTAGACAGGAAGCTGCGAAGCGACCCTAGGAACAACAGATCTGAACCATGACCTACCCTGTGCCATTCTCACGCTTCCAGATACACCAGTGCCCACTGCAGCAGTCACCCTGTCAGTCCACATGGTTGAGGGCCTTCCTCTCTTTTGACAACCCTCCACCCTTCCCAGCATCATGTCCTCCAAGAAATAGCCTCTCCTAGCAACATGCCCAGTGTGTGTGACACGAGGCTTCATCATCTCCGCCTCCAAGGAGCACTTTGGCTGCATCTTTTCCAGGACATATTTGTTATCCTTTAGACAGTCTGTAGGATGTTCAGTGCTCTTCTCCAACACCACAGCTCAAAGGCATCATTTGTTCTTCTGCTATCTTTGTTCACTGTCCAACTTTCACATGTATAGTAATTGAAAAGACCACAGCTTGGGTCAGAAGCACCTTAGCCTTTAGCCCATTGCATTTTAGCACTTTGGAGAGGTCTTTGACAGCAGATTCCCCCATCAGGAGTCAGGATCGATGCCACAACAGCTAACAACCACAAACCCCCCCCAAGGCAGGAATGGATTGGGACATGTGTCCACTGAGGTGGGTCAGTCAGGCCCTGCAGGGCACTGTGTTCTCAGAAGCCCTCACGCCAGATGGCTCTCCCGAGCCCAGCATCCATCATGGCCACGGGGCTCAGGGAAAAACAGAAGCGATGCTTGAGAGATGGATGTCAGCGGCAAATGGGCTGTGATGATCGTGTGTCTCCATTTTCCCCTTTATATACATGATGAATAAACTTAATTACACGGAAAATTGCTGCCATTGAAGAATGCGGCTCGCGTGGCTTCCTCGCACTGCCTGGAGCTTCCTCATTCCTCTGACTGTCCGAAGTTCCCAGCGAGCCAGCCCTGTCGCTCCTGCTGACCTCAGGAGCGCCCTCAAGTATCAGAGAGCCAGGCTCGAGGAAATGGAGAACCATCTGCCGATGAAGGTGTGAAATGCCAGAAACCCAAATGTGTTCATGTCATCCAACCATCCATTTTACAGATGCGGAAAACTGAGGCCTGGAGAAATGGATATGGTCCCTTGGTCCAAGTCTATGGGACATAAAGAATGGTCTCCTCCATCACCCAACCCCTTATGCTTCCCTAATCCAGAAGATACACAGCAGGAAAACAGTGGAGAGGTAATGAACACTGCATTGGAACAGAGGAGGGGAAGAGTTGTCCAAAAGAAATAGAGGATTAGGCATTGTATGCATGACAATAATCTGGAACAAGAGGTGCACTGCAAAGTGACCTGGGGGAAGGAGGGAGGGAGAATGGAAAATGTGCAACAAGGAATGACTGAAAACCCACTCTTTCTGCAGACATTTCTGAAAATCACAGTTTAAACACACACACACACACACACACACACACACACACACACACACACACAACATATAAGCCTTGGTTTGAATTCCTTCAAAAGCTGTTAACTGACAATTGAAAAACTGAGTCATTTGTTTCTCTCTCTCCCTTTTCCTCTGTGTCTCTGCCTCTCTCTATCTCCCTCCCTCCCCCATTTCTGTCAAATCAGAACCAGCTCATAGCTGACCCCCCACTGGATTTCCAAGGCTGGAAATCTCACAGGAGGAGACTGCCCATCTTTCTCCCACAGAGCAGCCCGTGGAATCGAACATGTGTTGGCAGCACAACTCTCTACTCACTAGGCCACCCAGAGCCCCCTTCTATAAACTTTACAATCTAGGAAATCCTATGGGGTGATTATACCCTGCTTCACAGAGCTTTTTCAACCACAAATATGTTTGTTCTTCTGAAAGCACATGGTATACTCGATATTCTTTGTAAATACCATTGTTCAAAAGAATCCACTTTTCTTTACTCACTCTCTAGCTTTCACAAGCATAAGAGGCAACTAGGACTTGGGTCACACCCATCTTTTTTTTCCCTATAATTATATTTTATTAATTTTCATAAACATTTACAGAGATTTTGGGTTTCCATTCATTCATTGTTGCACTATTCTCTCTACCCTCCTCCCAGTTTGTTCTTGTCCAAATGCCACAGTGCTTGTCAAAGCCAGTTCTCATTAATCTTCTTTGTCAGTGTGTCCTTTGCCATTCCCTATCACTCCTCCCTGAGAGAGACTTCACCCTGAGTCATAAGGAAAAGGGGATGGCATATTCTCTTAGCTACTTCCTGCTGAAAAGGGACGCTGTGGGTTTCAGGGTGAAGATCTTCTCTCACTACTCTAAAGGGCCCCTTTGGCAGTAGGAAACACATAGACTATTATGGAGATTGATTTTGGAATTTAGATGCACTCTTATTGATTGTGCTTGGCCGTACATGTTCATATCCTTGAAGATGTATCATGGGGGTGTTGCAACCTAGAAGACACAAATTTGACTAACAAGTTATAAGTACATGAGTCAAAAATTATGGAAAAGTAAAAGAAAAGATTCTTTCATTGTTTTACAAACCCTCCCCCAGGTCCCCTCCACCATGTAGCCCTCGCTCTAGACTCCTGTGATGACAGAAATACCTAGTTATATATCTCTTTTAAACAGTTTTCTCCCTCCTCTGTTTCAGTGCAGTATACATTATTGAACCCATCTTACTCAGTCTCTCCCCAACCCCAAGGACAGTCCCATTCTACAACAGTGGCATCATGTAATATTTGTCCTTTTGTGACTGGGATACTCCACTCAGCATAATGTTCTCCAGAGTCAACCATTTTGAATAATGTTGCATGAGTTCCTTGTTTTTTAATGCAGCATAGTATTCCATCTTAATCCACAAAGTAACATCATTTCCTTTTCATATTTTAAGAGGTATTTTTGCAAGAAAATGGCAACAGCCCAACTGTCCATCAACAAATGAATTGACTGAGAAATTGTGGTACATTCACATGGTGGAATACGATGTAGCACTTAGGAGCAATAACTTAGACTATGTAACATGGGAAAGGCTAGGGAGCATTATGATGAGTGAACCAACTAAATTTTATAAGGACAAATACTGCACAATAGCATAATAACATTGCTGTAAAAATAGAAGGATAACTAGTAATCTATGTATAAAAGTCCAAAGGAGGAAGGAAAGGGGCAGGAGAGCTGAAAGTGAGGAGGGGCGGAAAACACGGGGTCAGAGAATTTAGTGGATGGAGGGAAGAGGTGAGGGAATAGAAAGAATCTAAGGGGGACCAGAAAAGAGGGGTTAATAGTGGGTGATCAATTTTACTGGTAATTAAGCTTATAAAACACAATGTGTAGGCACAATTGATCACCTGAAACACGATGTGAATGAAGGAATGCAAGAAAAACAATGTATAGGAATGAAACACAATGTATATAAACCAATATAAAAATAAATTTTTATGTAAAGCATAAAAAAGAGGGGTTTATCGCAGATTTATCCAATGCAGTATGTATGCCATTTGATTTTTTTTTCATTTTTAAAAAAATTTTATTATTTTGTGTGTATGTGTACCATTAAATCAGATCTGACTGGTACAGAAGGAGACTGCCCCACCTTCTCCAGCAGAGCATCTGGTGGATTTGAACCATATATCTCTGGGATTGTAATGCCGCTTCTTGCCACTAGGCCACCAGAGCTCCCTGCCATTTGATTTCTTGACTACTGATTTCATGGGTATTAACTGTGGGTTCAGGTAATGAGGAATCTTTGACAGTTTCAGTCTTTTCTCTGTTTTTCAGGACGTTGCTTAGTGGTCCAGTTGTTGGGACTTTTGTTCCGGGTCAATCCAAACTGAAGGTCATCGTCTTGAGTAGCCTCCGAGCTTCATTAGAAAGTGTGTCGGGTCTACTTTACTTTCAGTGAGAAAGATTATGTCATCTGCATATCACATTTGGCTGATGAGTTTTCCCGCCGATCCTGAGGTTGCATTCTTTTGCATATCGTCCAGCTTCTGGGATTACTTACTCAAAATACAGACTGAAAAGGCGAACTGAAAGGCCACAGCCCTGCAGCTCGTCTCTCCTGACTTTCAACCATGCATTATCCTTTTATTTGCATGACTGTCTCTGGTCTGTGTGGAAGACCCACATGTTGTTGTTGTTCATTGTTATTTGCTACACATTACATGTTGTTGTTGGTTGGTATTATGTGCTGTCATGTCCAACTGCATGCAGCTCATAGCGACCCTATGTCCAATAGCTCTGAACCCTGTCCTATCCTGAGCCAGTCTCACTGTCTCCAACACACCTACCTCCATGACTCCAGTTACTATGTCAACACTTTACATCTGAGGTCTTCTTCTCTTGTGCTGTCTCTCCATCTTTCCAAACGTGATGTCCTTCTCCAAGGACTGGTCCCTCCTGGCTACATGCCCAAAGTATGTGAGACAGAGCTTCAAAATCGTTGCCTCCAAGAAGTAACCCGGTTTCACCCTCTCGAGGACAGACTTGTTTGTTCTCTTGGCAGTCCATAGTATGTTCAAGACTCCAGCATCACAACTCAAAGGCATCAATCCTTCTTCTATCATCCTTAGTCACTGTCCAGATGCACAGCAAATAACTGCAAAGACCAAGGCCTGGATCAGGTGTTTTTCTTTGAAATGGTCATGAATATGGACTGCTTCCACTTAGCCACGTTAACAGTCTCCCATGCACTGGCACAGATGAGCGAGCATCCGCAGAATTTCATCTATTTGTTGAGACATTTATATTGTTAACCTGTCAACCCGGGAGTCTTGGTTTAGGCCAGAACCTTCAGTGCAGCCTGGAACGTCTTCCTTTGTTACCACCAGTTTTTCAACTGCCAGAAATGGCTAACCATTGATAAATTCTCCTCTGTGTATTCCTTCTGTCTTCTTTTGCTGTTTCCAGGGTCACCAATATTTTGCCCATAGAATCCTCATGATTGTAACCTCTGAAAACCCAATGGAGGGGCAGCTATGAGTCAGTTCTGACTCACAGGCAGTAAGTTTTGTTGTTGTTGTTGTTGTTGTTGTTGTTGTTGTTGTTAGGTGCCATCAAGTCGAGCACGACTCATAGTGACCCTCTGAACAAAACATCTGGACCCCGTTCTATCCTGCGCCATCCTCACACTTCCCCACACACAAAAGCCCATTGCAGCAGTCACCGTATCATAAATTAAGAGTTAGAGTTTATAACATAGCCCATAAGCATCAGGCATGAGGCTAGATGGGAAATATCCCTCATTTTGCAGTTTCCAAAGAACTCCAACTATCCCCTTCCTCATCCTGCACCGTCTACTGCCTCCCCTGATGAGTTCACTGTATTCCTCTGAGCCGCTTTTGTGTTGTATGAAGGCCCAGCAGTCTCTTGATGCATGCATGCATGCATGTATTCACCCCACAAACAATAATTAGGCACCAGTGGGGCTCCCAGCATGCATCCAGACACTGGGAATGCAATAGTAGGAAAAGAAGACTCGGGTCTCTACCACAAGGCAGTCACAGAAAGGCAGGAGCCAGGCAGCAGCCCAGCAAAGACGGTGACGAACAACACTCTGAGACAGTAAGAAGTTAAGGACCTCAGGAGGACGTAAAGAGGACAGTGTGCTGGGGAGACGGCAAGGTCTCCCTTTTTAGGGTGCAAACTGAAGGCTTCCTTGGCTTTTCTGAAAAGCTAGTACACACACCTCCATCCCAGACCTGAAAAAGTCCAACCATGCAAACAACTGTGAGTGACATGTGAGCTAACAGACACTCTGCCCTGAAGATATGTTTGTCCAACTCTCTCACCCACCTCCCCCTGGATCATTCAGATCCCTCATCACTCTACAAGGGTCCTGGGGTCTAGAGATGGATGCAAGCAGGGCTAAGACTCATGGCCCTTATGTGAAGCGTCTTCTGAGCCTCCCCATTGGAAAGTTCTTCCAAAAGTCTAACTTGTACTCTCTCTTGCTGCAGTTGTTGCAGACCATTGTGTTGAAAGCAACTCAAAGCTAAAGCTGACTCTCTGGGGGTTTTCAGACACAGTAAATCACACAGGAGAATCCCCTTCCTTCTTCCATGGAGCAGCTGGTGGATTTGAACCATGTGCCTTTGCATTGGCAGAACAATAGCACTAAGCCATCAGGGCTCCCCCTGCCTCCTGCTGTAGGCATCTCTTTTTTTATTTTCCAGGAAACAGAGACCTCGCTCAGGAAGTAGTACTGGTAAGGGTCACACCGTGTGCCCGTGATCTCTAGCTATGTCCTTGGAGGCCCCCAGTGGGAAGACAGGAACCCAAGCCCCACGGTTGTTGATGGGGAGATGCACCAGCGAGCTGTGAGCTGGGGCTCATTAGCCATAATATAATTAAGTCCCAAGCTGGGGCCGGCCCATTAGCGCCTTTAGATCATCCGAAAGCAGCGGTTTCCTTAATGAAAGTTCTTGATTACGGAATTGGGCGTCCATCCATCTCCATTACGCCGGGCAGTTTACCTGTTCAGACACACACAAGGCACGCGCCCTGGCAGGGGGTGGCGGCGGCACGAACGTGCAGAATGGCTTTCCAGGCACCAAGGCGCCGATAAAGGCCCAGCCCCGCCCTTGCTGCAGACAGAATGACAAATCCCCACAGGGCCGCCTGTCTGCCACAGTCTAGGGGACCAGGACAGACAGGACAGAGCCATCCCAGGATGGGCCGGGGCGCAAAGGAAGAACCTGGCACACCGAGTGAGTTCACCCAAGGTCACTGTGGAGAGACTGGCATTTGATGCCAGCTTGACCCTGGGGTGTCCGGGCTGTACTTGCTTCAGCCTCTTCAATGATACACTATTGTCTTGTTCCTGTTGTTGTTGTTGTTTGTTGTTAGGTGCTGTCAAGTGGGCACATTTCATAGCAGCCGTATAAACAATAGATGAAAACCTCACCCTATCCTGCCCTGTCCTCAGTCTCTGCCAGGTTCAAGTTCATCACTCCATCTTACCGAGGGTCTTCCTCTCTTTCACTCTCTACTTTGCCCCAGCACAATGTCTTGTTTTTACCTCCTGGCACCCTGCCCAAAGTATGTGAGATGAAGGTTCGCCATGCTTGCCTCTAAGGAGCATCCTCCGTCCACGTCCTCTAAGTCACACCTGTTTGTTCTTTGCGCTGTCCTTGTAACAGTCAATACGCTTCACCAACACCCCAATTCAAAGGGGCTTCAGCTCCTTCTCGTTCACCCAGCATTCCTTCCACCTGCACCTCCTGCTGGTGGCTTCATGATCTGTCTCTTCTCCTCTCTCCCTCCACCTGTCTGACCTGGGTCACATCACCTTCTGACATGTCACTGTGGCACCCTCTTCTCTGACATCTGGCACAGGGACTTTTTTTATGAAATTGAGATGAAATTCACATGACCCAGGAACTCCACTCCTTGGTATCTACCCGAAAGAACAGAAAGCAGATATCCAAGCACTCATCTGCGTGTGTTCATACCAGCCCTATTCAGAATAGCTAAAAGTCATACAATAGTTCAGGTAAGTATTCAGATGCTCATTGATAGGCTGGAAGTTCAAAGCTGCCTGGTAGCTCCATAGGAGACCTGGCAATCTATTTTCATAAAAGTCCTCATAACCCAAAACCATCAAGTCAATTCCAGCTCATAACGATCCTAACGGGTTCATCCTAGAGAGAGTGAGACCAGCCTGCTCCTTGGAGGCAAGGGTTTTGAAGCTTCATCTGACATACTTGTATCTTGGCATGTTGCAAGGAGGGATCAGTCTTTGGAGAGGGACGTCAGTCCTGGGTGAAGGGACAGTGCAAGAGAGGGAGACCCTCGATGAGATGAGTTGATTCAGTGACTGGGGTAATGAGGGTGGGTGTGTCAGAGACGATAAGGTTGGCTCCAGATAAAGCCGGTTTCAGGGCTATTGTACATAGGGTGGCTATGAGTCACAGGCGATTTGACGGCGCATAACAATAACAACAAGAGCAAAGAAGCAAAGACGTCACCAGATGCTCTGCTGGAGAAGGAGAGGCAATCTCCTCCTGTGCCAACTGGATCGGGTCCAATTCGACAGTACACAACAATTTAAAAAAAAAAAGGCAGAAGTGAACCCTGCCCTACCTGGCACCGTCCTCACAATCACCACGTCCAAGTCCATTGTCACGGTCACTGTGTCAATCCATCTCAATAAAGGTCTTTCTCTCTCTTCCTGACCTTCTACATTGGCAAGCACAAAGCCTTTTTTCCAAGGACTCTAATGACCAGAATTCCCTTTCTTTCCGTTTAGGAAGCTAGAAGTCCGAATTCAAGGGGTCAGCTGTAGGGGAAAGCTCTCTCTGACTGTGGGCCCTGGAAGGAGGCCCCTGACTCTTTCCAGCTCTCTCCATTCCTTGGAGAAGCTTCATGGGGCAAATATCTATATTCCCCTCCATTTGTACATCCTTCTCTGTGCTTTTCTATCTCGGAAGTGATTGGTTCAAGCCACACCTTACACCGATATGACTCATTAACATAACAACTGGCAATAAAAATATAACAGAACAAGTTTCATTCACCGACGGTATGAATGACATCAATAGGTTTAGGACTTTAAGAATTGTCACACATATTTTGGAGGAGACCACAATTCAACCCATACCAGATGGGTCTTCCCTGCCAAGTCATACTCCAATTACAGATTTCTGAGCTTATTAAGTGAGAGCTGTTTTGGTTGGGGTTTTTTTTATGTCACCTCCCCAGAAAGGTAGCTCGATTCCCATATTAGGGGCAATGTCCCTGACTCCATTTAAATTCCATCTCTTTGTCCTAGAGAGACATGTATATATATATATATATATATGGATAGATAGATAGATAAATATATAGAGAGATATGTATACATACACACACACACAAACACATATAGTTGTTGATTGCTTTTGAGTCGAGCATTACTCATAGTCACACTATGAACAAAAGGCCTTTCTATAACTATCAAAATTTATCAAAGTTCATAGAGTTTCTGGAGGCATGTTGTTTAAGAAGTGGATGCCACTCCTGCTTATATATAATCATATTAATATTGTGGTGGTGGTGGTGTTGATGTTGTTAAGTGCCGTCGAATCATATATGACTCATAGCGACCCTATGAATGAAAGTCTTCAATATGAAAAACTTTCATCTTTTCTCTAAGTTCACTGAGTTTCCGGAGGCAAGCTATTTCTGAAATGAATGCCACTCCTGCTTCCAAGCTGTGTTGCTCCACAGAAACCAGGCCCGGGAGGCTAAATGCCTTTTTAAATAATAAATAGTGATTCTATCATGCCCACTGAGACATTCCACAAGTACACTTCTTTCTACGAAGAGGTGATAAGACCCATGGCTTACCGAGGCTAGCTGGAACTGGACTATATCCAACACTCATTCATGGGCTGGGGCCCTGGAGCAGAGAACAACTTATACATGTACATGTATAACTGTTATCTCAAGCAGGAAAAAAATAAAAGAATCCCTAAGACACAGTAGCTGCTCTGAAGTTTAGAGTCTCGGGCGGAGGCCTGGCCTGAGTAAGTGAATTCACATCTATCAGCGCAATAAACGCTAAAACAGCACCAAGTACAATCTCAGTATTGTCTACAAATACGTATTCTAGCTGTTCTTGTGGGAGTAACAGTGGGGACCTGGGGCTTCCCTGCTCCCCCAGAGCCTTCCCCTCATCTCTTCACCCAGCCTCAGAGTGAACAACCCCTAATTCCATCTCAGAATCCTATTGTCACACAGACAGAGCAGGGGTGGTTCACAGCTCCACTGGATACTCTCTGGCTCGGCTGCAGAGCAACAACCCATATGCCCCATTTATTTGAGAGCTAACTCTACATCTGCCCCCGATAACAATGGTGACACCAAAAATCCTAAGAACTAGACTTACTGTTTCCTATGTTCCAAACACCATGGTCAAGGGCAAGCAGAGGGTCTGTGGGAAGGAAGAGGGAAGCCTGTGTTGGTGCAGGGAAGTGAACTGGAAATGCGTAGAATTTATTGAATGCAAAATCTGTTGTTTTCCCAACAAAACTCCCAGTACTATGAGATGATCTGAGAGGCTAATGGATTTTTATTCAAAGTAGTGTTGCTTTGTGAGTGCTTTTGAATCCATTCTGATTCACAGCAACCCCACACACCACAGAACAAGACATTGTCTAGTCTTGTGACACCCCCACAACCAAGGCTGAGCTTGAGTTCATTGTCACAGTCACTGTGTCAGTCAGCCCACCTTGCTGAGGGCATGTCTCTGTCTTTTTCGCTGACCCTCCACTTTTTCAAGCATAATGCCCTTCTTCAGATACTGGTCCCTCCACACAGCATGTCCAAAGTGCGTGAGAGGAGGTCTCAGTAGCCAGGATTCTGAAGAGCATTCTGGCTGAACTTGGTCCAAGACTATGTATTCATGCTCCAGGCAGAGCCTCAAGCCTCTGCCCCGGGGCTCCCACTGAAGCAACATCCAGTCCCAATAGGATTGAATCGCAGTACCTGAGTCCAAAATGGAGCACAGGGACCTGTACCTCTCCTTTCCCTAGATTACTTTAAGGTTTTTCCTTGTGTACCTTTTTTTTTTTAACAAAACAACAAAGTTGCCGTACCGCGGTCACTTGTGGTTGCTGTGAGGCTGAACACTGTGACACTGATGTGTCAAATGCGTTAATGGTTGGTTACCCAATGCGGACAGAGAGTAGGGTGGAGCGCCCCGATTAAAACAAGCGTGGAAGGAGGAGTGGCATCCACTTCCATAATAGTTTGCCTCTGGAAACCCTATGAACCTGGAGAGAGAATGAAAGACACCCAAGCGTCGAGGACTCTCCTTCATAGGGTCACTATGAGTCGCCTGCGACTCACGGCACTTAACAACAACAACATTTTTTTTAAGTGTTTTCAAAATCTGACCTCATCTTCTCCCTACTGAAGCATCACCATGCATCAGAAAGTAAAAGGCCCTGACAAGGCCTGCAATCAGCACCTGTCAACTCCTGGTTCCCTAACACATTCCACTGTGTGACTCTGAGCTCAGGCAATTCTGGCAGGAAGGCCCTGCCTTCACTCCCAGTATGCTGTAGGGAGAGAGAGGAGTGTGCTATGGAGCCTGTATGATCTGAGGATTCACTTCATGCCTGGGATGGATTGTCCTGCCTGGTCTTCTGATTAATCCCATAGAGCATCTATTGTTCTTGTTATGTGCTGTCAAGTTGCCTGAAACTCATAGCGACCTTATGTCCAGCAGCTCTGAAGCCTGCCCTGTCCTGAGCCAATCTCACTGACTCCGACACAACAACCCTCATTGCCCTAGTCACTGTACCAATCCAGCTCATCCGGGGTCTTCCTCTCCTGCGCTGTCCCTCCACATTTGTGAACATGGGGTCCTTCTCCAAGGACCGGTCCCTGCTGGCCCAAAGTATGTGAGACGGTGCTTCAAAGTCCTAACCTCCAAGGAGAAACTTGCTTTTACCTTCTCCAAGACAGACCTATTTGTTTTCTTGGCGATCCATGGTATGTTCAAGACTTCTCCAGCACCACGACTCAAAGGCATCGATTGTTCTTCTATCCTCCTCCTTGGTCATTATCCAGCTCTCTGATGCATAGTAAGTCATTGTGAAGACCAAGGCCTGGATCAGGTGCACCTTAGTCTCTAGACGGACATCATTGCTTCTCAGTACTCTTGAAAGGTCCCAGACAGCAGATTTACCTAATGTAATTCGTCTTTTGATTTCCTGACTGCTGTTACCAAGAGTGTTGACTGAGGCACCCAGCAAGCTGTAACTGTTAACAACCTCAATCTCTTCTCTACTCATCATGGTGTTGCCCATTTGGCCCAGTGGTGAGAATCTCTGTCTTCTTGATGCTAAGCTTCAAACCATATTGAAGACTACAGTCCTTAACCTTCTGCAGCAAGTGCTTCTATTACGTGTCTCATTTTTCAGATGCAGAAACAGGCTGCAAATGACTCACCCGAGTCCACGTGGCTGCTCTCACCTTGCGTGGTCTGGTGGTCTGCAGCCCCGGCCACCACTCTTGCCACATGGGAACTCGTGTGTAGCCTGCAGATCTTTCTCTTACTCAGCATCTCCCTTTCTCCCTGAATCTTCCTCCTGCTCCCCACCACTCACCCACACTCACAGCTACTTTAGACACCAAAGCTAACCCCTTTCTCCCATCCCTGGAAACTCAAGTTCATTACGCTGAGTAAGTGCTTCAAAGTCAGTGGAAAATGCACTTACTGGTGACAGATTAATGGGTGACTGGAGGACTGTTCTCAACAGATGACCAGCAGCGTGCTGGACCCAACCTGGCCAGGTCTTTTTAGATCCAGGAAGGAAAATGGCAATCAGATTTGAGGGAACCCTTGGGGTATCCTGAGTTTCACTGGCCATCACCCCAAAAAAGGCTAACTAGAGTCCTTCTCCAAAGGAGACCTGTGTTATCGGTTTCAAAGTATAGAAATGCAAATTCACTTTAAAAAGATGGAAATTCTATCAGTGTGCTGCTGTTGTTGTTAGGTGCTGTGGAGTCGAGTATGACTCATAACGACCCTTTGGACAAGAGATCTGAACCCCGTCCTATCCTGCGCCGCCCTCACACTTCCTGACACAGCTGAGCCCAATGCTGCAGTCACCGTGTCAATCCATCTTGTCAATGCTCTCCCCTTTTGCTGATCCTCCGTCTTTCCAAGCATGATGTCCTTTTCCAGGGAATAGCCGCTCCTAACAACATACCCAGAGTTACGTGACATTAAGTTGTCACCTTTGCCTCCAAGAAGCACTCTGGCTGTGCTTTCTCTAAGACATATCTGTTTGTTCTCTTAGCAGTCCATGGGACTCAGTGCTCTTCTCCAACATCACAGCTCAAAGGCATCAATTCTCCTTCTGTCATCCTTATTCACTGACCAGCTTTCAGACACATAGCAAGTGACTAAAAAGACTATGGCCTGCATCAGGCACACGTTAGTCTTCAAACTGACATCATTGCTCTTTGGTAATTTGGAGAGGTCCCTGACTAGCAGACTTCCCAATGCAATATTCTTGCTGTTGTTGTTTTGTATGATAGAGTCAGAACCGACCCATAGCTGACCCTCCAAGAGGGTTTTCAGAGGCAGTTAAATCACATGGGAGAAGACTGCCCATCCTTCTCTTATGGAGCAGCAGGTGGTCTCAAACTGTGTACCTTTGGGATTGCAGCACAACTTCTTGGCACTAGGCCACTCCTGACCGCTGGTATTAGCATGAGAAACCACCAAACATCAGGCCACCATGAGGGAAGGGACAGGTGTGTCTCAGCAGCATTAGTTACAGAATGACAGCCACCAGCCCTCACTCTATGCCATTGGCTACATGTGCCAGGCACTACCATCATCCCATTTCACAGAAGAGAAACAGTCTCAGATAGATGCAGCAGCCTGCCCAAGGCCACACAGCGAGGACATGAACAAGAGGCCTGGGGCAGACCCTGCCCTGAGTAACCCCAAAGTCAGAGCATTTCTGCTCTATTCCTCACCCACTGCTCTGGAGTCAACGTCAACTCAGAGAAGCTGTAAATCTTAACAGGAAGAGAGTGTCCAACTTTCTCCCTCAGAGCAGCTAGCGGATTCGAACTGCTGATCTGCTGGTTAGCGGTGCGACATGCAAACTAGAGCCGCAGCCCATCACCTGTGTGTGTATGTAAAGTTGTATTGTAATCCAGCCTCACCCATTCCCAAATGCTGCCCCCGCACCACAAGGGCTGGGGTAACAAGTGGCAGCAGGGACACTAGGCTCGCAAAACCTTAAGCATTTACTGTCTGGGTCCACGCAGAAAAAGAGTGCCGGCTCCTACAAGGCCAAATTACTCTTCCTGGCAAGAACCCGCTGCTTGTACCGTGAGGAAATGAGAGAGCAGTTACCAGTTACTGTTAGAAGCCATCGAGTCGGAACCAACTCCCAGCCAAGCCGTCAGCAGGTTCTCAGATGTTGTAAAGTGTCTCTTTTTCTCCGCAGAGCCACCGGTGGATTCAAGCCACGAGCCTCTGGGTTGGCAGGGCAACTCCTTACCCACTTGGTCACCAGAGCTCCCTGACTGCAGGGGAGTTTTTAAGAAGCTTCGCCACCAGCTAATTGCAAAGCTGAAAGTTCAGGTCCACCCAAAGGTGCCTCAGAAGAAAAGCCTGGCAACTTCTGAAGAAAAAAAAAATCTGCCATTCAAAACTTGAGGGAGCACAGTTCTGTCCTCATATGGGGGACCCTCAACGACTTGGTAGCAAGTGATTAAACGAGGAGTGGCCTGTGTGAAACTTGAGAATCCAAGTACAACTGAGTCTCAAAGATTCATCGACTGTCTCCCCAAATTATAAGGAAGGACCTCTGTGGTTGGGGGGGCAATGTGAGAAGTACTCCCATCCTGCAGGGATGGCTGGGGTTTTACAAGGCTGAACGAGCCGCTGGAGGCTGTAAAGACGAGCACTTTTTCCTTTAAGTCTCCCCTGTACGTCACCTCAAAGCATTTCCCTGATCGATTGGCTGGTCTGCTCCTTGTAGGAGCCCTCCCCAGGGAACTGTTTGCCAAAGGAATTGACCAGTTTGCATTTAGTCACCTTTATCTGACCCAGGAGATAAATCTCTCTTCCTTTGGTTTGTCTGCAGGGGAGACCCTGGGAGGCCCTGCAGCAGGACACACACACACACACACACACACACACACACACGAATGGGGGCCCCTCACTAATAGAGATGCTGATTATCCCAAATGGAAGACACTGGGTTGGCTGCATTTATAAAGGCAAAGCCGCATAGGCTGTATTCCAGGGGCCTTCTGGAGTGGTGGCCAAGAGTGAGGCACCCTGGGCAAAGAGGAGGACAGGGGGCTCCAAGCCAGACAGAGACCAGGTATACCTAGTATATCCTAGAAGCTTCTTATCTGATGCTACAGAACCCTAGGTTCAAATCTTAGCTCTTTACACAGCTGAGAAACAGAAGCCTTTGGATTATGAAGGCTGGACCGGCAGCAAATGACTAATTCCAGACAGATTCTTGGCCCAAACTCAGAGGCCTTTCAAGTTTCTTTCTAAGCAAAGAGCCAGCCGAGTGGTTTTGCCCTCAGGAAAGACAGCATTCAAGCCAGATTACACTGAGCTGCAAACTCAAAAAACACTTGGTTCAAATCCACCAGCTGCTCCATAGACGAAAGATGGGGAATCTGCTCCCATGAGATTTCCAGCCTCTGAAACCCACTGCAGAGTGAGCTATGAATCAGTCAGGTTCTAAGTGGACAGGACATAAAAAACCATCATCACTCAAGGAATCAAGAAACCTGCCAAGATGTAGCCCTAATAATTCCAGGTAGTGGGAACCCCAGGAGCAGTCCCACAAGCTTCTGGATCTGAAATTAGATCAGTATCCCAATCATGGGGTCCCCTCCCTGCTCCCCACTTTGATAATCCTACCTACAAAGTTGCTCCAGATCTTCTCAAGAAAGATTGTGGCCATGATTCAGCAACACCTTGGGCACCATTCCTCTTTCTAGAATGATCTGTTCATTTTTATGCCATTAAAGTCTTAATAAAAGAGTGTCTACAGACTATGTTTGCACCTGGAGTGCCTTACCTCTAGGAACAGCTCAGGCTTCCCCTCACAGCCTTCATTTCTTCCTCTGCAAAATAGACATGATACAAATATCATAAACCTTAAAACTTGTTGCCACAACCCAACCGCAAATAGCCACTTCACCAAAGAAGACATTCAGATGGTCAACACACACATGAAAAAATGTTCAAAATTCCTAACTATCAGAGAGATGCAAATCTAACAACTATATGGTCTCACTCCAGCAACAATAGTAAAATTCAACAAGGCAGGAAACAACAAATGTTGGTGAGGTTGTGGAGAAACTGGAACTCTCATTCACTGCTGATGGGAATGTAAAATGTTACAGCCACTTTGGAAAGCTGTCTGGCGCTTTCTCAAAAACTTGGAAACAGAAATATCATTTCACCCAGTAATTCCACTACTGAGAATATACCTGAAAGAAATGACCATCCAAATAGATGTGTGCACACCCACCTTTATTATAGCATTATTCACAATAGAAAAGAGATGGAAGCATCTCAAGTGCCCATCAACAAATGAATGGATAGAAAAACTGTGGTACATCCACAAAGAGGAATATTATGCAGCACTGGAAAAACAATGAACTTGTAAAACACTACACAACATTGGTGAGCCTGGAAGACACTATGTTGAGTGAACTATCTCAGTCACAAAAGGACAAACACTGCATAAAACCTCTATTATAAAATAGGACTGACATGGGAGGTTAGAGGGGAAAAAAAGAGGAAAAGGGTGGATAGATAATGAACACTGCATTGGAACTGATGTGGGGAAATGTTGTCTGAAGGGAATGTGTATTGCTGTTTTTGTTGTTTTGTGCCACCGAATCAACTGTGACTCATAGCAACCCTATGTACAACAGCTCTGAACCCTGCTCTATCCTGAGCCAACTTCATCGTCTCTGACACACCAACCCCCCCATTACAAACCCAGTCACTGAGTCAATCCATCTCATTGAGGGTCTCTCTGGCACTGTCCTTCCAGCTTCCCAAGGGCTATTTCCTCCTTGCAACATGTTCAACGTAAGTCAGACAGAGCTTCAAAATCCTTGCCTCCAAGGAGCAGCCTGGTCTCACCCTCTCCAGGATGAACCTGTTTGTTCTCCTGGCAGTCCAGGGTATGTCCAACACTCTTCTCCAGCACCACAGCTCAAAAGCATCCATTCTCCTTCTACGATCCTTAGTCATTGTATGTTTGGGAATTCTATGTGTGACAATTAACAACCTGGAACAAGAGGCACATTATGAATTGGACTGGGGGAGGAAAGAAAAGAAAAGGAGGGAGAGGGAGGGGAAACAATGAATGAATGAATGAATGAACGAACGAACGAACAAAAACCCAACCTTTCTGCAAACTTTCATTTTAAAAAAAATCAGTTTTTAAAAATAAAAAATATTTTTTAAAACACCAACTCATTGCCTCTGAGCCGAGGTTCCGACCCACAGCAACACCTCCCCAGGGCTCTGAAGCTGTAAATCTTAATGGGAAAAGACAGCCCCTCTTCCTCCCTCAGAGCCACTGGTGGACCCCAACCACAGAGATACATGACTGGTGTTGTTTTGTCAGCAGCTCAACACCACACAGACCACACCATCAGGGCCAGAGTCAGAAACAGTCCTGAGGATTATTAAATGGCCATGTGGAATTTAATGGGCTGAAATCAAATGCCCTTAAATCCAGCTCTTGGTGTTTCAGGGTAGAAACTTCTCTCTCTCTCTCTCTCTCTCTCTCTCTCTCTCTCTCTCTCTCTCTCTCTCTCATCCAATCAGGGAATATTTTACTAGATGCCCAGTTCTGTCTTCTGAGGTGCCCCTAGCTGAGACAGAACCTCCAACCTTCATGTCAGTAGCTGAGTGAATTCACCACCTATAAAACCCAGGGCTTCTTTAAAGAGCTCAGTATGTGTTGAATTCCCAGTAAAGGTGGTTGTTCCTGCTTCTGCTCTTGTTGGAATTAATCGGCTGGCAGAAAACCAGAAGCTGTTATTCCTATACATTGGTGGTATTATTATTATTATTATTATTATTATTATTATTATTATTTCCATTTTGCAAAGGAAGAAACAGGCCAAGAAGGGAAACCCATGATAACGTTTCCAGGTGGAAAAGACATTCCAGATGTGAGCATATTCTACAGAGGTTCTCTCATTAAGACACTAACAGGGCAAAGACAGACAGACCTCTATTCTAAGGGTCTCTGGTTCAGGACATGTTCAGCACTGAAGACAAACACAGAGGTTATGGGACTGGTCTTTTCAACAAGTGTTACATCTCTAGGTGCTCCTTATCTGCAAGGGTAAAGGGTAAAGGGCAGTGCTTAACGGTCCAGCCAAGCTGTCACAAGTGGAGGGCGTGGGCATCCCAGCACTGACCAGGGTCCGGGCTGCATCTGCCTCACCCACCCCCACAGGAAGCAGAGCAGCTAAGGAGTAGCAAGCTGGTCTTGAGAAATGACACCATGCTGGGGACTGTGAAGAGGCAGCCAAGAGAGGAAACCCCTCAATGAGACAGACGGACACCAGGACACCATCGTTGTAAGAATGGGCTTGAGGATGGAGGTGATGGGGAGGCCGGCACACGGCAGGACAGGGCTGCTGTCTGCTGCTCATAGGGGTCGCTATGGGCTGGGAGTTAACTGAACAGCATTTGACAACACAAAAGTGACAAGGTGGAAGGAGGGATTGGTAAAGGAAAGCTGAAAGGTCCGCTGTGAAAAGAAATGTATATGAACTTTATATGAAAACCAGAATAAAATAAAATAAAAAAATTATAAGGAACACAATGCCGCACATCCAAGCATGCCGCCACATCCAAGGTCTGCCCTTTGTAGCCTGGTAGATGAATCACTTTAAGCCTCAGTTTCCTCATCAGCTTGCTGTTTCTCTGTCTGTCTGTCTTTCTCTCTCTCTCTCTCTCTTCCACAGAGAGAGATTCGAACAGCCAGCCAGACACAGCCTTTGGGTTGGCAGCACAACTCCCTACAGACCAGGTCACCAGAGCTCCCTTGAATGGGATCTTGTTGCTGTTGTTGTTGTTGTTATGTGCCATCGAGTCACCTGCGACTCACAGCGACCCTCTGAACAACAGCCCTAAACCCTGCTCTGTCCTATGTCAGCCTCACAACCTCCAACACACCCATCCCGCATTACCCCAGTAATCAATCCACCTCACAGAGGGTCTTCGTCTCCTGCGCTGTCCCTCCACCCTCCCAAGCATGACATCCTTCTCCAAGGACTGGTCCCTCTTGCAATATGTCCAAAGTATGTCAGAATCCTTGCCTCCAAGAAGCAGCCTGGTTTAACCCTCTCCAGGATGAACCTGTTTGTTTTAGAAGTCCAAGGTATATTCAGCACTATTCTCCAGCACCACAGCTCAAAGGCATCAATTCTCCTTCTATCACCCCTAGTCATTGTCCAGCTCTCTGATGCACAGCAAGTGATTGCGAAGACTATAGCCCGTATTGGGCTCACCTTAGTCTCCAGAGTGACACCATTGCTCTTCAGTACTTTGGAGAGGTCCCTAACTGCAGACCTTCCCATTGCCATACGTCTTTTAATTTCCTGGCTACTGGTGCCAAGAGTGTTGACTGTGGAGCCAAGCAAACTAAAGCTGTGAACAATCTCAATCTCTTCACCATCCATCCTGATGCTGCCAATTGGCCCAGTGGTGAGAATCTTTGTCTTCTTGATATTGAGTCTTAATTCATATTGGAGGCTGCAGTCCTTGATCTGCAGCAAGCGCTTCAGGTCCTCCTCAGTTTCAGCAAGCAGGGTTGTGTCATCTGTTGACTGTTGATGAATAGTAGTTGCATTTTCCCCCTAGAATTGTCACTATGTGCCGTCAAACTGGATCCAATTCATAGTCGACCCTCCAGCAGGTTTTCAGAGGCAGTAAATCACACAGGAGGAGCAGCTGACTGATTCGAACCACTTGCCTGGCTTGGGAATGCAACTCATTACCCACTAGGCCACCAGGGCGCCATCTGGTGTGTGAGATTGTTGTTGTGTGCACCTTAGAGTCAGAACCCACTCAGAGCTGACCCTCCAGCAGATTTTCAGAGACAGTAATCAAATAGAAGAGATGGCCCATCTCTTCACTCTCCCATGGAACAGCTGGTGGATTCGAACCACAAACCTTGGGGTTGGCATTACAAATCCTTACCACTAAACTACCCGAGCAACCTCACCCTGGCGTATGGGATTAGCACAGGATTAACCTTCTTGAGGCTTTGCAGAGCCTTCACTGGAGCAGTTAGCCAGGTCAAGAGCAAGTGTGGTTAGTAATGCTTCGGCTTTGAATCCCAATTTAACTAGACCATATTATACAAGACCCCGGACCTTCGTGAGCCTCAGTTTCCCGCCCCTGTGTTCTCCAAAGCCTGCCCCTGCCCCGGAGTTTCCCCAATGCCATGTCATGCCCGGTCATCCCTCTGTGTGTGCTCTGTCTGGGTACCAAGTTGTGAAGGTCTACATTATCTCTGGGGCCTGCTTGAGCCTGGGGAAGCAGAAAAGCAGAAATCCCCAGGTTTTAACAAGCCAGGGTGCGCCCTATGTCCTGCACTTCTTTGAGCCACTTGTGCGCCCACGCACATGTGTGCGCGCGCGCACACACACACACACACACCCTTAGCAGAATAGCCATCCCCCTCCACGCCATCCTCTCCCGCCCCCATCATGTTCATCCAGAAGTCCTTGTCAGAATATCCCCCCAGGGACTGGCAGGTGGGAAATGTCATTTTGGATCCATTACCAGAGCTCTAAGGTGTTTAGAGATCATCAACACCAATTTCAACTTCCATCCAGGGCGGAGGGCGGCCGGGGAGCAGCCCGCCTGCTGCAGGGGGGGGCCTGTGTAGGCACCCCAGCTGCGGGCTGCCAGCGACCACACCCCAGGGCAGAAAAGGAGGGCAGTGGGGGGGGTGCTGTGTCCTCCCATTTCCCTGCCGTGGCTGATTTGAATAATTCAGCAATGCCAGGTCTCCTGGGCACTATTGTCTTCAGTGAAGGCAAATCAGTCGCCTGCTCGGCCTGTTAAGAGGCCCCTGCCTGCCGCCTTTTTCTGTAAATCAGGATTAATGAGATGGCGAGGGGAAGTGCCGGCCCTGGGCAGGACGCTGGCAGCCCGCGTGCCGGGAGCAGCGGGCCTCAGAAGTCCTTCCGCCTTGATGTCCTCGGGCAGTCTCCCGTGGCAGCCATCAACTTGTCGATAACTAGCTATCACCCAGCCTGCCAGACCCCAGGCCTCTCCGCCTGGCCCCCATGGCTCCAGGGGAAAGAAGGCAACAGAAAGCGCGTGGTGCAGGCAGGCTCCCCACCCAGGCGGTTCTGCAGGGCTGCGTGGCTGCTGTGAGGTGCTGGGGAGACCCTCCCCGCGCACTCAACGCCTGCAGACAGCTCGTTAAGCTCCAGCCTCCCATGCAAGGGGGATTCTGCCACAGCCTGTGCCCTCTGCCAGGCTTTCTGACAGCTGTCACTCACAAGGACAGCAGAGGACAAGGTGCTGGGACCTCTCACAGATGGCTCTCCCTCCCCATCCCTCTGCCTCAGGTAGCATTTGACTCCGCTCAGCAGGTGGGTTCTGGTGATGCCATGGATATGCTGTGTGTCCTCAGGCGGGTCACTAAGCCTCTCTGGGCCTCAACTGGCTTGTCTGGAAAATGGAAACAAAAATACTGCTTGTTCCACAAGGCTGCTCAGTGGGTTCCCAGGTACACAGACAATACCGACCGTCACTGATGTGGAATTCTGGTGGCCTAGCATTGTTCAAACAGTCTTCTAGTTTGTATAGCCCTGGTGTATCCACTTGCTGGACAGAGGTAACTTGTGGTTGCTGTGAAGCTGAACATTGTGATACTGATGTGTCAAATGAGATAATAGTTACCCATGGTGGACAGTGTTTGGCAGAGCTCCCCGATTAAAACAAGCTTGGAAGCAGGAGTGGCATCCACTTCCATAAACAGCTTGCCTCTGGAAACCCTATGAACCTGAAGAAAGGATGAAAGTCACATAACTGTTGAGGACTTTTGTTCGTAGGGTCACTATGACTTGACGGCACTTAACAACAACAACAATAGCAGCAGTAAGGAACTGCACAGCCAACCCAAAGGCACGAGGTTCAAACCCACCACCAGTGGCTCAGACAAAGACGGACAATTCAACCCCGTGTGATTTACTTGCCTCTGAAAATCCACTGGAAGTCAGCTACCGGTTGGTGCCCACTCCATGGGACACAACAACTAAACAATAACAAGCCATGGAAGTGATTCTCACTGACCCTCCACTGGGTTTCTGAGGGTATAAATTACAGGAAGTGACTGTCCATCCTTCTCCCAAGGAGCAGCTGACGGTCAGCAACCAATCTTTTGGTTACTAGCCCAACTACCACATTATATAGTGTATAGTACTTGGCCACATTAGGCAGGGCTCTCTGCACTGTCGTTGTTGTTGTTGTTGTTGTTGTTGTTAAATGCCGTCACATTGACTACAACTCCTAGTGACCATGTGAACAACAGATCCGAACTTTGCTCTATCTTGAGCCCTCCTCACCATCCTTGCTATGTTCAAGTCCACCATGGTGGTCACTGCCTCAGTCCATCTTACAGAGGGCTGTTCTCTCTTTCTCTGACCCTCCACTTTTCCCAGCATGATGTCACCCTCCAAGGATGGGTTCCTCCCAGCAACATGCCCAGAGCAAGTGAGCTAAAGTTGCGGCACCCCTGTGTCAAAGGAACACTCTGGTTGTGCTTCCTTTTGACAAAATCTACAGGTGCCATCGGCTCGACGCTGGCTCGCAGCCACCCCGACCATGTATACACGTTAGAGCTGATCCTTTGGGTTTTCAAAGCCATGACCTTCAGGAAGCAACTGCCAGACGTCTCATCCAAGGTGCCCGTGGATGACTTTAAACTGTCCAAGTTTTGCTCCACCACTCTGCCACTCCCCACCCCTGACTCCCAATATCAGGCACAAACCTACATTTGTTCAAAAGGTGTCTGCATCAGGGTCACCATTAACCCTAGAATTAGGGCTGCTCAAAGCACAGGCCACAGCCTGCGACGAAATCTCGATCACCTACCTGTCCAGCGTATGCATGGGGAAAGACAGTTAAGAATTTGCAGCAAACTAAGAATAAAACATTAAGAGAACTCTGCTGGTGCAGCCTGCAGCAAGTTGTGCTGCAAACCCAAGGTGTGCTGTCTCAGGCAGTTCCAACCTCCCAGCAGCTCAGAGGGAGAGACACAGGCAGTCCCTTCCGGTCACGATTTACAGCCTCAGGAACTTGACCGAGGAGCCCTATGAGCCAGAACTCCAACAAATTTGGGTTCTAGTTTCTTTAAAAAAAATTTTGTGTATGCTGTTTCCTCATTAATTTTGTTAGCGGTTCCTTTTTTTTATGGTGGTAAATGCCTATGTGACCAACATTTTCTATCTCAATAGTCCACATGTGGAGAGTCCGGTGGCATTAATTGTGCTGACCCCCCAGAAGAGATTGAGATTATTAACAGCTTTGGTTTGCTTGACTCCGCAATCAACACTCTTGGTACCAGCAGCCAGGAAATTAAAAGACTAATTGCATTGGGGGAAGTCTGATGCCAGAGACTTCTCTAAAGTACTGAAGAGCAATGATGCCAGTCTGGAGAGTAAGGCATGCCTGATTCAGGCCATGGTCTTTACAATTAATTGCTATGCATCATAAAACTGGACAATGACTAGGGATGATAAAAGGAGAATTGATGCCTTTGAGCTGTGGTGCTGGCAAAGAGTATTAAATATACTGTGGATGGTTAGGAGAACAAACAGGTTCATCTTGGAGAGGGTGAAACCAGGCTGCTCCTTGGAGGCAAGGATTCTGAAGCTTCATCTGACAGACTTTGGACGTGCTGCAAGGAGGGACCAGTCATTATGTTTGGGAGGGTGGAGGGACAGTGCAAGAGAGGAAGATCCTCAATGAGATGTCAGAGACAATAAGACTGGAACGGGATAGAGCAGGGTTTAGAGCTGTTGTACACAGGGTCACTATGAGTCGCAGGCGACTTGACAGCACATAACAACAACAACAACAACTGTGTTTTATAAACATCATCCGCATCCATTTCCAGTGCCCTTAATGGAAGCTCAGTGCATCACACAAAACATTATTCTCCAGTGGATTGAAATATATTTTTAAATACTGATCCTTCAACAGAGGTGACTTGAGTAGCAATGTTCTAGGTGCACACTGCCCTGCACGTGGGTGCCCTGGGGATCTTGTCAAAGCAAGGAGGCTGGTTCAGGAGGGCCAGGTGGAACCTAAAATCTGCATTTCCAGTTAAGGCTCTGGGGTCACTGGCAATGCAGGTCCTGAGACCACATCAGTGAACACAGAGCGAACAGCAGCCTCCTGGTGCCCAATCCCTTCTCTGACCCAAAGTCACTCCCTCTGACATCCAAGTGCCATTTAGGCAGCCTCCTAGGCTGCTCAAGAAAACAAAAATCCTCATCACTGACCACACAGGCAACATCATGACAAACAGAGATAAGACTGAAGTTTGCAAGGATTTTCGTTTTACTTGGATCCAGAAGCAATACCCATGGTAGCAGCAGACAAGAAATCAAAAGACATATTGCAATGAGTACATCTTTAGAATTGCTCCAAAGATTTTTAAAGAGCTAGGATGCCAGTTTAAAGACTAAGGTGCACCTGATCCAAGCCAAGGTATTTTCAATTGCTTCCTACGCATCTGAAACTTGGAAAAGGAGCAAGGACGACTTAAGAAGAACTGATAACACTGAATTGTGCTGGTGTTGAAGAGTGTTGGACTGACGAAAGAACAGACGAATCTGTCTCAAAGGAAATGCAGTAAGAGTGGTTCTTAGAGGCAAGGATAGTGAAATTTGGTCTCACTTATTTTGGGCCTATTTTCAGATGGAAACCAGTCTTTGGAGAGAGACATTATGCTGGGAAAGGTCAGTGAGAGAGAGAAAAATCTTAACTGAGATGGATTGACTCAGTGACTACCGCAGTGGGCTTGCGCATGACAGAGAGTATGAGGACAGCTCAGGATAGGCAAGGCCCAGGATAGCAAGGTCCGTGGGGCCGCTGAGTCATCGTCCGCTAGACGTACCTAACAACAGTCTGTCCATCATGATAAATGGAGACAAGAATGAAGTTGCCACAGATTTCCTTTTCCTCAGCTACATCTATGGAAGCAGCAGTCAAGAAATCCAAAGACGTACTGCATTAGACAAATCCACTGAAGTGGGTTTTCAGATGCTGTAAACCGCACAGGAGGAGACTGCCCATCTTTTGCAAGTAGAGCAGCTGGTGGATCTGAACCAAGCACCTTTGGATTGGCAGCACAACTCCTTACCCACTAGGCTGTTGGAACTCCCTGTCATTCACTGAGGAAGAACTATTCATCAAGTGTTGTGTATGAGGTAGGAAGGGCCCTGCCCAGGCACTTAGCTGCAGCTCTGAATTTGTGAGGCTTGGAGATGTGGCACGTAAATACTGGGAGCAGGCATATTCAACACTCAGCATATTACAGCTATTCTCATTTTCCTCTATAATTGTACCCACTCTTGCAGCAAGGGAAGGGAGTATCTGTTACCAATTAAAAAACGAAAACAAAACAACAAAAGAAAAAAGAAACTACCAACCCCAAACCCAATGACTTAAAATAATAACTACTTGTTTGGATTGTCGACTTCTCCCTAGTTGCTGTCTGACTTCAGGTAAGTCTTTTAAACACTCTGACTGTTAGTCTCCTCATCAGGAAAGAGTAGCTAATGATAGTAAGTCTATAACCTTGGCCCAGATCTCTGCCTGTTTGTATACTCCCAAGTCTAGTCGGACAGTTGGGCTCCTAAACCCAGTGGAATTAGTTGCCTCTTCTGCTGACCTGTGTCAGATCTTGGCTGGCCTTGACCTCTGGTTTCCTGAGAAATGAGAGTTTTGGCATGCACATAGTAGGGTCCACACATGTCTAGGTCATAAGATTTATTAGCCTCCAACCGGCAAACTTGAGCTCCTTCCTTACTGAGGGCACCAAGGTCCATGAGATCAGCAACAAACAAAGTCATTTGTGCCCAAGCTGGGAACCGGATACCATAACTTCTACCCCATTATACTGACCAAGATAAGTCATCTTCAGCCCAAGAGGTAGTGAAACAGACTCCACCACTCAAAGGGAAAACCTGTAGAGTCACATTGCAGAAGGTGTAGTAACAAACAGAGGCAGAGCTCTGGAGTAACACTGCAGACGTATCGTCGTTAGCTCCTCTTTCTCGCTGAGGAGACTGAGGGTCAGAGTGTTTAAGAGACTTGCCTGAAGCCAGACAGCAACTAGGAAGGAACAGGAAGCCCAGTTCTGCCTAAACTTGAAAACGAAGCTTTCTTCCAAACTCTTCTTTGTGTGTTGGGGTAGAGGGGATAGAGGAGGAGAGCTGATAATAACACACGCTGGTAACTCAATTCACTGAAGGAAGTGAATTTTCAAATATTTTGACATCTCCAGTGGAAGTTTTTTGCTGGTTCCAGCTCCACCGCCACCTCCTGCCCTCTAATCACCGGTCTGTTTTCCATCACCTGCTCTTTCCTTTTCTCCTGGGCTCTGCGGCTTCAGGCAATTTCTCTTCTCTCTCTCTCTCTCTTTTTTTTTAATGGTCTCTTTAACACAGGGGTTTTCTAACAAGACAAACTGAATGGCTAGGGCGTCAAGTTGAACCGCATGAGCTCTCAGCGTGGGGGGCTGTGGTGGTGGCATTGCAACGAACCGAAAGGAACCCAGAAAAGAAACAGACACAAGACCGAATGGTTGCCTGAATTTCAAGACTGGAGGAGACAGGTGTCTCTGCACTTTTATTTGCCCACTTGGGATTTTTTAGTCCCCCAATCAAATGGCCTTTGCTCTGGCTTCTCTAGGCCACTAAAGCCCAGAAAATACCTGTAGAAGCATTTAGGAATGATGACAGTAATATTATTTCTTCTCTTTTTCTTTTTTTTTTAATTGTGTGGATGGCACAGGATAGGGTAATGTTTTTCTTTTTTTTTTTTCTTCCTATCCTTTCATTAGCAGTATTATTAATTTTAAGAAAAATTTACAGAGAATTTGGATTTCCATTCATTCATTGTTGCACTTTTCTCCAGGCCCACCCCTCCCCCTCCACTTCGTTCTTCTCTTTGAAAAGTAAAAGAAAAATTCTTTCATTGCTATACAATCCCTCCCCCCAAGTCCACTCCACTATGCAAGCTTCATTCTGGACTCATGTCATCTAAAAATATAACTTAATTTTAATGCTGTTATTATTAAATGTTGTTTAATGTTATTATTTTTAAGTATTATTATTATATGTTGTTGTTATTATTGTCAGGGCATTTGGGATACCTACTGGGCAGGGAGTTGCACTGCTATTTCAAAGATGGCCCCTCTCTGGTGGTTCAAATCCACCAGCAACTCTGCAGGAGAAGAGCAGGCAATCTCCTCCCGTGCGATTTACAGCCTCTGGAGACCCATCAGGGGGTCAGCTTTGAGGCTGCTCCTGCTCAGTGGCAATGAGATTGACTGATGCGATTGTTGTAGTTGGTAGTGACTTTCAAGTAGGCGCCAACCCATAGCAACTTCATGTGTTAAAGAGCATGAGGTTGCCAAGTCCTGTGCCATCTTTGTGTTTGAGTCCTTTGTTGCAGCCACAATATGAATCCATCCCACCAAAGACCTCCCTCTCCTTTCCAGACCTTCTGCTTTACCAACCACAAGGTTGTTTTCGGTGGCTGGTCTTCCCTCACAGCACATCCAAAGCAAGTCGGCTGAAGTCTCTCCATCCTCTCTCCTAAGGCAGATTCTGGTTGCATTACACCTAAGAATGATACGTTTCTCTTCTGTGGTATAGTCAACCTTCTTTGCCAACTGACTATAACTTTTATTACAAGCTTGTATTCTGCCAGGTGATTAAAAATACAGTCATTGCCCATTTAGGACCCTCTACCCACTTTCTCAAGAGCCTGGTGACACAGTGGTTAAGGGTCTTGTTGCTAACCAAAAGGTTGGCAGTTTGAATCCACCAGCCAGTCCATGGGAGAAAGATGTGTACAGTCTTGGAAACTCGTTGTAGCAATCCCATTGGGTCACTATGAGTTGGAATTGATTCAAAAGCAATGGGTTGGAATGAGTGGAGTTGTGTTGCATTGGGTTGGGCTGGCCTGGAATGGAATTCAATGGAAAGGGTAGGGTGGTGTTGCACAGGGTTGGGTGGGGTTGGATTGCATTGGATTGGGTTGGGCTGCACAGGGTTGGGTTGCATTAGTTTGGGTTGCATTGGGTTAAGCTGAGTTGCAATGGATTGGGTTGGGTTGAGTAGCTTTGGGTTGAGTTGTGTTGCATTGGGTTAGGTTGAGTTGAGTTGGGTTGGGTTGCATTGGTTTGGAATGGGTGGGGTTGGGTTGCATTGAGTTGGATTGGGTAGTATTGAGTTGCACTGGTTTGGATTGGATTGAGTTGCACTGAATTAAGCTGTGTTGCGTTGGGTTGGGTTGGGTTGGATTGAGTTGCATTGGGTTGACTAGATTGTACTGGGTTGGGTTGGGTTGGGTTGGGTTGGGTTGGGTTGGGTTGGGTTGAGTTGGGTTGGGTTGAGATGTGTGCCTTGTGTTGAGCAGGGCTGGACTGGGTTAGGTTGGGCTGGGTGCCTTGTGTTGAGTTGGGTTGGATTGGGTTACATTGATATGTTAACTTGAGTTCATCAATTATTACTTCATGAGAAAGTACTCTGAAAATTATCTTAAAAAAATGAAATACTATCTCACATTACTTCTGTAGTTCAGGAGTTCTTAAGCAATCTGCCTAGGTGGTCCTGGTTCCAAGTCTCCCACAATGTCAGATGTCAACACAGGCTGCAGCAGCTGAAGCTTCACTTCCAAGGTGATTCACTTGAATTTCAAGACTGGATGAGGCAGGTGTCTGCACTTTTATTTGCCCACTTGGGATTTTTTGGTCCCCCAAATCAAACAGCCCACTGGGTAGGGAGTTGCACTGCTAACACAAAGATGGCACCGCTCCTGGTAAGTCAGTCCTGGCTGTTGGTAGGAGGCCTCAGTGCTTTCTGTGTGGGCCTCTCCAGAGGACTGCCCAAGCTTCATGCCACTATGGCTTCTTCCAGAGCAAGGAATCCAAGAGAATAAAGGTGAGAGCTGTGGTGATCTACATGACCTAACCTCAGAGGTCACACATCACTTCTACTATACTCTCCAAATCACAGATAATCAATTCGATCCCATAGACAACGCAGACCCAATGAGGAGACCACACGATAGGAGGAAGTACCAGGAAGTAAGCTCTTTGAGGAACATATGAAAGCTGGACATCAGATGAGGTTTCAGGAACGGGGGGTATCCGGTGCTTGGAACTGTATTTACCCTGCTGGTTTCTACTAAAGGGGCCTGGTGGTACAGTGCTTACAATATTGGCCTGCTAATCAAAAGGTCAATGGTTCCAATCCACCAGTCACTCTATGGAAGAAAAAATGAGCAATCTCTTCCCATAAATATAGCCTTCAAAACCTGATGGAATGGCATTCTGAGCCTGAACCAATTTGATAGCAATGACTTTGAGTTTGGCTTGTGTTGGCTTCTACTGAGATGTTTTTGTTCATGTTTGGCCCACGATTCTTGGTAAACACACCCCTTTGCTCCTGATCTCAAGGTCTCCCTTTCTCAGACTACATCCATGTCTAGAATTTCTTCACTTCCCTTTTAACTCGGTCTGTACCTCAGGGAATCTTTTCTAGTTTGAGACCCAGAGAGGCTTGGCTCTTACGTCCTTTTGAGTCCTTTATCATATGTCCAGTCTTTGGCTGGCTTTTGAAATTCCAAAGCCAAGAATTGGACTCCTTCTGTAGTTGAGCTCTGCTGGGTCATTCTCACCCTGAGGCGATAAATGCTGCCTGGTCTGGACCAGGAGGCTGGGCACAGGAAGGACATAAATAAATGCACAGAGGGAGGAAAAAACCCCAAAAACCTCAAACCTTAGCTAGCATCTCAAAATTGAGCCCTGCCATGCAAGCGACACTGCATGCATGTAAGTTGTCTTCATCATATTTTGCAGGTCATGGAGTAGGCTCAGGGAGGTGAATAAACTTGCTCAGTCTATCCCCAGAATTGGTAACAAATATGGGCCTCTCTCCCAGGTTTTCAGACTTGAAGTCAGCCAGCACGTTTGTCCAGGCCTGTCTCTATCTTTATGTTCTCTGACTTCTTGCTCCTCTGAGATCTGACTGCAGATATTCTCGTAATCATCATGAGGGGGTTCACTGGTGCTCCACTGCCTTTTCCAGGCATCTCAACGAGAGATAAACTTTCTATGAAATTGAACAGGAAAGGAGGTCAGATGGAGAAGATGATTACGTGCATGGTGGCTAACTGAGAAGTTGGGTGGTTCAAACTCATCCAGAGACTTCATGGGAGAAAGATCTGTTGACCTGGTCCCATAAAGTGATAATCCAGGAAATCCTATGGGGCAGGTCCACTCTGTCACATGAGGCAGGTCCACTCTGTCACATGAGGCAGGTCCACTCTGTCACAAGGGGCTGCTATCAGTAAGAAAAGACTCAGCAGCACCCAATACAAACTAAAGCAAGAATGCTTTAAAAGGGCAAGACTTTAGGCTCAGGATGTGACTAGAACAGGATGTGACTAGAGAGTCCTTATCATTGTTTCTCAGTTCCATGGAGTCAGCTTAAGATTCATAGCGACCCTCCAGGCAGTAGACCACAGACGTGTCCTCTCCTGCCCCATGGTCAGGTTCTCTGTCACGATTCACCTAACTGTTGCAGTCACTGTGCCACTCTATCACATTCAGGGTCTTCCTCTCTTTCATGACCCCCCTTTCACGATGACTTTTTCCACGGACTGGATCATCAGACCAATCCAATCCCCATCAAGCGATACCTGAGTGAACTTGATCTTTGTGGCAAGCAAGGTCAGGCACAGAGGTCAAGAGAAAGAGACAGAAGCTATAGAAAGACATCCTCCCAAAAAAAGACCATGATCACTAAGTCAGTGGCAACTCATAGGAGCACAGCAGGACAGCAAGGGCACAGTAGGCCTTCCCCTGAACTTTCTGAGATTGTGAACTGTTACAGAAGCAGGCTGCCACATCTCTCGCCCTGAAGACCTGATGGTGGGTTAAGAACCACTGAAGTGTTGGCTAGCAGCTGTGTTCTTAACCACTGCACCACCAGAAAGTGGAAAACTCGGAGGGATCAACCCCACCCCTCTTGCAGCAAAGAACTCCTCCAAGGAGTGTCAGCTTCAGAATGTGATACCAATTCTAGAGGGTTATTAAGTTTGAACTCCTAATGAAGAACAGATGGGAAATGGAAGAAACTCGAAGATCAAAATATGCTTTCCATATTTCATGCCTAAATGAAAAAATTGTCAGGAACAATCGTGTCACAGCCAGAGTTTGCTGGCCTGCGTGTGGGACGTATTTCCTTTCATGAGTCCAGGCCTGACTACAATGAGGAAAAAGAAAGGCAGTGATTTGCCCACTGTCGACGGAGGGTGAGGCTGCTTCAAATCCAAAATGCCATTGTCTGTATGATGAAAGACTTAGGTTTCAGTGGTATAAAAGCTTGGTTCAAATTCTGGGTCTTCCACAGCTCTTGTGACTTTAGGAAAGTCATTCAGCCTTCTTAGACCTCAGGCTCCTCATCTGTAAGAATCTATAATGATTTAAATGAATTAAGGTAGAGTACAATCACCAAGCTGTGCCAAGAAATCTGGAGGACAACCACCTGGCTAACTGACTGGAAGAGATATATACTTGTTCCCATTCCAAAAAAATGTGATCTGACAGAGTGTGGAAATTACTGAACAGTATCATTGATATCACATGCAAGCAAGAGTCTGCAGAAGATTATCCAAAAATGACTGGAACAGCACATCAACAGAGTACTGCCTGAAGTGCAGGTTGGATTTAGAAGAGGCTGTGGCACTAGGGATATTCCAGCTAATGTCAGATGGATGGATCTTGGTTGAAAGCCTGTCCTGTCCTGAGCCAGTCTCACTGACTCCAGTGCACATATCCACAATGCCCTAGTTACTATATCAATCCACCTCACCCGGGGTCTTCCTCCCCTGTGCCGTCCTCTCCAGGACAGACCTGTTTTTTCTCCTAGCAGTCCATGGTATAGTCAACACTCTTCTCCAGCACCACAGATCAAAGGCATCAATTCTCTTTCTATCATCCCTATTCACTGACCAACTCTCCGATGCACAGCACATAACTGTGAAGACTATAGCCTGGATCAGGCGCACCTTAGTCTCTATCCTGATGTCGTTGTTCTTCAGTACTCTGGAGAGGTCCCTCACAGCTGACTGTCCCAATGCAATTCATCTCCTGATTTCCTGGCTGCTGTTACCAAGAATGTTGACTGTGGAACCAAGTAAACTAAAACTGTTAACTATCTCAATCTCTTCACCATCCATACTGACGCTGCCAAGTGGCCCTGTGGTGAGAATCTTTGTTTTCCTGATGTTGAGCTTCAATCCATATCGAAGACTGCAGTCAAGTGAAAATTATTTGTACCACAGAAGGACCTGTGGGGAAAGAGGACTGGAAGGGTTTATCACAGAGTCCTGGGCCCCGTTTGATCCAATGGCAAGAATCTGAACATCTCAGGTCATTCAAATTCAAAAGACCTCTAGTTTCCTTTACATCTCCCTTCCCTGTCCCCATCCTGCACAGACCCAGCTCCCAATCAACTGGCAGCACCTCCTTCTCTTAGCTCCCCTTACTCCCCCCCCACCTTCGGATACCTGATGTTATAAATGGCTGCTGCTCTAATTTTGACCGTGGCCACAGCCAGTGTGTGGCCTCTGACTACATCTCGGTCACCAACGCCCCCATTTTGTCCTCAGAGTGTCTCACAAAGGGGCCTGGGCACACAGATCTTTCACACACACAAAAAAAAAGATTATTTGGGAGACACAACGGAGCTCATGGCCTGGTGCCAGGATCATCAGATCTCAGAATCAAAGAAATGCAAAAATCAAAGAGCAACAGAAGTTTAGGAAAAAGTGTTAAAGAATCAAAGAATAGCAAAACCACAGACCCCTAGGTCCCAGCTGAGCCCAGTGGAAATTTGGCGTGTTGATCCGGCTCTACCCTCCGGCAGCTATTTGCATAAATTAATATGCAGGAGGGCTGAGGGGTGGGGCTGGAGGAGCAAGATCTGAGCTGAGGATCCCTGAAGATGGAAGACCAGTCAAGATGCTTGGGTTCTGTTCATCTGGTTCATATTACTCTATGAGGGAATCTGCGCCGTATCATCCATGGAGTTGCTCTTAACCTCTTCAGCCAGTATGCTGTGTTACAGGAAGGATCAAACTCGATATGTTTGTGTGTGTGTGTCTGGGTTCCAGTAAAGAGAATTGTTACGGGTAGAACTGCCTGGAATTGAACTCGGCCCCTCCACACATCTCATGTGTTGCCCTCTTAGATAGCTCCTTGCATACCTTGGAGACCAGAAAAATCACTACTTCTTGTTGTTCTTGTTGTTGCAGTTTTTGATGTTGTTAATTGCCACTGAGTTAAGTACGATTCTTAGCAACCTTAAGAACAACAGATCAGAAACCTGTCCCATCCTGTGCCGTCCTCATCATCTCTGACACACTTGAGACTATTGCCGCAGTCACTGTGTCAATCCACCTGGTTGAGGGTTTTCCTCTCCTGTCATCCTGCCACCTTTCCAAACGTGATGTCCCTCCCATAGGAACAGCCACTCCTAGCTTCTCCTCACCTCCTGCTGTCAAGGACCAAAGTATGTGAGACGAAGCTTTATCATCTTTGCCTCTGAGGAGCACCCTGGCTGCACTTTCTCCGAGACAGTATCTGTTGGTTCTTTTGGCTGTCCATGGGCTATTCAGTACTCTTCTCCAGCACCACAGTCCAAAGGCATCAATTTTTCTTCTGTTGTCCTTCTTCACTGGCAGTAGGAAGGGTCACGGAAGGTCATCTCCCTTCCAATAGTGTCGCTCCCTAATGCTCCCCAGGTCATGGAGGCTGAATGCTTTAGATCAATATGTCCCTGACGCCCCACCCCCCTAAAAGCCAACTTCCGGTTTAGGTCCCACAAATGCAAAGTGCTCACACAAGACCTGGAGAGCAAGAAAGAAAGAATGAAAAGTCTGGCAGAAGGCAAAAACAAACGTGAAGTTCTTCCCACTTCATCTGGGCGCTGTCGCATAAATCTCCCACTTTGGTGGTGGAGGCAGCTGAGGCATCGAGTGGAAGTGCTCTGTGATTCTCCCAAACTCAAAAAAACCCAAAGCAACCTTGAACTTGCCGCCACTGGGTCAGTTCGCACTCACGGTGACCCTTTCTCGGGCTGCTGAGGCTGTGAATCGTAACAAGGAGACTGACCATCTCTCTCCCGGAAGTCATTGGTGGATTCGAACCCTGGGAGATGTGCACAGCCTTTGGGTTTAGCAGCACAACTGGCTGCAGACTCTGTTACCAAAGGTTCCCCCCGAGCCTTGCGCACCCTAAATGCTCAGCGGCTTTGCGGATCTTCCAACAGTTCTCTACGCATCCAATTCCCTGTAGTATCTCTCCCTGCTTGAAGTACATAGAAAAGATCCTGCTTTCCTGATTTTTTTTTCCTGCTGAGCAACACAGAATCAGAAAACCCTGCCTCCAATCTCATTGAGAGGCTGTTGTTAAGTGTCTTGTGCTGTCAAGTCGAAACCTATCCATAGCTGACCCTCCAGCAGATTTTCAGAGGCTGCAAATTGCATGGGAAGGCATTGCTTCCACAGAGCATTGGGTGGATTTGAACCACCTGCCACTGGGTTTTGGCGGTGCAACTCCATACCATTAGGCCACCAGAACTCAATGACAGCTAGTCTAGGGACTAGGACTGGTTTGTTTTTGGTTTTTGTTGGTTTTTCTTTTAACAACAGGAAAACAATACAACATAGATACAATAGATGAAAACTACAACCTCCCCAATTTTCACCAAGTTTGTGTGAGGCTATTTCACAGGGTTTTCAAGGGTTCCTTCTTTTAGAAATGGTTGGCCAATCCTGTTTCTCAGTCTAGAAGTTATACTGAAGCCTGTCTACCATGGGTGGCCCTGATAGTGTTTGAAATCCTGGTGGCATAGCTTGCGGAATCAGAACAACATTGAAGGCACCAAAGTCAAGGGTTTCCTCCACTTGGATTTACCATCAACAGATACAGAAGTCAAGGCATCAGAAGGTGTGCTGCATTTGGACAAATCTGCTGTCGAGGATCACGTAAAAGTGTTACAGATCAAGGATGACAAGTTAAAAGCCTAAAGGTGCACTTGAACCAAGCCACGTATTTCCAGTTGCTCTCTGTACATGTGACAGTTGGGTAATGAATAAAGAAGGATGAAGAAGAATCGATGCCTTTGGACAGTGGTGTTGGCAAGGAGTACTGGATACTCCACAATCTGCCAATAAAAGCAAATGGATCTATCTTGGAGGAAATGCTCCTTAGAACTAGTGACCTCTGACTGTGACCTTGCCCCTTCCCAGCTGTGGAGCTTTGTGCCAGATACTTCACTCCTCAGAGTCTCAGTCTCCTCACCTGCAAAATGGACCTGATGCATTTCCAAACGACTTGCCTTTTTCTGTTAGGGCAGGAAGTGGGGCAAAAGGTAACTACAGCCCAAAGAAATGATGTCAACGAGTTACTGTTATGGACCATCAAGTCAAAACCAACCCTTCAGAAGGTTTTCAGAGGTAATAAAACACACAGGAGGAGACTGCTTCTCTTTCTCGCATGGAGCAGCTGATGGATTTGAACCACGTGCCTTTGGGTTGGCAGCGCAGCTCCTTATCAATAGGCCACCAACGCTCATATGTCAATGAGGGCCCTCCTTCTACCAGGATTCTCCAGGTTTTCCACACTAAGACTCAAAATCTCTCCAGGACACTGACAAGTTCAGTTCTTTATTTCGTCTTATGATATTGCGCCAAGGTGGTGGTCATGACCCCATTTAGCAGATAAAGAAACTGACACCTGCAAATCAAACTGAGCTCCAGTCTCAGTATCATCACCCCCTAGCGAGGCAGCCACCTGCCCTGCTTCAAGCCTCAGGTTTCCTCGCCTATAAACTGGAACCAATCAAGCTTCCTCTGCCAGCCTGGGGCACTGATAACCCTGCACACAGTAGGTGCTCATGCTCTCTCCGCGGGAGTGCAGACTTAGCCAAAGTGGTGGTTGTTGTGGTTGCTGGGTGCCTTTGAGACAACTACAACTCACAGAGACACTACAAACAACAGATCAAAAGCTGCCCTTTCCTGGCCACCCTCCCAATCTCTGCCACACTCAAGCCCACTGATGCAGCCACTGTGTCAATCCACCCCCTTAAGAGTCCTCCTCTCTTCTGCTGACTTTTTCCAGCATGATGTCTCTTTCCAAAGACTGCCCCCTCCTGACAACGTGCCCGAAATATGCAAAACCACATAGGACCATCCTTGCCTCCAAAGAGCATCCTTGTTGCATTTTCCTTCTCAGATAAACTTGTGTGTTCTCTTGGCAGCCCGTGGGATGTATAAAAAAGCATCACAATCCAAAGGCCTCAATTCTTCTTTGGTCTTCCATGTTGTCATCAGATGTCATCACATCATCTCCAACTTATGGTGACTTTATTTACAACAGAAAGAAATGGTGCCGTGTCCTATATTACCATCTATCCATTGTTGTGACTGGTCAGGGGGTCAATCACCTCCCCGCGGGTTTCTTTGATGCCCCTCTTCACTACCCATGATGCCCACTGCTCTCTCTGGTCCTCTCCAATATTAAGCAGCACTTGCATGGGACACCCAAGTCTTGAACCCAGAGCCCCGAGCCCACGTCCGCTACTCCTTCCAGTCTCCAACCTCAAAAGAAAAGAAGACATCACTTTACACTCTTGCCAGGTACCATGGGAAAATACCTCCACTGCAATTCCTTGAACCCAGGTAAAAACTAGAGAGCGACTGACAGCCAGCTCACCACCACGCCAATCAGGAAGAGTGAGGACTAGGGAGCCAGGCTGCTGCTGGCTGCCCACATGCTCTGCTGTCCTTCCCACTGGCATCTGGGTCCCTTTGCAGTATGGCCATCCTCCAATCACCACCCACACAGCCCAGCCCGAGGAACCCACTAATCAGTGAATATCGGTTAGTTATCAATACACAGGGACATCATGGGCAGGGAGGGATGGGAGAGGTGGGATGGCACTCCCTCCAACATGTAGAAAGAGGGAGTAACTATTCTGTACCAAAAGTAAGCCGATAACACCATCAAGTAACAGCAGAGTAGCCCTTCTCTATCCTCAACACCTACCCTGGTCGCTTAGGGGAACCAGGAACATATTTTTTTCTTGATAAGCAGTATCATTCCAGTGACAGACCACCTGCCTGTCCACACAGATCGGGACAAACTTGTCTGTTAAACAGATTAATGTCTGATGTCCAGTTATTTATGTATCAGCTTGTGTGGATAAACAGATACATACATGTTCTTGACTACGATTCAATAGTAACCTGACCCACAGGCAGGGACCAATGAAACCGAAAGGCACAGGTATCAGATCTGAAGGGGGGCTCACAGGAAAGTCATTTACAGACTCGTGATTAGCCTGTGTCCAACCAGGCTCACCCCATCTGCCTCAGCCGCACGTGTTCTGTTCTTTCTCGAATGAACTCAATGCTGCTGAGTCTAAACCAACACATTGCTGATACTCCAGCAGGTTTCGGAGACTAAACTGCATGGAAAGAGATGGTTTCTCTCTCCCCACAAGGGGCCTGTGATGGACTTGAACCACCAGAGAAGCAGAGCCTTTAAATCCTTTTGGACCCAGCTACCAGACACCTATCCTAACTTTGTATTGTTGTTGGGAACTGTCGAGTTAGAACCACCTTATAGCTGACACTCTAGGTGCTTTTTAAGAGGCTGTAAATCACATAGGAAGTGACTGCCCAGCTTCCTCCCTCAGAGCAGCCGGGAGATTCGAACCGCTTGCCTTTGCGTTGGTACTACAACTCCTTTACCTATAAGCCACCAGGGCTCCTCTATAAGCTAATAATATATGGGGAGGCTTTTTTTCCTTTCTAAAATTCTGCCTGGGTGGAGCAAATGGTTTGCTCTTAGCAACAGTGAAGCACTCACTACTGATCGAAAGGTTGAAAGTTCAAATTCACCCAGGGACACCTCAGAAGAGGAGTTAGATGATTTGCCTCCGCAAGGTCGCATCCTGGGGAAATCTGTGGAGCAGTCCAATCCTACATGCATGGAGTCACCACGAGGCAGAGTCAACTGAACAGTAATTAGTAGCAACAGCACAAATGTAAAGGTTGATGGTTTGGACCCACCCAGAGGTGTCAAGGCAGACTGGCCTGGCAATCGCCATCAGCAAAGATTACAGCGAAGAAAAAGCTAATGGAGCAGCCCTGTTCTGTAACCCGAGTTACTATAAACCAGAATGGAAAGGTTCAGGGATTTTAAAAAATTTGTTTCTTCTTCCCTTCTCATCTTTTTACTCCTCTTCTTTTTTTTTTCCTTTTCTCTTTCCTCCAAGACAAAGCTGGTCTGGGCAATCTCCTTCGCCAGTCTTCACTTCACCATTCAAAACGTGACTGCATTTTAAAATTTTATTTGATTAGATTTTACGAGCTGACTGGCTCGCCACGACGGAAGTTGCCGAATATGTCAGAACCCGGCAGAGATTTGAATGGAAATGATTCTAATTACGTGTAATAATTTTTGCATTCCAACATAAAGCAGTGTTACAAAAAATCCCATTACAATGGTTAAAAGACAAATCATTTAACAAGTCCCTCTTCTTTATTGCTTTATTAGACAATTTACAAGGCAACATTTTGAACATCCGATCGGGTGATGGCCTTAGGCGATCCAACTGTAAGTTGAGCAACGAGACGGGAGTTCGTCGCCTGTCAGGAGCCGGGGAGTCAAATGCAATCAAGGAGACTCCAATCGGCTTGTCCTATTAGTCACTGTTCAAATCACAGCAAGGTGGGGAGCTGTCTGTCCTGTTTCTGAAAGGGGTCTTCTTGGTTGAAATGGCCATTCCCTGGCCTCTGTGATCCCGATCACCTCCACTGAGCAGTGTCCAAACACCACAGGCCTGTCTGTTGCAGGGCTGTCCTTTTCCCCAAAGCGGAAACACGATTCTGTTGCATTCAAGACAGGCGTGGTCATGTGACATTGCTGTGGCCAATGAGCTGTGAGCACGTGAATCAACGTACTTCAGGGTCGTATTTAAATCCTAGCACTTGGGGGTTGAGGGCTGAGCAAGGACTTGTCCTACTAATCCAAAGGCAAGCGCTTTTCTGAGAGTTCGAATCCACTATCTGCTCTTTGGGAAAAATGATGGACAATCTCTTCCCTTGTTATTTATAGCTTTTGAAACTTCTCTGGAGGGTCAGCTATGAGTCCATTCTAATGATGCCCAGGCGACACCACCGAGTTAGCCTGAAGGTTGCATAGTGGCGACAATGGCATTCACTTTGCTGGTAACCAAAAAGCTGGCCACCATACCATGGCCCCCTGGTGGTCCGCTTCCCATGAGGGGTCAGCCAACGAAACCATTAGGTGTAAATCTTCTCTGTAGCACGTTGTTGTTGTTGGATGCCATCGAGTCGAGTACGACTCACAGAGCAACCGTATAAACAAGAGATGTGAATGCTGTCCTATCCTGTGCCATCCTCATTCATCTGATCTACTTGAGCCCATTGTTAAGAATCACTGTGCCCGGTTTGGGGAGGTGCGGGGGGATTGTGTACCAATGAGGGAGTTTTTCTTTTGCTTTTCAAGGAGAGGAGCAAA
>NW_006399839.1:9816366-9827010 GCF_000299155.1 Elephantulus edwardii | reverse complement strand
AAAAATCATTCATTAAAAAAAAAAAGAATCACTGTGCCCATTCACCTTGTTGAGTCTTCCTCCCTTCCTCTGACCCTCCCTCCACGCCCTTCCTAACAACATACCCAACTTAAGTGAGATGAAACTTCACCATCCTTGCCTCCAAATAGCAGCCCCCCTGGTTACACTTCCTCCAAGATGGACTCGTTTGTTCTTTTAGCAGTCAAAGGGACATTCAGTCCACTTCTCTAAAGCCACACTTCAAAAACACCAATTCTGTCATCCTTAGTCACTGCCCACCTTTCAGATATATAGCTTAGTAACTGAAAAGACCATGGTTTTAATCAGGTGCACCTTAGTCTTAAAACTGACATCCTTGCTCTTTAGCACTTTGGTGAGATTGCTGATGGCATATTTTCCCAAGGCGATACATTTTTCGTGGCTGGCCCCAAGAGTATTGATTGTGAGTCCAAGCTGGATGAAACTGTTGGCAACTTCAATCTTTTCTCCATCCAGCAGGAAGTTGCCTGTTGGCTCAAGGACTCCAATACTGAGTCCAATCCCAAGCAAATGCCTTGGTTTGCCTAGAACTAGGGGACGTGTTGGGATGATGATGATGTTATTATTTTTATTTTCTTGGTGTTGAGATGTAATCCATCTGGAAGGCTGTAGTCTTTGATCTCCAACAGCAAGTGCATACGTGGGGTCTTTTAAGTCTCAGATCGAAAACAAAAGCAAAAGTTAGTGATAGGAGTCCACACCTTCTTCTCTGTGTCTCCTTTTTCTCTGCTGCCAGGCCAGTGATGTCCTAAAGAAGCATTGCTTCATCACCCTGAGTTGCAAGTAAAAACTATTTGAGGAAGAACACAGTCAGTACATATGTACCTTGTCACTGATCAAATGGCCAACTGGTGGTTTTCCAAGGACTGGTGTCAGTTCTTGGGGTACATAACTTTCACGTGGAAAACTGGAACGTCAAATCAAACTTATAGCCATTGAGTCTATTTCAACTCATGAGGACCCCGTGTGTGTCAAAAGAGCACTGAACTTGACCGCATTTTCAATGACTGAGTTTTTGGCAGCAGATAACCAAGCCTTCCTTCCAGGTGCTTCAAGGTAGGCTCGAACCTCCATCCTCTTCCTAACCAGCCAAGGTTGTTGATATTTATAGACCACTAAGGGACCCCAAAACTCAGTCAATCCCAAGCAAAACTCCTCACTTTGCCTGGGATGGTGATGGTGGGTGATGGCAATGGTGGTAATCTATACTAAGTCTTTGATCTTCCACAGAAAGTACTTCAGGTCCTCCTCACTTACAGCTGTGTCATCTGCATAATGCAGGTTGTTGATGAGTCTTCGGACCCTGACACCACCTTCTTCTTCAGAGTCCAGCTTCTCCTCTGATTTGCAGGTAATGAAGAAAGGAGACAACCCTGATGCTCACCTTTCTTGACTTTAAACCATGCCGTGTTCCTTTGCCGTGTTCATACAACGGCTTCTTGGTCTAGGTTTAAGTCTCGCGTGGGCAAAATTAAGTGTTCTGGAATTTCCATTTTTCTCCATTAAGCCAACTACAATGCACAGCAACCCTATGAACAATTGATCCAAATCTTGCCCAATCCTGCACCATCCTGTCCATCTCTGCCTTGTTCAAGCCCATTTTTGCAGTCACTCGGCCAATCTGTCTCACTGAAGATCTTCTCCTTCAATGACCCTCTACTTCTCCGAGCAAAACATAACTAAGTCACTCTTAAGACTCTAAACCCTTCCATACTCCCTGATTACCTGCCCAAAACGTCTTCCTTTGACCTTAACTGTCTGGCTACCCGCTTCCCTCTCTTCAGACCTCTTCAGCCTCATTGCTGATACATATAACGGCTTTCCATAAAGTGTCATGCCCCCAAGCCTTTGCATATGCCGTTCCACCTGGAATGCCTACACTCTCCTGTTTTATACTGAGTAAACTTGAACTTGTACCTCAAGGTGTTGCTCAGGCAATAGCTCTTTAAGAATGCCTTCTTACGAAGGAAACGAGAAAGATCCAATAGGGATCTAAAAAGACAAGTTAATGGCGGGCATAGATTAATGGTGTTTAATTTTTTTTTATTTTATACAGGTTTGATTACAAAGTTCACATACATTGTGTATCACATTATTCTTCATTCACATTGTGTCTCATACAAGCATCCCCATGCCTGTACTAATGCTAACAAAATGGTGATTAATTCTATAAAATACAATGTATGGGAATGACTGTATGAAACACAATGTGAATGAAGGAAAGTATGAAACACAGTGTTTATGAATTTTGTATGCAAACCTACATAAAATTTTTATACAATTAAAATGAAATTAATTTTAAATTCATTAAAGTGAACTTTTTATAAAAAAGAACAAATGACTTTTTGCTTCCCAAGCTGGTCAGAGATACCCCCTCAGTCCCTGCTGCCTCCCAGGCTTGCTCCATTTCCATCCCTTACCCACTTGATTCTAACTAGCCAGAAGTAAGCGAGAGTATATATAACTTATTTTTTCATTCTAGGATCTCTTACACTTTAAAACTCTACTCTCAGGCCCTGACACACAAGACAGAAGTGTATTCAAGGCCAGCTTTTTCTTTTTTTACTGGATAAATGTGGGAACTAGGCATCATTTCTTCAAGTCTCAGTGGAACCTGCCTAGAAATTCAATTTGAAACCCCTGAAAATTGGCTGCAAATTTACTAACCCCTAGAGATGCAGATGAGCAGAGCCAGGCAAATGGCTCCTGTTGTCGCCTGTAACGGCTGTTGTGTTTTGAATAAGCATTTTTTTTACAAGTGTACACTTGGAGGCAAAAGAACCATTTCCTGGGCTCATTCCCACTGTGATGTCACCCCTCCCTGGAGACCTCCTCCTGTACCAGACCACACAGAGCCCTTGGAAATGTTTACTATCAGTTCTAATCATAGAATAATATATGATAAGTATAGCTGTGAGTTGCTTACATGTACTATTTCTTGGATTATAAGAATGAAACCCACTGTTGTCATTGTCAGTCGATTCTGACTCAGAGTAAGCCCCCTCCCATCCGTTTGGGTTTTTTTCCCCATCAGTTTTTTTTGAAGTTGTAAATCTTTGTAGGAGGAGACAGCCTCATCTATCTGCCTCAGAGCAGGTGGTGGGTTCGAATGCCCAACCTTATAGGAATATTGTTGTTGTTAAGAACTGTTGAGTCGTAGGCGACTCATAGCAACCCTATGAATGAAAGTCCTCAACAGTTGTGTGACTTTCATCCACTCTCCACTATAGGAATACTAACAGCAAATTTGTTTTGTAAAGTCTCTCTCCCGTGAATTACAGCATTATTAGGTACGTTCCTAGAAACTGAGCAGAAGCCTTGCTGCCAACCCAAAGTCAGGAGGTTCAAACCCACCAGCTGGATAAAGATGAGCAATCTCCTCCGATGCGATTTACAGACTCTGGAAACCGGGTGGAGGGTCAGATGCGGGTCAGTTTCAACTCTACCACTTACACACACGCACACATTTCTTTTCATTACTACTTCATTCTCCAAAAAAAGCTATTGATCCAGGTTCACATACAGTTCACAATATCTCTACACAATTTAGCTACAACATGTTGTTGTTGTTATTAAGTGCCATCGAGTCGTAGATGACTCAGCAACCCTCTGAATGAAAAACCAGAACAGCTGTATAACTTTCATTGTTTCTCCAAGTTCATAGAGTTCCTGGAGGCAAGCTGTTTCAGAAGTGGATGCCACTCCGGCTTCTAAGCATGTTGTAATCGGGGAGCTTCACCAAACACTGTCCACCATGGGTAACCGTGATCGCATTTGACACATCAGTATGTTGTAGCTAAAACACCAGAATATCTGAGGAAATCAGCAACTACAAAAAAATGTTCCGATTTAAAAACTTATCTCCACTGAATTAGAACCTTCTACAGGTTTTTTAAGCAGTAAATCGGGTGGGGGTTGGTGGGAGGAAAGTGCCCTTCTTTCTCCCTCAGAGCGGCTGGTGAATTCGAACCACCAGAGACAGGGCGCTTAGAGTGAGCAGTGTAACTGCCTCCGTACTACGTGAGAGTCCCACCGCAGCAGAAAACCAACAATGTGTGTCTGCAATGTGTGCAAACAAAGTGAACTGAAGCATCTTTGTAATAGAAACAACCGGGGGCTTTGGTGGCGTAGTCTGTAGAGTGCTGTGCTACTAATCCAAAGACTGCACCTCTCTGGAGGTTCGAATCCCCCAGCAGCTCCTCAGGGGGAAGATGGCCACCGCTCTCATGAGATCTGCAGCCTCCGAAGCTCCATGGAGGGTCAGCTAGCAGGCCGCTCCAACTCCAAGGCAACCGGCAGCTGCTGTTGTTCTTGTGATGGGCTAATAATGCCAGGTCTGACCGGAGCACATCTACAAGCAAATGAGCCTAAAGTGTTAGCCTAAAGCATTTATTTGCATAAAGTGAATGAATGCACATAAGCTGAGTTTAAGAAAAAAAATAATTTGTTATGTTGTTGTTGTTATGTGCCATCGAGTCACTTGCATAGCGACCCTATGTACAATAGCCCTAAACCCTGCTCTATCCTGTGCCAATCTTACTGTCTCTGACACACCTACCCCTATTACCCCCAGTCACTGAGTCAATCCATCTCATCGAGGGTCTTCCTCTCTTTCTCATACCTACAAGAAAGATTTTGGATTTTTTAAAAAATAATCCTTTACTGCTTAAACACTACAAAAATTTTACAGTCATTTGGGCATCCCCTCCTCTAAGAGTGTTACCTGGTATGGTGTACATGCACACGCGCATGCGCAGAGACAGCCCACACGCACCCCTGCTGATGCGTCCTGCACCACTGACTGGCTGTATGAGCCTGGGACAGCCACTGCCTGCTCAGGACACTGTTCTCTCCAGGAACCTCTTACAGGATTCCAGGAACATTCTGCAGAAATACAGGCCCTGGTGGTGCAGCAGTGAAGCACTTGAACACCCTCCAACTTGTGGATTCACTGTGAGTCAGAATCAAAGACGTGTTTGGGTTGGTTTTGCTTGTCTGTTTGTTTGTTTGTTTGTTTGTTGAGACTAAGCTCTAATAACTCTGTCTTCTACTCCAAGCAAACAAACCGCTTTCCACTGCTCTTGTGTTTCTCAACTTGTGACCCCTTTGCTGCTGGAGATGGCTTGAGCTGTCATTCCAGCACCTGGCACGTGGCACCGCTTCCTCTCGAGGGCCAGCTCCCTGGGGCGCCCCCTGCCGGCACGGAGGTGTCTTCGCACCTATCCGGCCCTCACCCAATCTCACTCCACAGTCCGCTGTTGGCTGTGGGTTTTTTCTCCGATCTTCCACCCTCCTCCTCCTCTTCTTCCTCCTCCTTCCGCTCCCCCTCTGCCAAACCACCATATACTGCGCACCACCTCCTGACCAGGTTCTGTGTTCAACCTTGTCGTTTCAACCTCACACACTCCCCCCTGCAACCCTATCGAGTAGATAAGTAGTAACTGCCCCATTTTACAGATGGAGAAATCGAGGTTTGAGAAGGCAAGCGGCTGGGGGATGGAAAAGCAGGCTGAGTCTATTAGTCACCCCACACACGCACATAAAACTCCACCTCTAGGCCCCTCGCTGGCACGCAGGACGGCCAGTCATTCCCACTTGATCTTCAATGTCGAGTGTTTGCTGCAGGGGCCCCTGCACCCTGCCCTTTCTCAGTCCTCCTTTCCTGTTCACTGCAATCCCTGAGGCGGAGAAGCTGTTGTGAGTCAGCTACGATTGTGACCTTCTAAACGACAGGTCTGAGCCTATCTCGTTCCATCCTCCTCATCCCGGATTCGGTCCAATCACTGTTAACACTCTCTGTATCCATCCATCTCACTGAGGCTCTTCCTCTCTTTTGCTGACCTCCGTCCTTCCCAGCGTGATGTCTTTTTCCGAGGACTGACCCCTCCTGACAACATGCCCATAGTTTTTCAGACCAAGTTTCACCATTCTTGCCTCTAAGAACCACCCTGAGACTCCTCCAAGACAGACTTATTCTTAGGGCAATCCGTTAAGATAGTCCGTATTCTTCTCCAACAAGACACTTAAAAGCATCAGTACTTTTGTCATCTCTCATCACTGTCCAGCTATCACATAAATAGGAAGCAACTGAAAATATCGGGGCTTGGAGCAGGCGCACCTTAGTCTTTAAAATACATCCTTGCTCTTTAGCGCTACAAAGAGGTCCTTCATCCTGCTGAGCTACAAAAGCCTTCACCACAGGGCCCATCCTGAGGTGCTCACTTCTCAGAGAAAGGGTCTATTGCCCTGTACATGTCCCCTGGCAGTAGCCAAGGGCCAGGCCATTCTTCATGTTGCTTCTTTTTTAAAAATTATTTTTTAAATTTTACTTGAAGGAAGGTTTACAAATCCACCCAATCCTACCCAGACGTTTTGGATTAGAAGGTCACTTGCCATTGGTGACTGAAAGGCTCAAATGGCTGGGTCACCCTTCTCTGAGCCTCATCAGTAATTTGCTAATAAGTAACATTTTCACCCACCTCTGAGCTTCCTGCTGGAAGCCAAGGTCAGACAGGATGGCTGCTGGGAACCAGCACAGGTGCAGAGGAAGGGATAGAGACCCAAGTCCCTCCCGCCCTCAGCAGACCAATCTGTCTAATGATTCCCTTTGTTTGCTCCATTACCCTAGAACTTTCAGTAGAAGAAGGGGCAGACAAGCTTTGTGTTCAGACGCCTGGGACAGAGAAACTTCAGGACCCAGCGATACCTGGTACCTTGAGGACAGAAGCAGCAGTGTGTCCTGTGTTGGCAACTCTGCTGGTGAACACTGACGGTCCCATCCCTCCTCCAGGAACCTGCATTAACATCTTTACCCCCTGGCATTCCCTCTTTCATCCTCGAAGCCACCTCCAGGGGAGGCACGATTATTCCCATTGTGCAGATGAGGCTGATGGTGAATTGGAATCACAGAGAGGCTTGGCCTTTATGTAACTAAGAGGGCAGCTCTCTTCAGACTACGCTATCAGAGCTCCCCTTAAGGTAAAGGTGGTGGTTGTTGTGTGCCATCAAGTTGGAAATGACTCATAGCTGACCTTTCAGTGCATTTTCAGAGGCTGTAAATCACAAAGGAGAAGACAACTGCCCATCTTTCTCCCCATGGGGCAGCTGATGAATCCGAACTGCCTACCTTTGGGCTAACAGTGCAGCTGCTTTATCCATTAGGCCACCAGAGTTCCCTTCCTTCTGTTATATGAATTATGCCTTAATACTGTTTTTGTTGGTGTTGTTGTTGTTGTATACTATCAAGTGGGAACCAACCCATAGCTGACCCTCTAGTGGGTTTTCAGTTAATCGCAAGAGAGGAGATTGCCCATCCTTTTCCCACAGAGCAGCCAGTGGATTCGAACTGCGTACCTTTGAGACTGCAGCGCAGCTTCTTGCCACTTGGCCACCCTTATACCTTAATAAGTTTAAAAAAAAAAAACAAAAACAAAAACAACAACAACAAACAAACCCTACCAAACCCCACACACACACACTTTTAAAAGTAAGTCAAACCCCTGAACTATGTGACCTTGCGTCAAAGCCTTTCCAGCTCCAAGACTCAGTTTCTTTTTCAACAAAATGGGCTAATAAGCCACTGGCACACAGTAGGTGCTCACCCTCAGGACGCTGCCATCCCAGACAGGGAGGCGATGGGGAGGCCCTGGGAGGGGTGCACAAGGCCAGCCGGGCCCCAGGCCACAGGAGGGACCAGGCGAGAGGAGGATGCTCGGGCCAGTGACATAATTTAGATGGATGGCGGGGGCCATCGGTCAGGCCAGGGGCGGGCGGCGGGGGAGAAGCTGTCGGGGGGCCCATTACCTACACGTGTTAACAGCACATCCTTTGTAGCGACACCCGCGCGCGCGGGCCGCTCCCCACATTGTCTGCGCGTCCTGGCCACGCGGTGATGAATGGGCCGCGCGCCCTGCCGCAGCCGCCGCCGCCGCCGTGGGTACTGTGAGCCGAGGGCGACACCGCGTGGCCAGGAGCGGAACTACGGGGCTCCAGACCGTGCAGGGGAACTCGACAAAGTTGAGATCCAGACGCCAATGGACATTTGCACACCGAGGTTCACGTCCGCGTTATTCACAACAGCAAAAGAATGGAAGCAGTCCAGATGCCCACCCACAAACGAACAGACTGAAAAATTGTGGTACAATCACACAATGAAATACCATGCAGTATTAAGGAGCAACGATTTTGGAAAACACTTCAGACCATGAATGTAAAAATAGAAATAGAACTAGTAAAGCATGTATAGGGACCCAAGGGGAGAAGGGGTGGAAGCAGAGGGGTGAGGATGGGTAAGGGCGAAACCACAGGGTTGCACTATTTGGTGAGTGGAGGGAGGGGGTGAAGGAAATGGGACGGATCCAGCGGGGACTTGAAAAGACAGCGTAATAATGGGCATAGTCCAATGGCAATTCATTTTATAAAACATAATGTGTGACGACCTAATGGAGAGAAAGTGATGCTACCAAGCCAAAGGTGGGTGATTTTCATCTGTGACCCTCCGGCCTGCTTTTAATTGTTTTTAGTCAAACATTCTTCTAAGTGGCATAGCACTGGTCTGGTCTGTGCATTGCTGTACAGAGGTAGTTCTTGGTCGCTGTGATGCTAAACAATGTGACACCAATGTGCCAAATGTGATTGGTCACCCATGGCGGCCAGTGTTTGGTGGAGCTCCCCGATTAAAACGAGCTTGGAAGCAGGAGTGGCATCCACTTCTAAAATAGCTTGCCTCTGGAAACCCTATGAACTTGGAAAAACAATGAAAGTTATACAAGTATTCAGGTCTTTTGTTCATAGGGTCACGATGAGTCACCTACGACTCAATGGCACTTAACAACAACAACATGTATGTATGTTACAATACTTTAAAAAAAATTTTATATTGGTTTGCTTACAAAGTTCATGTTCCCTGTGTTTCACACTATTCTTCATTCATATTGTATTCCTCTTATCGTTCCCACACGTTGTTGTTGTTGTTAAGTGCCATTGAGTCATAGGTGACTCATCGTGACCCTATAAACAAAAGACCTGAATACTTGTATAACTTTCATTGATTCTGGGGCTTTGCCTGACATACTTTGGACATGTTGTAAGGAGAGACAGGTCTTTAGAGATGGACATCATGCTGGGTAGAGTGGAAGGACAGCGCAGGAGGGGAAGACCCTCTATGAGGTGGATTGATTCAGCGACTGGGGTAATCGGGATGGGTGTGTCAGAGGCAACGAGATTGGCACAGGATAGAGCAGGGTTTAGGGCTGTTGTACATAGGGTTGCTATGAGTCGCAAACGACTCGACGACACATAACAACAACAACAACTGTAACATACAAATTTAAAAATTATATGAAAACAAAATCACTTTAAAACTTGGGAGAGACTAGAAAGCACTTTGCTAAAGTGAATTATCTCATCACCAATATTGCATGAGGCCATGATTGTGAAAACAGGAAGATAACTGAGTAAGATGTGTATAAAGAATCTTCAGAAGGGAAAAGAGAGAAAAGGGGCAGGAGAAAGGGGAGTCATGATTGGGAAAGCAGAGGTTGGTGGGTGCAAGGAGGTGAGGTAATGCGAGTAGTTTAATGGGGCTTGAAAAGATGGAGTCATAACAGACACAGAGCAATGATAATGAGTGAGCTAAAACATAATGTATCCCAATGATTGTAGAAAACACACGGTACATGTGCAAAATACAAGATATAGAAATGATTATATGCAAACAAAAAAAAATTCAGAAAAAAGAACACAGGAAAAAAAGAAAGATAATTTAGCAAAGAGCCTTGTACATGGTGAGATGCCCAGCAGTCAATATGCTTAATTAGTGTCACCTTTATGTTCAGGTGAGAAAAACAAAACCCAGGCACAAGCTCGAACTCAGTACCGTTGAGTCACTTATGACTCAAAGCGACTCTCGAGGAGATTTCTGAGGTTGTAAATCTTTACAGGAAACTGCACACCTTTCTCCTAAGGGACAAGCAGTGGATTCGAACCACTGGAGGTGTACAGTCTTTTGATTAACAGTGCAACACGCTCTGGGCTGCACCGGGCACAGGGAGATTCCAAAAAAAAGGGTATAATTGCCAGGTGAAATAAAAGACAGTTCATTCCATTTGAATGTCAGACAGTCAAGGTTGTTTTTTTTTTCCTTCTTTTTTAATTGAGATTTTATTATAAGTTTATAAAGAACTTGGATTTCCATTCATTCATTGTTGTATATTTTCTTCCCTGCCATGCCCGCCAGTTCACGTTTTTCTTGGGGGAAAAAAGTTCTTTCATTGTTATACAATCCCCCTCCCCACCTCCCCACCCCAGCCACCACCCCAGACCACTTTATATGCAGATCTTATTCTGGACTCTTGTCACACCAATAATACCTAATCATATATTCCTTTTATACCGTTCTCTCCCTCATTTGTTTCAATACCATGTACATTATTTAGCCCCTCTTTTCTTAGTTTCCCTCCAAGCCCCCTGTGAGTCCTGGTTTATAACAGTGGCATTATACAGTATTTGTCTTTTTGTGACTGAGATATTTCACTTAGCATAATGTCCTCCATGGTCACCAATTTAGTATAAGATTTCATTAGTTCTCTGTTTTTCAGTGCTGCA
>NW_006399839.1:9803081-9815649 GCF_000299155.1 Elephantulus edwardii | reverse complement strand
AAAAAGTTGTTGTTGTTACTATGTGCCATCAAGTTGCCTGCAACTCACAACAACCCTATGTCCAATAGCCCTGAACCCTGCTCTATCCTGAGCCAGCTTCAATGTCTCTGACACACCTACAACCATTAGTCCAGTCACTGAGTCAATCCATGTCATCGAGGGTCTTCCTCTCTTGCACGGTCCCTCCACCTTATTCATTGTTTATGTGAAATTCAGATGTAACTGGGCATCCTGTTTCTTTCTTTAAACCTGTCACCTTGAACTGGTACCTCTGAGTAAAGTGATTCATCTCTCTGTGCAACTACCCAGGATAAAAACGATGATAAACTGCTCACAGAGTCACTGCATAGATTAAAGTGAGAAGATGCTCCAGCAACAACAGCCACGTTCAGCCGGCCAGCAAACAACAAATGCTGGCGAGGCTGTGGAGAGATTAGAACTCTTATTCACCACTGGTGGAAATGTAAAATGGTACAGCCACTATGGGAGGCAGGCTAGTACTTTCTCAAAAAAGTTGGAAATAGAAATACTATTTGACTCAGCAATTCCATTACTAATATTACACCCTAAAGAAAGCAGAGCCATGACTGAAACAGCTGTGTGCACACTCACATTTATGGCTGCATTATTCACAAAAGCAAAGAGGTGGAAGCAACCCAAGTGCCCATCAACAAACGAACGGATAGAAAAACAATGTACATTCACGCAATGGAATATTACGCAGCACTGAAAAACAATGAACTCATAAAACACTATACAACATGGGTGAGCTTGGGGACATTAAGTTGAGTGAAATATCTCGGTCATAAAAGGACAAAGACTGCTGTTATAAAGTGGGACAGACACGAGAGGGCTGGAGAGGATGGGGAAAGAGTGGACAGATAATAACACTGCAATATATCAGATGAGGAGAACTGTCTGAAAGGCATATATGATCAGGCATTATATAGATATGAACAATCATAACAAGGGATGCCTTGCAGGGTGGACTGAGGGAGGGGGCAAGGAAGGGGGGAAAGGAAATGTGGAATAAATTTTAAAAATTAATAAAATAAAAACGAGAAGATGCACATAAAGGTTTTAAAGAGAACCAACATCATGGCCATTGGGAGCTAAAGTTCTCTGGTTCCGAACTGCAAAGTTCTGGAAAGAAGTCACCAACTGTAACGTGGGCTTCCAAACCCCATTAAGTTCAAGGTGAACCACCCAGACAGCTGCGCATGTGCCCCTTTACATGACCCACCCCCCCCCCCCCGTGTGAAGATCACGTGCCTGCCCCCTCCTCCCGCCCTGGCTGAGCCTGTGCGCCCCCCACACTCAGGCTCCTGGGGGCGCCCCCTGCCCTCCCTCACCTTCACTGTCCCATTAAGCACTTCCACGATGATCTCCTTGACAACTCCATCCCAGTTCTCTTTCCTGCTCGCCTTCCATCTACAGGGAGGGGCAGCATCTATTCATTCCCTAAGCGGGCACATAGTAGGTGCTCAGTTGGTATGTATTTTAATACAACAGCAGCAGCCACCAGCCAGCTCCCACCACATTGCTGGCCCCACTGCAAGTTTTGATGACTCCCTACTTCATTCCCTCGTCAGCTACTCATTCCGTCAATCATCTGTCCACTGGGTATCAGCTACGAGCCGGCACCCATGTTCCTGGCGCAGAGAATTATGCGATGATGTGGTCCCCGCCCTAGGTAGAGCTCCCAGACTTGAAGGGGGAGGGGCGCGGATACCAGGCAGGCAGCTCATTAAAATTAAAAGTAATGAGCAAAGTCAAGGGGGCTGTGAGTGCCCAAAGCAGGCCCCTGACCCATGGTGGGTGGGGTCAAGAAAGGCTTTCCAGGTGAATGGGCATTTAAGTCTAGACAGGAACAACGGGGTGAAATGAGGCCATGCCCAGGAAAGGCCGAATGTTCCAGAGACATTACCACGAGCAAATGTCTGAGAGGGAGAAGGTAAGGGGGAAGGTGAACAACAGGGAAAGGCTGAGAATCAAGGGTGAAAAGAGGAGCAGGGCCTGGGAGGCCATGGTGAACGTTTATGGCTGTCGCCTTGGGTACTGGGGAGCCATCGATAGTTCTATGCAAGTAGAAGGGCATGACCACATTTCTTACACATTTCTTTAAAAACAAATTCCTGGGACCCTCTTCCATCTAGAAGAGCTCGACAAGTGTCTTCCTTTCCCCTCCCCTTACCCAGGGTTCTCATGGACCCTCAACTCCTGGGTTTTTTTCCTTTCTCTCACCTGGGCCTCACTCACCTCAGAATGCAGCAGGGAAGAAGGAAATGGGTCCAGATCTGGAGCAGACAAACTCGGACTTCAGATCGCCTCTGGGGGAGGGGGCCCTGAGTGGCACACACGGTTAAATGCTGGTCTTCTAACTAAAAGGTTGGCAGTTCAAAGCACTAAGAGGCATCTTGGAAGTGGTTGTTGTTAAGTGATGTTGAGTCGTAGGTGACCCACAGTGACCCTATGAACGAAAGACCTGAACACTTGTATAACCTTCATCATTTCTCCAAGTTCATGGGGTGTCCAGAGGCAAGCTATTTCAGAAATGGACGCCACTCCTGCTTCCAAGCTTGTCTTAATTGGGGAACTCCACCAAACACTGTCTACCATGGGTAACCATTAATGCATTTGACACATTAGTGTCACAGTGTTCAGCATCACAGCAACCACAAGTTACCTCTGTACAGCAATGCACAGACCAGTGCTTTTTCCCTTAGAAGAATGACCAAAAGCAAAACCAGGCCTGAGGGCCGCAGATTAAAATCACCCACCTTTGGCTTGGTAACATAACTTTCTATCCACTAGGCCAACACAGCTCTCTCTGTGGTGGTGGTGGTGGTGGTGGTGGTGGTGTTAAGATGCTAAAAAAAAATCTTGGAAGTAGGGCCTTAAAAACCACAAGGGTGGTTCTACTCTGGTCACACAGGGCAGCCATGAGTACAAGTTCACTCCCTGGCAACCAGCAATCTGCAGCCTCTGGACCAGATGCTTGATGTCTCCATTTACCCATCTGTATAATGAGGGTTATCATAAAACCCACCTCCTCCAGTTGCTGTAAGGATTAAATACAGGGTGTCTTGGGCAAGTGTCTGCTATTTTCTTCCCTCCATCGAGAAAGTATGCCACCTCCTCCGGGCAGCCCTCCTGGACTTCTCCTTACTAGGAACACTTCTTGTTAGCCCCCAAGCCCTGGTGACATCTATCTTGAGGGCATCCCTTACCCCAGGGTAATCAGAAACCACCTGAGGTCTGGGAGACCAGAAACCCTTCACTGTTGGGTTTTGCTTTTTTTTTTCTTGGCAGCTCCTCTCAGAGCAAGGATGGATGGACAGATAGACAGAAGGGCTGTGGGGAGCTTGGGGACTCCACACACTCAGATTCCAACATTAGACCATAAATGCAAACTAAATTCATTCCCAACTAATTGTTTCCAACTCCCAACAGCCATAGAGGACAGCAGAGGGATGCCCCACGGAGCCCCAATGCTGTGATCTTTATAGTAGACAGTCACAGCTCTCCCGGGAGTCACTAGTGGGTGCAAGCCATGGCCCTTTGCATTTGCAGCCAGGCCTAACCGCTGCCCCACTGGCGTTCCCGACAGCTGGACTGGGCCCTGGAAGATCACGTGGGAATCCGCACTTCCTCCGGGGCACTGACAGACCAGCTACAACGAACAGCAGAGCATCTTTCTACGCAGTGGCTGTGTCCCACAGGTCAAGGTCAGGGCGGGAGATGAGGCAGAGATTCACAATCAGAAAAGGTCTGAGTCTACCTGTATTTCCACCATCCTGGTCTCTGGAAGCGGAGGCGCCCACCCCTTCCCTTAACGCACTTCCCTCCCAAACCTCTACCCACCTGCCTGGTCCCAGGAGCCCCCCTACAGCCAGGAAAGGAGTTGGCAGTAAGCCCTGGGCCTCTAGGGGGCGCTGTGAACAGGTGTATGTTGCGAAACAGCAAGGCCGCCCAGGTACTGGATCAGCTCCCTCCCTGACTTCGAAGCCCTCTCTGACCTTCTGTCTCCTCATCTGCACCACAAAGACCCCAGAGAGCTCTGACATCCAATAATCTGCCTGCAGAGAGGCCACGAGATAAATCCAAGCCCAGGTAGAGTCCAGCACTATCTACACGGCCAGCAGAACACCAGCTGCCTCTCACAGTTCATGGCCTGAGCTCCACAGGGTCTGCAGGGGCTCATTTTGTTGAAAGCTGGTTGCCAGGCCTTTCTTCCGAGGCACAGTCAGTGTCTACACCACTCAGGGATTCGACATGACATCAAGCACTCACTGATCCTTCAGCAGGGAGTCCCGGTGGCCTAGCGGTAAAGAGCTGTGCTGCCAACTCGAAGGCACACAGCTCGAATCCACCAGCTGCTCTGCAGGAGGAAGGTGAGTTACCTCCTCTCGTATGATTTACAGCCTCTGAAAAACCTGCTGGAGAGTCTGCTATATATGGATTCCCACTCAAAAGTGGTGGTGGTTTTTATGAGCCGTCAAGTCGCCTGCCACTCATAGCGACCCTATGTACAGCCGCTCTGAAGCCTGTCCTGTCCTGAGCCGGTCTCACTGACTCCCACACACCTGCCCCCATTGCCCCAGTCACTGAGTCAATACATCTCGTCCGGGTCTCCCTGTCCTGCGCTGTCCCTCCACCCTTCCGAGGACTCAAAGGTCCGTAACAATAACAATCCTCCCAGACGGGCGCTCTGCCAGCTTAGTCCATACGGAGCCGTATACTGTTAACCCAGAGGTGGTGATTCTGCCGGTTCAAATCCTCCCGTGGCTCCGTGAGAGGAAAGGGGGCAATCTCCTCCTGTGTGATTTACAGCCTCGGAAGACCCGGTGGAGGGGGTCAGCTCTGAGTTGGCTCTGACCTGAGGGCAATGAGACTGAGATCCACCTTGAATCCATATCTCTATCTTGTAAGAGGTGAACAACTTGGACAAGTACACTCAGCAAGTTGGGAGGAGGACGAAGACTCGGGATTCTCGGGACCGACTGGAGGAATTTCCTGAGAGGGAGGGAAGGGAGGGCCGACATCCAGCCCACCCTCCCCTGTGACAGCCCTTCACTCGGCCTGCGAGGCCAGTCTCCCCGCTTCTATAGACGGATGCCCCCTCCTCCCCCTCCTCCTCCGCCAGCCTCCCTCCGCCCCTCCGCCTTTCTCCCACTCTCTAGCACAAAGAGTTGCCAAGGTAACCACATCTCCAGCGACTTCCCTCTTTGTCTGGGGCCCTGGGAGGAAATTCATAAGCCACATCGCTGCTCACTGACCCCTGGTGACCCCCACAGGGAGGCACAGCCCTGGACCACCCCCCTTCAAGGCCCCTCGCCCCACCCCACCTATCTCAGTGAACTGGGAGCTAGAGACAAACCCCAGGTCCCCCCCTCCCCAATGAGGGAGGCTAGGAGGGGTGGAAGAAGGAAGAGAGGTGATTTAGGAGCGATACACGTCTAGAAACACTGGGGGAGCGGGGTGCAGAGAGCAAGGAAATAGCATAGTGTGTACCAGACACTGGAGTAACCACTGTGTACCCAGTGTTGGGCAGAGAAAGGTGCCTACCAACTGCTTGAGCTGTGTGACCAGACGCTGAACGGGCATCCGAAAGGTTGCTCCACTGTGTCCTAAGATGACAGAGGCGGTGGGCAGTGCCACAGCCTGAGACAGCTCAGTGGATGGACAGGCGCTGGAGGTGAGATCTAGAAATGAAACTGGGTGCACAAAGACGGGGATGCCAAGAAGGAAGTGAGTGCTCCCTGAAGCCCAAGGCACACCCAGGCAGGGCCTGGCTTTGAGCAACCAAGGCAGGATTTCAAACCAGACACATCTGATGCCCTGTTTTCTTCCTCTACCATGCAATCACTTGCTATGTGTCAGAGAACTGGACAATGACTAGAGAGGACAGAAGGAGAACTGATGCCTTAGAGCTGTGGTGCTGGAGAGGAGTATTGAATATACTATGAGCTGCTAAGAGGAACAAACAGATTCATCCTAGAGAGGGTTAAACCAGGCTGCTCCTTGGAGGCAAAGATTCTGAAGCTTCGTCTGACATATTTTAGACATGTTGCAAGGAAGGACCGGTCCTTGGAGAAAGACGTCATGCTTGGGAGGGTAGAGGGACAGCGCAGGAGGAGAAGACCCTCTATGAGGTGAACTGATTCAGTAACTGGGGTAACGGGGGTGGGTGTGTCGGAGACAGTGCGATTGGCACAGGACAGAGCAGGGTTTAGGGCTGTTGTACATAGGGCTGCTATGAGTTGCAGGCAACTCGACAGCACTTAACAACAACAACAACCATGGTATCAGGAAGCACTGGTGGCCTAGTGGTAAGGAGTTGGACTGGCAGCCCAAAGGTATGTGGTTCAAATCCACCAGCTGTTGTACGAGAGAAGGATGGACGTCTCATCCTGTGGGATTTACTGCCTCTGGAAACCTGCTGGAGGGGCAGCTGTGGGTCGGTTCCCACTCGACGGTACACAACAACAATCACAAGCACAACCATGGTGTCTGGTGAGGTTCCAGATGGTGGCATCACCAGCAGCTCATAAGACACCCTACTCATCATACACTCAGTAGCCCCAAGTGGAAATGGCCAAAGGACCAAACTTTGGCATCTCGTGCCACTAAGATTCAAGTCATCCTAAAAATCACTGGCACATGACTTTCACCCTCAAGGTCAGCGGTTCGAAACCACCCAGCAGTACCACAGGAGAAAGGCTTGGAGATCTGTTCCCATTACCTTTATAGAAAGGCCTGTGGAGGAGTTACACTGTTGTTAGGAGACCGTGGAGCTGATTTCCACTAGGTAACTCTGGTGGCTTAGTGGTAAGGAATTGTGGTGCCAACCTAGAGGAACACGGTTCAGATCCACTCGCTGCACCATAGGAGCAAGATGTGCAATCTCCTCCTGTGTGATTTACCACCTCTGAAAATTCACTCGAGGGTCAGCTATGCTGACTCGACAGGACGCAACAGCAGTGACCCTACACTCAACCAAACAAGACATGGTCCACTCCTGTGCCACCTTCACAGACCCTGCCACCAGCAAGCCCAGTGCTGCAGCCACAGCCTCAGTCCATGGCACAGAGGGTCTTCCTCTTCCTCACTGACCTACATTCCCGAGCAGGATGCCTTCAGGTGGAGACTGGAGCACTGGGATAGCACGTGTGAAGCGTGTGAGACAAAATCTCGAAATCCTGGGGAGCTCTGGTGGCCTAGTAGTAAGGAGCTGCAACTACAATCCCAGAGGCACACGGTTCGAATCCACCAGATGCTCTGCCGGGGAAGGAGGGACAATCTCCTCCTGTACCAGTCAGATCTGATTTGATGGTACACTCACACAAAAACAATAAAATATAAAAAAAAAAATCTCGAAATCCTGGCTTCTGAAGAAAGTGCTGGTTACACCTCCTTCTCCTAAAACACATTTGTGAGTTGTTTTGACACACTTAGTATTCTTCCCCAACGCCACAGTTCAAGGGCACTGGTTCTGCTGGGGTTCCTTTTTCATTGTCCAACTTGTTCATACATACGAGACCCAAAATACTACGGCCTGGATCAGCCACACACCATAACCCTCCAAACGATGCCCTTGCCTCTATACCCTTGTAAGGGGTTTTCCGCAGCAGCTGCCCTCTGCAGTACATTGTCTGTTTGGGTGTGGTTTTCGGAGGGTTTGGAGTGGGTTTTTTTACTGTTGTGTGCTATCTAGTTGGAATCAACTAAAACCTAACTCTCCAGTGAGTTTTCGGAGGCAAGACTTCACACAGGAGGAGATTGCCAATCCTCCTCCCACAGAGTAGCTGGTGGATTTGAACCGCAAGCGTTTGAGGTTACAACACAGCTTCTTGCCACTAGGCCACCAGGGCTCCCTGCTTCAGCAGGTCGAGCAGTTCACACTGCAGATATGGAGTTGTCGTGACTCAGTGTTAACTTGAGGGGCAAGGGAAAGGTTTGATTACAATGCAGGACAGCGGTGGCCAAGATTCTGCTGAAAATTATCCAAAAACAATTGGAGCAGTGGCAGGAAACTGTACTGCAATCCCAGAGGTGCGCAGTTCAAATCTACCAGACGCTCTGCTGAAGAAGGAGGAACAATCGCCTCCTGTAACAGTCAGATCCAATTTGACGGTACACACATTAAAAAAAAAAAAAACAATTGGAGCAGTATATCAACAGAGAACTGCCAGATGTGCAGACTGGGTTAGAAGAGGCTTTGGTACTAGGGATATTATAGCTAATGTTAGCTGGATCTTGGCTGAAAGCAGAGAGTACCAGAGGAATGTCTAGCTGCATTTCATTGACTATGCAAAGGCATTTGACTGTGTGGATCACAACAAACTGTGGCTGACTCTGAGAAGAATGGGAATCCCAGAACATTTGGTTGTGCTTATGTGAAACCTATACTTGGACCAAGAGACAGTCATCAGAACAGAGCAAGGAAACCCCGCATGGTTTAAAATCAGGAAGGCTATATACCAGGGATACATTCTGTCTCCATACCTTTTCAACCTATATGCGGAACAGATCATCTGGGAGGCTAGGCTCTATGAGGAGAAATGTGGGGTCAGGATTGGAGGAAGACTCATCAATAACAACCTGTGTTACGCACAACCCTGCTTGCTGAAACTGAGGAAGACCTGAAGCGCTTGCTGCAGAAGGTCAAGGACTGTAGCCTTCAATATGGATTGAAGCCCAACATCAAGAAAACAAATATTCTCACCACTGGACCAACTGGTAGCATCATGATAGATGGTGAAGAGATTGAGATTGTTCACAGCTTTAGTTTGCTCGGCTCTACAATCAACACTCTTGGTACCAGAAGCCAGAAAATCAAAAGACGAATTGTACTGGAAATGTCTGCGGTCAGGGACCTCTCTAGAGTACTAAAAAGCTATGATGTCAGCCTGGAGACTAAGGTGCACCTGATCGAGGCCATGGTCTTCACAATTATGGGTTATGCTTCATAAAGCTGGGCAATGACCAGGGACGATAGAAGGAGAATTGATGCCTTTAAGCTATGGTGATGGAGAAGGGTACTGAATAGACTGTGGACTGCTAGGAGAATAAACATGTTCACCCCAGAGAGGATGAAACCATGCTGCTCCTTGGAAGCAAGAATTCTGAAGCTCTGTCAGACATATTTGGGGCATGCTGAAAGGAGGGACCAGTCCTTGGAAAGGGACATCATGCTTGGGAGGGTGGAGGGACAGCGCAGGAGAGACCCTCAATGAGATGGATTGACTCAGTGACTGGCGTAATGAGGGTAGGTGTGTGGGAGACGGTAAGGTTGGCTCAGGATAGAGCAGGGTTCAGAGCTGTTGTATAGGATTGCTGTGAGCCACAGGCGACTTGACAGCAAATAACAACAACAAGGGCAGTGGTGGGGCAGTGGTAGAATTCTCACCCCTCATGATGGAGACCCAGGTTCAACACCCAGTCAATGCATCTAGATGAAGATAAGCCAGGAAGAAAAGCCCGGTAATCTGCTTTTTAAATAAAACCCCAAACACCTAAAACCAATACATCAAGTTGGTTCCAACTCTAATCAACATTCTCTTAGTTTTCCAAGGCTGTAAATCTTTATGAGAGAACACTGCCCTTCTTCCTCTCTTCAGGGCGCCTGGTAGATTCGAACTGCTAGCTTTTTGTTTCTCCTCACAACTCATACTGCACTGTGCCACCGGGGCTCCTGAAAACCCTCTGAATCGTGTTAGTCCAATCACAATCACCTGTGGATATGAAGGAGGACCAGGAAGTACTTCACTTGCTGGCCATGAGGTCATTGGGAATCAGTGACAGTTCAATGTCAGCTAGGAAACATAAACGATGTTGTAGGGGCTGTGTGTTGCTGCAGCTTACTCCAACCCATCCAGCCTGATTGTTATACCCACAGTCTGCACCAACACCTTGATCTCTATTTTGGCCAGAGGAGGTTCTAATCCCATCACTGAATCAGGGAGAGAGCAGGAGTGCTCTGATTGGCTGGGCCTGGCTTCTCTGCCCACACCTGCCTTCAGAGATAAGGAGATGCCGCAGTGGGCCTGACTCAGGCTGGCAGGAAACCATGGTGCTCGTGCCAGAAAAGAGAAGATACATTCTAGAGAAGAAACCCACAGTGGTCCACTCACAGGTCTTCCCTCAGAAACAAGAGACAAGGTCCAAGATCCCTTCCAGATGAAGGTCTGACTCTGTCTCTTGACGATTCTCTGGAGTGCTGCTGTATAGCTTTGCTTTTTCTCCAGGTCTGAGGAATCTTTTGGTTCCTGGCAGCTGGCTGGGCAGGTGGCCGGCTTTCCCAGGGAAGGCAGAGAGGACTGACCTGAGATTGGGTCATCAGGAGAAGGCGCCTGGCTGCTGCCCAGGGATGTCCAGGAGCCAAGTTGGCTCTGAGTAACCTGGAAGTTGAGCTGACAGCCTTATGAGTTGACCGATCAATCAACCTGAACTCAGGTGCCACTGAGTTCACCACAAGCCACTGCATCCCCATAGGATTCAGAATAGAGCTGCACCTGAAAAGTCAAGCGCTTTCCATAGCAGTAGAAGTCGACTATCAGGCTTTCTTCTGAGGCATCGCTGGGGTGGGCCAACCAGCCAGTTTTTCATGAGGGCACCAAGGGGCCTTCAGCCAAACGACTAAATCCATTGTCATCAAGCAGATTCAGACTCACAGCAAGATTACAGGGCAGACACGACGCCTCTCTAAAACATGATTACGAGTTTATGCAGTATTTCACAACAAGGTTGAGTCTAGGATATAATATCTTGAATGAAATAGATGAGTCAGAAAACGGCTATCATGCCAGAAGGCCACTGGTCTAAAAAGCTAAGGAGAGGTTTACATGCAGATAGAACAAACCTTGGAGGTTTAACTCTCGGGAAAGTGGGAGAAACGAACAAAAATTAATAAGTAGATAGACTGGGGAAAGATATACAATAAAAGTTTGATTAGACATTGGAAAAAATATCTTATAGAGCAGAACAGAGCTAGTTCACAGGGCTTCCACAGCTGTCAACCTTTATGAACAGCAATTGTCACACATTTCTCCCACAGAGCCATGGGCTGGGTTCAAACCACCAACCCTGTGGGGTGCAGCCAACCACAGCACCAGCAGAACTCCTTCTCAGAATACCATGCGGTAGAATTTCCAAGTCGTAGAACTTTTCAGTGAATGCAAAACTGCTGCTCTCCAGTCAGTTGTGACTCACGGCCGACCCCTTACGGGGTTTTGGGAGGTGTAAGTCATAACATCTTTCCTCCAAGGAACCTGATGGATTTGAACCACAGAGATATAAAGTCTTTGGAGTTAGCAAGGCAGCTTCCTCCTAGATACGCCACCTGAGCTCCTAAAATTACCCTTCTGTAACATCCTACCCGTTCTCATTAAAAATCTATGTACAGACCAAGAAGTAGAGGTCTGAAGAACAAGGGAAGAGAACATGGCTCAAAGTCAGGAAAGGTCTGCAGGAGATTTGTATCTTTACCTCCCCCCTCCCCCCAAACCTATTCAATTTGTATAAGGAGATCTATTGGCTTAGTGGTTAAGAGTTGCACTACCAACTCAAAGGCACATGGTTCAAATCCACAAGCTGCTCCGCTGGAGGCTGGCCAGTCTCCTCCCATGTGATTTACTGCCTCTGAAAACCCACTGTAGAACCAGCTCAGAGGCAGTTCCATGGTTCAAAACACAACAACAAATAGTTCAATCTGTATGCTGAGCAATTAATTTGCGAAGCTGAACTACATGAAGAAGCACAACACGGCCTCAGGATTGAAGGAAGACTCATTATTAACAATCTGGGCCGCCAAAACTGTAGGTCTGAAGCACTGACTTAAGACCAAAGACTTCAGCCTTCAACGTGGATCTCAGCGGCAAGAAAACAAAAGTCCTCAACTGCGCCAGCAGGTAACTTCCTGGTAGATGGAGAAAAGATTGAACAGCAACTCTTAGACATTGTCGGTGGGATTGTAAGATGGTGCGCCTCTGGAAGGCAGTTTGACACTTCCTCTAAAACCTGAACATAAACATTCCATATGACCCACCTATTCTACTGCTTGGAATATACCCTTAGAAAACGCGAACTGAAGCACAAACGGAGACTTGCACACCAATGTTCATAGCAGCGTTATTCACCATCGCAAAAACATGGGAACAGCTCAAATTAAGCTGTCAAGCATTTTTTGTTTGTTTACCACAATCAACACCTACAGTAGCAGCAACCAAGAAATTGGAAAACAACGTGTTGCTTTGGCAAACACTGCCAAAGACTTGCTCCAGAGCGAGGGCATCTGTTGAGGCATGACTGATCCAAGCCATGGTATTTCCAATGGCTTCAGCTACTTCTGAAAGTTGGACAATGAAGAAGGAAAACCAACAACAAATCCAGCCTTTGAGTTGTGGTGCTGGAGGTTCTTAACCATCCCAGGGACTGCAAAAAGATACAGCAAATCTGTCTTAGGGCATTTAAAATTAAGAATAAGAATAAGAATAAGAATAAGAATAAGAATAAGAATAAGAATAAGAATAAGAATAAGAATAAGAATAAGAATAAGAATAAGAAT
>NW_006399839.1:9784813-9802981 GCF_000299155.1 Elephantulus edwardii | reverse complement strand
TAAGAGTAAGAGTAAGAGTAAGAGTAAGAGTAAGAATAAGAATAAGAATAAGAATAAGAATCAGAATCAGAATCAGAATCAGAATCAGAATCAGAATCAGAATCAGAATCAGAATCAGAATCAGAATCAGAATCAGAATCAGAATCAGAATCATCTGTCTTGGAGGAAGTGTAACCAGGGTGTTCCTTTGAGGCAAGGGTGGTGAAGCTTCATCTCACATACTCTGGGTGTGTTGTCAGGAGGAGCAGGTCAGGCTGGGAAAGGTCGAGAAAGAGAGGAAGACCCTGAGGGAGAAGAAGGGACAGAGAGACTGTAACAATGGAGACCCCTGCACGTCAGACATGAGGAGGGTGGCCCAGGATAAAGCGGGGTTTAGATCTGTTCCCAGAATTGCTACGACTCATAGTCCACTCACCTAGCAACAACAACCCATAATACTTCCCCTAGTGACCTCCAGCCCTTCAGCTCTCCCAGTAACTTCCTGTTGTTGTTGTTGTTGTTGTGTACTGTCAAGTCCCATAGCCGACCTTCCAGGAGGTTTTCAGAGGCCGTAAATGGCAGGACTGGTACCCACTTCCTAAACAACATGCTTCCAGAAACTCCAGGAGCTTTGAGAAATGTTGCTAGTTGTAGAGGGGCTTCAGGCCTTTTGTTCACAGGGACGCTATGAGTTGTGCTCGACTCGAAGGCAATCAACAACAACAAATCACGCAGGAGGAGATTACCCATCTTCCTCCGCCAGAGCTGCTGATGGAGTCGAACCACATACCTGTGCGCTGGCAGCACAACTCCCTACCAGAACCTGAAAGCCCTCAGCAGGAGTCCTGGGGTCCAGGCTGGCGAGGGCAGCTCGGTCGGCCACCACTACTGCTGCCACGGCCTTGCTCACAGGTACAATTTACACCTCTGACTGAAACTTGATTTTTTACTTTTGGGATTCAGCGCTGCTGCTTTTTTCTTTTCCCCTCCTTGGCCTTTCCCTGGGTCAATGCAGTTCTGATGGTTGATTTACTGTTAACAGCACTGACTGCACAGGGCTGAGCCAACAAATGGGAGAAACTGCTTTTTCTTTCTTTCTCTCTACCGCTTGATGGGTTGGTCTCGGCACTGGCTGGGCGCAGCTCAGTGAATGTTCACGGGGGACAAAGGGGGTTTTGCACCTCTTGCAGCTGCGAGGACAACAGTGTGGGAAGAAAATGAGCAAAGGGTTATCAGCCCAAAGGGTGCCAAGCCTCACCTCCCATCCAGAGCTGCCAAGCCTTACCTCCCATCCAGAGCGTCCTCCTAAGATAAAGGTTTGGAGTGGGGGTATCAGGAACACAAAGCCTTGGGTTTGCGTTTTAAGCTTTGTGGCTTTACGGAAATGTCTTAACCCCTCTGAGCCTTGGCTTCTGCATTGCTAAGAAGGAAGTCCCATGAACTGCCAGAAGAACAAACAGCCAGTCTTGGAGAAAGTGCAGCCAGAGTGCTCCTTGGAGGCAAAGATGATGAAGCTTTGTCTCACCACACTTTGGGCATGTTGGTAGGAGAGGCTATTTCTTGGAGAGGGACATCGTGCTTGGAAAAGCAGAGGGTTCGCGAAAGAAAGGAAGACCTTCAATGAGATGGACTGATATAGTGACTGAACCAACAGGTTCAATTACGTCAGAGATGATGATGAGGGCATGGGATGGGCAGGGCACGGTTCAGATCTGTCATTCACAGGGTCGCTATGAGTTGTATTTGATTCAACAACAGCTAACAACAACTAGGAAGTAAGAGTGTCCTCTTTGCAGGCAGGCTGTAAAGCAATTAATTATGCATTCTGGTGCTGGAGAAGAGTACTGAACATACCATCGACTATCAGGAGAACAAATAGGTCTCGCTTGGAGAGGGTGAAACCAAGATTCTCCTTGAAGGCTTGGATTCTGAAGCTCCATCTCACACACTTTGGGCACGTGGCCAGGAGGGACCGATTCTTGGAGAAGGACCTCATGCTTGGAAAGGTGGATGGACAGCACAGGAGAGGAAGATCCCGGATGAGATGGATTGACACAGTAACTAGGGAAATGGGGGTAGGTGTGTCAGTCAGTGAGACTGGCTCAGGACAAAGCAAGCTTCAGAGCTGCTGTACGTAGGGTCACTATGAGTTGAAGGCAACTCGACAGCACATAACAACAAAAACAACAACAACAAGAAACACTCACCATCTTACATGTGTCTTATCACAAGACACATGTGTTCAATTTCTTGGTGTTGTCATCAAAAGTCCCTCAGGTGGCACAGACAGTTAATCGCTGATCTAGTAGCTGAAGGGTTGAGGGTTCAAACCCACTCAGAGGTGCCTGAGAAGAAAGGCCTGGTGATCTCCTTGCGGAAGTTTGCAAGCAAGATGATGCCGTGGTTGTTGTTCTGATGTGCTGTCCGGTCAGAAGCAACTCTCAGCTGACCTGCCTGTGCGTTTGCAGAGGCCGTAAATAAATGGAGCAGCTGGTGGATTCGAACCACCTGAGCAAATCTACCAGCAGCTGCTGTTGTTGTTATTATTATTGTTAAGTGCCATAAAGTCAACTATGACTCATAGTGATGCTGTGAACAATGACTAAACCCCACTGAACAGTTTGTGTACTGTTGTTGTTTTATGCCTTCAGGCTGGCTGTGACTCAGAGACCCTACAAACAACACAATTAAATAGTCTCACGTCCTCTGCTGTACTTGGGTCAACCCATATCTGCAGGGACCTTCCCTCAGTCTCTGATTCTCTACTTTCCCAAAGGGAACTCTGGTGGCTTAGTGACAAGGAATGGTGCTGCCAACCCAAAGGCAGGCAGCTCGAATCCACCAACCGCTCAGGGTGGGTCATCTTCTCCTGTGCAGTTTACAGCCTCTGAAAACCTACTGGAGGGTAAAGCTGTAAGTCAGTTCCAATGCGACAGCTCACAACAACTACTTTTTTGTTTGTTTGTTTGTTTGTTTGTTGTTGCTGTGTACTGTTGAATCAGATCCGACAGGCACAGGAGGAGGAGACTTCCTCTCCTTCTCCAGGAGAGCATCTGGTGGATTCGAACTGTGAGCCTTCGGGATTGCAGAGCAGCTTCTTGCTACTTTCTCTGCCTGACAACATGTCCAAATTATACAAGACAAGTGATGGAACACTTTGTAGGAAAATTGTCAAATGGGCGCTAAATTTATACGTTTTCCCCCAAAACACAATAAAATATTTAAAAGGAAGGGAAACGATATGAACTAACCAGGGATTCATCCGAAAGTACTCTTCTTGATTTCTAACTTGTGACTTGTGTAAAAAATATATTATCAAAATTTGATGTTAACTGATTAAATTGTCTTTCATTGCTTGAAGGGGGAAAACCACACACAAAACCAATTATAAAACCAATAGGCTCAGGGATATTCTAACACATGGGGGTCACCAGGAGTCAAAATCAACTCAATGACAGTCAGGTTTCTTCTGTTCCATGTTTTGTTGTTGTTGTTGTTGTTCTACCATCATCAGCAGCAGCCTTCAATTATTATGTTAGGACCCTGTGGTAGGAGCTGTGCTGCCAACCCAAAGGCAGACAGTTCAAATCCATCAAATTCTCTGTGAGAGATGAGCAGTCTCTGCCTGCCTGTCTGTCTGTCTGTCTGACTCGCTCTCTCTCTCTCTCCCCCTCTCTGTATATATAATGAGATATATACATATATAGATATTTTGTTGTTGTTTTTAGGTGCTATCAAGTCTAGCACAACCCATTGTGACCCTATGAACAGAAGATCTGAGCCTTGTTCTGTCCTGTGCCATTCTCATGTTTCCTGACACATTAGAGCCCACTGCAGCAGTCACCGTGTCAATCAACCTGGTTGAGGGTCTTCCTCTCCTTTGTCAGCCCAGCACCTTTCCCAGAATCATATCCGTCTCCAAGAAATATACCCTTCTGGCAACATGTCCAAAGTATGTGAAGCGAAGTCTCATCATTCTTGCCTCCAAAGAGCACTCCAGCTGCACCCTCTCCAAGACATATCTGTTCATTCTCTTGGCCGTCCATGGGATGTTCAGTGCTCTTCTCCAATAACACAACTCAAAAGTATCAATTCTTCTGTCAGCTACACACACACACATACACACACACACACACACACACACACACACACACACACACACCCCTATACATTGTTATTGCGTACCATAGAGAAGAACCAACCCATAACTGACCTTCCAGCGGGCTTTCAGAGTAGTTAATCACACAGGAGGAAATTGCCCATCTTTCTCCTACGGAGCATCTGGTGGCCTTGAACCATGTGCCTTCAGGATTATAAGTGCAGCTTCTTACCACAAGGCCACCAGAGCTCATATAACATACACAACTATATATCTCTATATCTCCATCTCTATATCTATCTATCTATCTACCTATCTATCTATATACCATTATATATACACAGCTATATAAGTAGCTATATATACACAGCTATATATATAGTTATATATATGTATAGTTATATACAAAATGGGCTCTAATGTGTCAGAGATGGTGAGAATGGCACAGCACAGGACTGAGCTCTGTTGTTCATAAGGTTGCAATGAGTCATACTCAAGTCAACAGCACCTAACAGCAACATATAAAGTATATACATATATATATACATAATATATATATACATAATATATATATACATAATATACATATACATAATATACATAGTAATATATGTTGTTGTTGTTGTTAAGTGCTGTCGAGTCATAGATGACCCATAGCGACCCTATGAACAAAAGCCCTGAACTTGTATAACTGTCATCGTTTCTCCAGGTTCATAGAGTTTCTGGAGGCAAGCTATTTCGGAAGTGGATGCCACTCTTGCTTCCAAGCTTATTTTAATCAGGAAGCTCCACCAAACACTGTCCACCATAGGTAACCATTATTGCATTTGACACATCAGTGTCACAGTGTTTAGAATCACAGAAACCATGAGTTACCTCTGTACAGCAAATGCACAGACCCAACCAGTGCTATACCACTTAGAAGAATGTCTGGCCAAAAACAATTAAAACCAGGCTTGGAGACTGCAGATTAAAATCACCCACCTTTGGCTTGGTAGCAGCACTTTCTATCCACCAGGCCCACAGAGCTCTCTCATTATTACAATATGTATCATGTGATAAATGCAGAAATGAGTGTTCTCTCTCTTCCATAGAAAGGATCTTAAAAGCTGAGAGAGTTCTGAGATGTTGCTGTCTTACTTTCTCTCCTTTCAAGCAAGTGTTTCTCTGCAGCCATCCTTCCTGCTCTCAGCAAACACTCACTGAGCCCTCCTGTGAACAACACATACGCAGGCACTGTCCAACCTCAGGGACGGTATCATCTAGGCAACAACGGACTGAAAACATTAGCCAAAGAAATGAGTTACTCAGTAGTTAAGTTAGGTGCCGTCGAGTCAAGCATGACTCATAGTGACCCTGTGAACAAAAGATCTGAACCTTGTCCTGTCCCGTGCCATCCTCACACTTCCTGACACACAGGAGCCCACTGCAGCAGTCACCTTGTCAATCCACCTGACTGAGGGTCTTCCTCTCCTTTACTGACCCTCCACCCTTCCCAGCATCATGTCCCTCTCCAAGGAATAGCACCTCCTAGCAAAGTATGTGAGGCGAAACCTCATAAATCCTGCCTCCAAGGAGCACTGGAGCTACACCATCTCCAAGACATCTCTGTTCATTCTCTTGGCCGTCCATGGGATGTTCAGTGTTCTTCTCTAACACCATGAGTCAAATGCATGAATTCTTTTTCTGTCATCTTTATCCAAGGGGAGAGGGGCGGAATCCTCCAAATAAAAGGTGTGTTTTGAAGCAACCATGTAGCAAATAAAAGGTGTGTTTTGAAGCAACCATGTAGCTCCTTAAAGGCTGGTGAGGCTTCATCCCACGTACTTTGAGTATGTTGTTAGAAGGGGCCAGTCTATGGAAAAGGACATCATGCTGGGAAAGGTGGGGGACCAGAGAAAAGAGAGAGAGACCGCCAACACGAATAACTGACACGGGAACAGTAGGCTCGAGCATGGTGCAGGACAGGATAAGGTTCAGATCTGTTGTTTATAGGGATGTGATGTGTTGTAGGCAGCTCAAGAGCATCTAACAACAACAACAATAAAACTGAAAGAGAAGTGAAGCTGTCTTTCACACACACACAACACAGAAACCCCAAACATTCTGTGAGAAAACTATTAGAGCTAATAAATTAATTCGGCCAAGGGGCAAAGTCCAAGGTCAACACACAAAAATTAGTTGTCTTTTTATCCATCAACCACAGCAGTCTGGAGACTAAGGTGCGCCTGATACAGGCCATGGTCTTCGCTATCACTTGTTATGCATCCGAGAACTGAACACTGACTAAGGAGGATAGAAGGAGAATTGATGCCTTTGAGCTGTGGTGCTGGAGAAGAGTATTGAATATGCCATGGACTGCTAAGAGAATGAACAAGTTCATCCTGGAGAGGGTTAAACCAGGTGGCTCCTTGGAGGCAAGGATCCTGAGGCTTCGTCTGACATATTTAGACATGTTGCAAGAAGGGACTGGTCCTTGGAGAGGGACGTCATGCTTGGGAGAGTGACGGGACAGCACAGGAGGGGAAGACCCTCTAGGAGGTGGATTGATTCAGTGACTGGGGTAATGGAGTTGGGTGTGTCAGAGACAGTGCAATTGGCACAGGATAGAGAAGAGTTTAGGGCTGTTGTACATAGGGTCACTATGAGTCACAGCAACTTAAATGCACATAACAAAAACAACAATATCCATCACTAGTGAGTAAAATTGAAAAGGAAGTTAAGGCATCTCTCAGTGAGCCGTGAGTTCCTCAAACTCAGCATGGTTCACACCAGCCTGTGAGAACCAACTGGTAATGTGGCCATTAATGAGAAATCAAGTTACACACATTTACAATTAAGTTTTGTTGTGAGGTACTGTTAGGGCCTGGCTAATTTGTAAAGCAAGATTAGCCCTGTACCACAGACCAGCAAGACTAACACCATCTTGGCTAGAGTATCTGCTTGGCAGTAAACAACTCAAGGAAGTAGGATGTTAAAAATAAGAATGACCAAATGTTCTAAACATTAAAGAATGTAGTGTCCTTATCAACCGAAACCATTTGTTCCTTAAAGCACACAATAAGGTATTCTGGAAAACATCTTTGTATTGTGCTGAGGTTTGTTAGAGTTAATGTTTGACCAGACGGTTAACATCTTGGGACTGTATGAGATAATGTGATTGTTACAGCAGAGGTAATACTAAGAGCCTATATATACTTTGTCTAAAAAATAAAATTTTGCTATTTGCCATCAGTGATAGCCTCTGCATCTTCATCTAATCCTCGTCCCTTCTCTCGGTGGAACTGTTCGATTTAACAAGGCAGGACCCCGTTAAGGTACCATGACTTGAAAATGACCCACAGTGGTCCTATGAACAAGAGATCTAAACCCTGTCCCGTCCTGTGACATCCTTACCATCTCTGCCAGACTCAAGCCCAGTGCTGCAGTCACTCTGTTAGGCCACCCCACTGAGGGTCTTCCTCTCTTCTCCTGACCCTCCACCATTCCCAGCATGAAGTCTTGTTCTAAAGACTAGTCCCTCTTGACAACACACCCAAAGGATGTGAAATGAGAGTTCACCAACCTTGCCTCTTAGAAGCACTCTGATTGCACTTCCTCCAAGACTTGCTTATTCTTTTGGCGGTCCATGAGATATTCAATACACTTCTCCAACACAGTAAGTCAAAGGCAACAACTCTTCCATCTTCCTTATCCATTGTGTAACTTTGATATGCATATAAAAACCTTTGAAAAGACCTGATTTGGAAGAGGCAAAGCTTAGTCTTGGAAGCAACAGTCAAGAAGTCAAAAGATGTGTTGTTTTGGGGCAAATCTATTGTCAAGGCCTCTTCTAAGTCCTGCTTGAACTTCTGGCAGTTCCCTATCTGTGTTCTGTTCTAGCCATTTTTGAATGATCTTCAACAGTATTTTGCTTCTGTGTAATATCAATGATATTGTTCAACAGTTTCCACATTCAGCTGGATCACCTTATTTGGGCATGGGAACAAATACAGACCTCTTCCAATCCACTGGCCAGACAACTTTCCTCCAAATTTCCTGACATAGACTGGTAAGCGCATCCAAGTCTGCATCTGTTAAATGAGACAAGTCAGTTGGTATTCTCATCAATTTCTGGTGTCTTATTTTTTGCCAATGCCATCAATGCAGCTTCCACTTCCTCCTCCATTACCATTGGCTCTTGTTCATATGGTACTTCCTGAAATTTTTCAGTGTCAATCAGTTCTTTTTGGTACAGTGATTGTGTGGAACTGCCAGAAGTTTAAGCTGCATTTACAAGAGGTCATGGCAACAGAGATATCACTGCTGCTGTTAGATGGATCCTGGCTGAAAGTAAAGAATACCAGAAAAAAAAATGCCTATTTGTGCCTTATTGACCATGCAAAGGCATTTGACTGTGTGGATCTTAACAAGTGTGGCTGAAATTGAGAAGAATGAGAGTCCCAGAGCACTTAATTGTGCTCATGCAAAACCTCTACCTGGACCAGGATGTTGTTGTGTGAACAGAGCAGAGGAACACTGCTTGGTTTAAAATTAAGAAGGGAGTATGTCAGGGTTGTATTCTCTCTCCACCCCTATTTAGTCTGTATGCTGAGCGAATTATTTGAGAATCTGGACTCTATGAAGAGGAACGCGGCATCAGGATTGGAGGGAGACTTATCAGCAACCTGTATTATGTAGACAACACAACCCTGCTTGCTGAAAGTGAAGAGGACATGAAGAACTTGTTGCAGAAGATCAAGGAATGCAGTCTTCAGTAAAGACTGCATCTCAATGTTAAGAAAATAAACATTCCTACCATTGGACCAATAGGCAACATCATGCTGGATGGAGCAGGTTGAAGCTGTCAACAATTTCATCTTACTTGGATCCACAATTAACACCCTTGGTACCAGCAGTCAGGAAATAAGGAGTTGCATTGCACTGGGAATATCTACAGTTAGGGACCTCTCCAAATTATTGAGGAGTAATGATGTCAGTTGGAAGACTAAGGTGCATCTGATTCAGGCCATCGTCTTTACAATCATTTGTTATGTAACTGAGAGCTGGACAATGAATAGGGATGACAAGAATAATTGATGCCTTTGACAGGTAGTGTTGGAGAAGAGCCCTGAACATCCCATAGACTGACAAAACAACAAATATGCCTTGGAGAGGATCACTGTGGGTTACTTGACTTGATACAACAGCAATAGTCTCTAGACTGACGTCATTGCTCTTCAGCACTCTGGAGAGGTCCCTGACAGCAGATTTTCCTAATACAATTCGTCTTTTGATTTCCTGACTGCTGGTGCCAAGAGTGTTGACTGTGGAACAGAGCAAGCTGAAGCTGTTAACAATCTCAATCTCTTCACTTTCTATCTTGATGCTGCCAATTGGCCCAGTGATGAGAATCTTCATTTTCTTGATGTTAAGCTTCAATCCATATTGCAAAGTACCCTCTGGTGATAATTGCAGAGCCAAGAAAAATGAAATTCTTGAAAACTTCTGTCTTTTCTCCATCTGATAGTGTCTATTGGCCCAGGGGTAAGGATTTTTGTCTTCTTGGTATTGAGACATGAACCGTTTTGAAGGCTGTGGTCTTTGATCTTCTGCAGTAAGTGCTTCACATCCTCCTCATTTTCAGCAAGCAAGTTCTTGAACTTATTTACAGTTGTCTGTTTCTAACAGAAGGGCAACTTAATGTCATGTGACAAGGCCACCCTTGGTGACATCACCTTGACAGGTAGACGTCAGCCCCAGAGAGAATATTCAAATCACCAAGACCCACTTGCCATCAAGTCACTTCTGACTCCTGGTGATCAATGTTTTGCTGATGGTCATGATTTTACCAAAGTGATTATGGGGAGAAATATCTATAGAGCAGGTTAAACTTACAGATATCTGATGTCTCATATCTCATTGCACTGTCAGAAGCATAAAAAAGACTAAGAAGTATCTTTCTAGTATTTTATATCCATTACTGAATTCAACCAAGTTGTATGTTCACTGATGAACAAGTGAAGTTACAATATCTCCTTCTGTTGTTTAATGTTTGACTCATGAACAAAAATATCAACCATCATGTCAAAACTATACTAAGAACCAACACATTACTGAGCCATTATAATACCTTCCATGTTAAAAATCAACTATCATAACCTATAATAGTAGTAGTAGTAGTAGTAGTAGTAGTAGTAGTAGTAGTAGTAATAGTAGTAGTTCTGATTTTAAATGGTAAAGACTTTAAGAGAATACTGTTTGTTAGTTCAAGCCACTGGAGACTTCAGATCCTTTACAAATCACTAAAATAGAATATCTGGAATTTGGGTTAGGTCAGTAAATCCTTAGAACTGTAATCTTTAGCAGAATAGCTTGGACCACCTCAACTGAAAGAAGAAGGGATGGAAACGTTGACTCCAGATCTGCCAACTTTACATTTACACCTATGCTCAGATGATGTTCTGAGCCTCAAGTTCCCCCTTTCTCAAATGTGGGTAGAATGACTTCCCTGCCTGCATGCCAGGGAATCAGGAATAGGTTGACCAGGACTCTACCGGATGGACATGAAAGGAGTCCAATGTCAATTAGCCTAATGAAGAAAGCAAGGGATTCATTATCTCTCATCATTAGCTTGGATACAGGCAGTGTTGGTTTGTTTTATATGTCCATGTGGCCATGCTATAATGTTCAATAGTTCAGCCATCCACTAGACTGGTTGCTGCACCATAATGTAATGTGATGGGATATAATTACTTTTCATAATGTCGGAGAAACAATGAAAGTTATACAAGTGTTCAGGTCTTTCATAGGATCGCTATGAGTCATCTACAACTCAATAGCACTTAACACCACCAAAAACAACCTGGAGAGAGCTCTGTGCCTGGTGAATAGAAAGTTATCCTACCAAGTCAAAGGCGGGTGATTTTAATCTGTGGCACTCAGGCCTGGTTTTACTTGTTTTTGGTCAAACATTCTTCTAAGTGGTACAGCACTGGTCTGTCCATTTGCTGTGCAGAGGTAACTCATGTTTTTTGTGATGCTAAACACTGTGACAATGATGTGTCTAAAGCGATAATGGTTACCCATGGTGGACAGTGTTTGGTGAACCTCCCCAAAAAAAACAAGCTTGGAAGCAGGAGTGGCATCCACTTCAGAAATAGCTTGCCTCTGAAACCCTATGAACTTGGAGAAACAATGAAAGTTATACAAGTGTCCAGGTCTTTCATTCACAGGGTCTCTATCAGTCATCTACAACTCAGTGGCACTTAACAGCAACAACATTATCAGACACAATCAACCCACTGACAGGGAAGTTCTTTAAGGTATGGCCTATAATACATCATGCGTGTAGAGCCATCTGGATAGTAGTTGTGTGAAGGGAGTTACCAGGGTGGCTGGTCAGTACTAGGGTCAGCAGGGATTGAGTTCAAGCTGAGGAGATAAACATAACCTAAAGAACTGGAAGCTGATGAGGAGAACACTGTGTATAGTCAAATAGTGGAGGTACACACTGGGGAACAAGGAATATGAGACTTCAAAAGGTTCAAACTGGAGTGAGACAGAGACACGGGGGGGGGGGGGTACTGCAGGCAGATGGACCAAAGATGACTTTTAAGCCAAGGAAAGGAAGCTGGTGTTGACCCAGATGGAAGCATGAGACTTCACTATTAGGGAACTAAGTACAGGTATCACATGGCCAAACTGTGTAGTACAAATACATTTCCCCAAGTAGGTCTGTCACCGTGAAAACATGGCCTACTATCAGTTTCAAGGATTCCGTATAGATGAAGAATGGATCCAAGGTAGATGCCAGGGGCAGTCTGACAATTTCCCACCTTTTGACGTGGCCATAGTAATGACTGCCTATGAGAATCCTCAACCAACAGCTTCCCAGAAGCATGGACTTCTAGGAACAGAAACTTTTTGCCTCTTCCTCCCAGGCAAAGGGGAGACAGGCAGCTTCAGGAGTGTCAAAACCTCAGGCTGGGGTCACAGAAGTGTAGCCCCCACAATGTCCCTCCTCGCCAGCACAGTGGGGCTGTGGGGCTTAGGGAGCCCGACCAAGTCACAAACCAACATTTGCTCTTGATTCCAACTCTCAGTGACCTCAGGTGTTAGAGGTTAAAACACTACAGACAGTGCCCAGTCTTTCAGATCACAAGTCCTTTTGTTCGAAGGCACCTCAATTGACTCATACTCGGTCTGAAGGTTGGCGTTCCAAACTGTTCTGTTTCCATTACGATGACAGCCAAGAATCTGGACACACGGGATCACCATGTGTCTGAACTCACTAGATTTCACAAGCTTGAGCTTTCCTTCTCAAGGCGCCTTTGGGTGAGCTTAACCATCACCTTCTTGGTGAGCAGACAAGCATTTTAACGATGAATGTCACTCAAAGGTTGGTGGTTCGAATCCACCATGGGCTCCAAGGGAGAAAGATGGGGCAGTCTCTTCCCATTAATATTTCAACCCAACTCTCAGCTGCGGTGCTGGGGAGGAGCACTAGACATTCCATGGATGGCCAAGAGAATAAGCAAGCATGTCTTGGAGAAGGTGCATCCTGGGTACTCCTTAGAGGAAAGGGTGGTGTCACTTTGCCTCACACCCTTTTGGAATGTTGTGAGGAGGGGCTAGTCCTTGGGAAAGGACATCGTGCTGGGAAAAGCGGAAGGTCAGCAAAGGAGGAGACCTACGGAGAGATGAACTGGCACAGTTCAATGGGCTCTGGTGTGGCAGAAATGATGAGGATGGCCCAGCATAGGGCAGGCTTCCCATCCCTCCTTCATAGCGTAGCCACGTGTCATGATCTGCTCTACGGCACCTAAAAACAACAACTCCTCTGAACTCACAGCATCAGCTCGTAACTCACCCTCCAGCGGGCTTTCTGGGGCTGTAAATAACACCGGAGGAGATGGTCCATCTTTCTCCCACGGAGCACCAGGTGGATTCAAACCACCTGCCTTTGGGTTGGCAGTACAACTCCTTACCACTAAGCCACCAGAGCGCTCTTAGAAATCCACCAGAGCACTGCCAATCAGTAACAACAGATGGGCCGCCCAAAAAAAAAAAAACTCTCAGATACCCCAGTCCCTGTGGGGTGACACAGATATTCTCACAAGGAGGTCTCTGTGGAATCTCTCTCACCACCTCCCCTACCTGTTTATAACTGGGGCTCTGCCTTGCTCCCCAGAATTACTCTACTGAGCTAACCCTCCCGAGCCCCTGCTGGCTAGTGTGTGTCTGGAGCCCACTCCCTCCCAGCAGGGCAGGAGTATTTTCTTAGGCAGCATTAGCCCTTAAGGATAAATGCAGCCTTCTTTTTTTTTTTATTTTTTTTATTCCCCCCAGTCCCCTCCCTCCCCGGGTGGCAGAGTTCAACTCAATTTTCTCAGATTAAATAAAATTTCAAAGTGTCAGTCCCTGGCAAACGACGAGCTAGAAGGTGGCTGATTTTCCTAACCTGATCGCCAGTCCAATTACAATTTTTAATCTATATGTAGATAATGGCGAACAAAAACCCCATAGAAATGTCAAGAGTGAGGAGGTTATTAGCTTAGTTTTAATTACTGTCGATCATTCTTAGCAACTTGAGGGACCCCGGACGTGAAGAGGCAGCGGCGTTTCTCCAGAAGGGTTCAGCCAAGCCTGTTGGCTGAGGTTCGGAGCAAGCGAGCCCCGGGAAGGAAGTGGCCTCGGGAACACGAGCCCCCTCCTCACGACCCCTCCGCCCCTCCCCATTCTTGCCAAGAAAGGCCATGGACTTGGGCCGAATCAATCCATACCAGCTGATGGGATGTGACTGTTGACCTTCAGCGTCCCCCAAGGCGGCGTCCCTCTCCCTGGCTGTCCCACCTCCTCATGTCTAAAATATTGCTGCCAGTGGCCATGGAGCCGGGCCCCAGCTACAACTACATACACAGCAGAAGAAAAGCCCACCCTGCTCTTTCTCCGTGACTGGTTGCTGCTCACCTGATCCAAGGGGGGCGGGGGGAGTTTCTTGGCTAGTTCTTGGCCAGGCGTTTCTTCCTGCTGCTTCTTAGTCTGGAAGATCCCCCTGCAACCTGCTCATTGTCACGGCAGCACACAACGAGCCTCCACAGCCAGATGGATGGAAGCAATGCCCACGGTGCTTTGGCTGAGAACCAAACTTGGGTTTCCAACACAGAAAGTGAGAATTCTACCACTGAGTCACACTATCTTGTGTCTAAAACTACCCAGAGCGTATTCTTTATGCTTAATGTTGAAAAGTTGTTGCTGTTGTTACGTGATGTTGAGTTGCCTGCAACTCACAGCAACTCTCTGTGCAATAGCCCTGAACTCCGTCCTATCCTGAGCCAATCTCACTGTCTCCAGACACACCTACCCCGTTATCCCAGTCTATGAGTCAATCCATCTCTCCCTGGGTCTTCCTCTCCTGCACTGTCCCTCCACCCTTCCCAGCATGATGTCCTTCTCCAAGGCCTGGTCCCTCCTGGCAACATGTCCAAAGTGCATGAGATGGAGCTTCAAAATTCTAGCCTCCAAGGAGCAACTTGGTTTCACCTTCTCTAGGTCAGACTTGTTTGTTCTATTGGCAGTCCACAGAATGGTCAAGACTCTTCTCCAGCACCACAGCTCAAAAGCATCAATTCTTCTTCCGTCATGCTTGTTAACTGTCCAGTTCTCTGAGGCACAGCAAGTAATTGCAAAGATGATGGCCTGGATAGAACACACCTTAGTCTCTAGACTGATATCATTGCTCTTTGGCACTCTACTGAGGTCCAGGACAGAAGATTTTTCTAATGATATTCATCTTTTAACTTCCTGATTACTGATGCCAAGAGTGGTGATTATGAAACCAAGCAAGCTGTAACTGTTAACAATCACAATCTCTTCTCCATCTATCATGGGGCTGCCAATTGGCACAGTGGCGAGAATCTGTTTTCTTGATATTGAAAAGTAACAAATGTTTCTTGTATGAGAAAGTTTAGAAAATCAGAAGGAAAGGAAAACAAAACCTACCCTGGTCTCCTCCAACTAAAATAACTTAATATTGTGGGTGTTCCTTCCAGGGTGCGTGTTGCATAAAACAAAAAGAAGTTGGAGTTATTTTGCATTTGGATTTTTAAAGCTGTGACACCCTTGAAGCGGGCGTTCAGGTTTACCCATAGGAGCCTCAGAAGAAAGGTCTGGCAATCTTCATCCCAAAAATCAGTCCTTGGAATCCCTGAGGAGCTTAATTTCTGCTCTCTCTGATACACCAGATTGTCATTAACTGGACACAACTCAGTGGTTAAAAAGAGGGAAAGAAACTCAATGGTTTCTCTTTAAAATTACTTCACTTTAACATGGATATTGTTACTGATGCGTCCCAACCATTTCTACAGTCACTCTGTCATTTCACCTCATTGAGGGTCTTCCTGTCTTTCCCTGACCCTCCAACTCTCCCAGCATGAAGGCTTTTGCCAAGGACCGGCAAAAGGACCTGAGAAGATGCCCAATGTCTATGAGGCAAAGTTCCACCGTCCTCACCTCCATGGAGCGCACTGGTTCCACCTGCTGCGAGACAAGCTGCTTTGTTCTTTTGACAGGTAACTGGATAATCTGGACTCTTCTCCAAAACCACAGTGCAATGGCATCAATTCACCTTTAGTCTCTAATATAGACTGATGCATAGTGACTTGTGCCGCTGAAAACCGCTCCTGCCCTGGTTGGATCCACCAGGGGTCCTCGGGACCAAGATGGTCTGTCTCCTTCCACTGTTCTCACAGCCTGAGATGCCCAGTCGAGGGTCACCTATGAGGTCGGACTCGGCAGCAGCGACCAACACAGATTCATTGTCATTAACATCTACCCTGACAGTTTCGCTTAACAGTGTCCCTAAACAGTTCTCACACCACAAATATTATTTGCAAACGTTGTAGCAGCTGCAGAAACATCAGATACTTTGGGGGCGCATACATTTCCCTAATTCACCCTTTACTTTTACCCACAGGGCGCCCAAGCCTGTGGTAACAGATGCGACAATGATTTCTGTTAAGTATTGCACCCCGATTTTTTTTTTCACTTAAGGTGGTGACATGGCTTCCCATATTATGTTCTCGTATTGGTTTTCAATCATTCATATACATTTTTGTTTTATGTCATTAATTCCAATTGAATAATGTGGTTCATTACAATGTCTCGTCCAACTCCCATGGTACATTGCTGTTCCCTACCTTTCAACCAACCCCTCTATTTACTAATCTTTGCTCCTCTTCCCCTTCCTCCTTATCTCTGTTAATACCCCAAGATTGAGTCTATCTCTGTGTCAGCCTTTCCTTAGCACTGCATAATCAATCTTCCATATTTTGTCCCATATTGATAATTGTTGTTGTTGTTGTCTCCTGTTGAGTTGGAACTGACTCATAGCTGACCCTCCACTGGGTCTTCAGAGGCTGTTTAACCACAGAGGGGAGGAGATTGCTCATCTTTCTCCCATGGAGCTGCTGGTGGATTTGAACATCTGATCATCCATTCTTTCCACTCTATCCTTCCCTTCACTTATTCCAATAAAGTGTTCATTGTCTATCCATTAATTTTCTACTCCTCACCCCACTCCCACAACCGTACTAGATTGTCTCTCTCTGTATGTAAAGCTTTCTCTGTTGTTTGTTTGTTTGTTTAATAACAGTGGTCTTTCATAGTATCTGTCCTTTTGCGACTGACTTGTTTCATTCAGCGTAATGTCCTCTAGCTCCATCCACGCTGTATAATGTTTCAGGAGTTTGTCATTATTTTTCAGTGCTGCATAGTACTCCACTGTGTGGACATACCATCATTTCTCTATCCAATCATTCTCTGGTGGGTACTTGGGTTGCTTCTATCTCTTTGCTATTCAGTAAATGTTCTTTTAATAAACCATTCAATCTCAGTTAAGTGTTTTGAGGCCTCATTCCATGGCAAGCACTGTGTCGATTAGCGGAGAGCTAAAGATTTCTGGGGCCTTTTATTGAACTGAATATTCTAGCATCAGTACTAATCACATTAGCATGCTTGGAAAGGTGGAGGATCAGTGAAAGAGGGGAAGACTCTCGATGAGATGGGTTTGTACAGTGACTACAGCAGTGGGCTTGAGGATATCAGAGATGATGAAGATGGCACAGGACCGGGCAAGGTTCAGTTCTGTTGTTCACAGGATCACTATGAGTCATAGTCAGTGTGACAGTACCTAACAACAACTAGATAGGAATGTGAATGGTACAACCACTATGTTATCGTTATATGCTGTCTGTTGAGTTGCCTGTGACTCATAGTGAACGTATGTACAACTCTGAACTCTGTCCTATCCTGAGCCAGTCTCACTGACTCCAACATACCTAATCCCATTGACCCAGTTACTGTGTCAATAAATCTCATCTGGGGTCCTCCTCTCCTGCACTAACCCTCCACCCTTCCAAGCATGATGTCCTTCTCCAAGGTCCCTACTGGCCTAAACTCAAAGTATGTGAGAGTGTCAAAATCCTTGCCTCCAAGGAGAAACTTGATTTCACCCGCTCCAGGATAGACATATTTGTTCTCCTTGCGGTCCATGGTATGTTCAATACCACCATGGAAAGCCATGAACGCTTTCTTAGGAAGTTAGGAACACAAATATGATTTGATCCAGCAATCTCCCTAGGAGGTAATACAACCCAGAGAGATAAGAGCTGCCACTCAAATTGACACACACACATACATGTTTACTGCAGACTTATTCACAGAAACGAAATGCTGGGAACAGTCCAATTGTTCATCAGCAAACGAATGGCTAAAGAAATCTCGGATATTTACACAAAAGAGTTGTAAAGGGAGCTCTGGTGGCCTAGTGGCAAGAAGCTGCACTGCAATCCCAGAGGTACGTGGTTCATATCCACCAGATGCTCTGCTGGAAAAGGAGGGGCAATCTCCTCCTATACCTGTCAGATCTGATTTGATGGTATAGTCACAAAAAATAATAACAATTTAAAAGAAAAGTTGTATGTGTCATTAAAAATCAATCAAGAATTCATGAGATAGTACAACATGGGTGAATCTAGAAAAAATTATCTTGTTGTTGTTTTGTGCCATTGAGTTGCCTGCAACTCATAACGATTCTATGTACAACAGCC
>NW_006399839.1:9780001-9783106 GCF_000299155.1 Elephantulus edwardii | reverse complement strand
TTTCTCAAATTTATACATAAGGTTGTGAGGTAGCCTGTTACATGTTGCCCTACTAACCAAAAGGCCAGCAGTTTGAATCCACCAGCTGCTCCGAGAGAGGAACATGGGCAGTGTTTTCCCATAAAGATTAGCAGCCTCAGAATCCTGATGGAGGGGCATCCTGGGTCAGATGAACTTGACATTGGCTTTAGTATGTCTTTATTGGCTTTGTTTATTGTTATTTTTAAATTTGTGGGATGTTTTTTAAATGTCATCCTACATTTTTGTATGTAAACTACTCTTTCTATCCTGAACTGTTCCCCCAAGTGCCATAAATGGGACTAGGGATATTAACATCTTTAAAGTTCTTAATGAGAAAATTGATGTCCGCTTAAATGAGAGCTTAGAGATGAAATCCATCTGGCGCCCAAACAAATTAAAGAAGGAAAAAAAAGTCACAGAAAATTGCACTCCTGCAGGAGGTCTGTAAATATATTCGTTTCAAACAGTATCACTTTTAATCCATAAAGTCTTCCCTGGCTAATTTTCAGCCAGAGATCACCAGGCCTTTTTTCTTAGACTCTCTGAATCCGCAAGTTTCTCCTGTCCACCATGGGTGACGCTGCAAATACCTGCAGCAAAGCCTCCAGCAACACAGCAGCGCCACCCACCCCCCTACACCCCGCAGTAACAAAAGGACAGTGGGGTGCTGGAAGGAGAGATGCCGTGTGTGTAAATGAGACCCAGGGTGGCTGGATGCTGCCCTTAACAAGTCTGCACTGACAGGTACGAGAAAGGAATCCAAGATCCCAGGGAACTTGCCATTTCCCACGCAGCAGCCACTGTGGCAAAGCTCTAGTGGCCAAACTTGCTATGCTCCCTCGCTCCAGAGACTGAAAATGACACTTTAGGCCTCTGGGCTGCAGACTCGAGTCACCTGGGGATTTTACAAAAAGCTGAGACGACTGGACCCTCCCTTAGTGGTTCTGCACCAATAGGGCCCAGTGGAGCCTGGACATCCACACTCTTAAAGCCGCCCCAGGTCGACCTGACAGGAAGGCAAGGCTGAGGACGCAAGGTGGTCTGTTTCTGGACAGCTCCGAGTGTAGTCCAGTCCACAGGATGGGGGGCCCGCAGTTCAACCCCACCCTGACCTCTGCTACCCTGATATTCTTAAATTCCCCTCAGCCCTCTCGGCTTGCGTGCTAACGAGGCTAATGACCACTCAAGGCTTAATGAGGATTGATTCATGTATTAAGCAACAATTATGTGCCAGGTGTTCCCCACTCCCCAGGCCCTGGAGATTCAAGGGCAAGGAGGATGTGGACTGGGAGAGACTCGAGGGGACACGGAGCCAGAGGGAAGGGGCAGGAGGTGGGCTTCACGTTAAGGGGGTCTTCGGGGTGAACGTAGAGCACCAGGGGGCATTCTGGAATCTCAGTGGCAGATGAGAGAAATGTTATCATTACTGCTGGTGGCCTTTGAGTCAATTATGAATCAGTGACCCACCCTGTTATGAATCAGTATACCCACCCTGTGATAACTCAAATGTGGACCATGCCCAGTTAGAAGGGACTCCCCTCAGGGCATGGCCAGAGGAGGTCCTGGCCAGCAAAGGTGCAGGAAGGAAAAGAAATAGGGTAGAGGGGAGGGGACCATCTAATGAAGATAGAAACCCAGCCAGATATAGGAGGCAGGTGTGCAAGAAGCCAGTCACCGGTCAGTCACCACCAGGGTCCTCCTGAGACCCGAGTCCTCACTCATGGAAGAATGGGGAGGCACCTCAGGAATAGCTGGAACATTCCTCATGGGTAGAGGTTAAGGTTTAGGATGAGATATAATGACCAACCACCAACCCCTCTTCTTCTGCAAAGAGTTCCTTGATGCACCCCAAAATAATGTCCAACAAGAAAAAAAAGTCCTACCTATGATTGGCTCGACAATCAACGCCCTTGGTGTCAGCAGCCAGGAAATCAAAAGACTATTGAATTGGGAAAATCTGCTGTCAGAAACTTTGCCAAGTGCTGAAGAGCAACGATGTCAGTCTGGAGACTAAGGTGTGCCTGATTTGGGCCATAGGCTTTTCAACTACTTGCTATGCATCATAAAGCTGGGCAGTGACTAGGAATGACGGAAGGAGAATTGATGCCTTTGAGCTGTGGTGTTGGAGAAGAGTATTGAATATCCATGGACTGCTGGGAGAACAAACAGGTTGATCCTGGAGAGGGTAAAACCAGGCTGCTCCTTGGAGGCAAGGATTCTGAAGCTTTGTCTGACACACTTTGGACATGATGCAAGGCAAGACCACTCTTTGGAGAGGGACGTCATGCTTGGGAGGGTGAAAGGACAGCGCAGGAGAGGAAGACCCTCAATGAGGTGCATTTACTCAGTGACTGGGGGAATGGGGGTAGGTGTGTCAGAGACAGTGAGATTGGCACAGGATAGAGCAGGGTTTAGGGCTGTTGTACATAGGGTCGTTATGAGTTGCAAGTGACTCATCAGCACATAACAACAACACCACAACAGCTAGTCACCTCCTCCCTGCTCTTCCTGTCCTCAGAGAAAAATCTCCATGAACCCTAAGAAGGCAACTGGGAAGCAGGAGCAAGGACTAGATTAAGCCAACATGCCCTCTTTCCCTAATCTCTCCCAGGATTTGTAGAACGTTGGGTTTTAAATATGCAGAAGGCCCTTCGTGAGAACTTCTGAGCATGAGGAACGTGAACGGATTGAGTAAGGGTGACACTGAGAGGGGTAGATTAAAAATGAGTGCATGAAAAAAAAATGAGTGCATGGAGTGGAGGGAAAGGAGTGAAAGAAAGTAAAGAAATCTGAATGGAGTGGAAGTGCAAGATGACAGTGGATATGACGGGGAACGACGACGGCATGGAAGACAGAGAGAAACGGGGCAGAGCAGGATGGAAAGGAGCGGAGCGCAGTGAGATGGAGTCGAGTGTGATGGGAGGGGATGGTGTGCAGTGACAGGAAGGGAGAGGAATGGGTGGGATGGAAAAGGTTGAGATGAGGTGAGATGAGATGAGATGAGATGAGATGAGATGAGATGAGATGAGATGAGATGAGATGAGATGAGATGAGACGAACAAGACGGGATGGGACGGGACGGGA
>NW_006399839.1:9776034-9779860 GCF_000299155.1 Elephantulus edwardii | reverse complement strand
AGAAGCATCCAAAGAGGTGGAAATGATGATTATTTCCTGGGTCCCCAGGAAAGAGAATGGAAGTTAGAGGGTCTAGCCTGTACCCCCTGTTCATTCACTGGGGGGTACCCTATGTGCAAAAACCCTTTCTACACCTCAGCTCTTTCACCTGTGAGATGCGTGTTGAGACTAAATGGTACCCAAAAAGATTCAGTAGTACAAGATGGCGGATTTGGGGTCCCCTGAAATGGATCTGGGGGAGTGCATGGTGTCCTGAGATGCCGGGGCACTGTGGACCAGTGGGGGACCATGACGAGTCAATGCCGGAGGAAGGCACTTAGCTTTCAGCACATGCCTTCAGGATACAGACCCCCTCTGCGGGGAGTAGCTGTCTCGTGGCCCAGCCTCATCACTAAATGTCTATTTGATCTTCCAGCAGCCGGAAGCACAGCCCCTGGCAGCCCCTCCACGGACCGCTTAGCCTGGCATCCAGAGCCTGGGGGGCCTGGCTCCTGCCTGCCTCTCCAGTCTTCATTCACTCATTCCATCCCCTCTTCACGCATGCCACGCTCCACTCAGAGCCCCTCGGCACCACCATGAGGGGAGAACCGGCTGCTCCCGGAGCATTCAGCCGTGACTAGGACAGACAGCCTCACACCATTCAGGGGGTGGACAGACAAACCACGAGTAACTCAATAAGCGACGTCCGAACTCCAACTGAGCCAAGTGCTGGGGAAGGGAAGCAGGAGGCAGCTGAGACGCCTTCTGAGTCATCTCCACCTTGAACTCTGAGTCTCCACCACATTGAACTTCCTTCAATCCCCCTACGGCGTTCACTCTCTTACATCCGGGTCTTTGCACATACTGATCCCCTTTCCACGAAGTCTCTCTCTCTCTCCTTTCAAAAGCTCCTCCTTGACCTGCATGTGTCAGCTAAGAGACGGCTTCTTCAGGAATCCATGTCCAGTGTTTTCATGTGAGTCAAGGGCCCTTCCTCTTTTCTCCTTGTGCACCCCATGATTAACCTCAAGAAAGCACTCAGTGCACTAAATTATCGATGCCCCTTTGCACTATCCCTGACTATGCCTAGTCTGGAAAGGCGCACCATTATTTCTAGTGAATGAACAGATGAGTCACATTCAGCCCCGTTTACTGCTTGAGAACACCCAGGTCCTCTGCTGTTAAATGCTATCAAAACCACAACTCACAGTGACCATATGAACACTGGATCTGAACTCTGCCCTATCCTGTGCCGTCCTCATCATCTCTGACAAACTCGGTTCTGTAGTTACAGTCACTCTGTTGTTGTGGTTGTTGTTGGTTGTTGTTGTTGTGTGCCATCGCTGACAACCTATAGCAACCCTCTGAGCCCTGCTCTTTCCTGAGCCAACCTTATCATCTCTGACACAACTACCCCCATTACCCTAATCACTGAGTCAATCCATCTCATCCAGGGTCTTCCTCTTTCGCTCTGTCCCTCCACCCTCCCAATCATGACGTCCCTCTCCAAAGACTGGTCCCTCCTTACAACATGTCCAAAGTATGTCAGACGAAGCTTTAGAATCCTTGCCTGCAAAGAGCAGCCTGGTCTCACCCTCTCCAGGACAAACTTGTTTGTTCTCCTAGCCGTCCGTGGTATATTCAGTACTCTACCAGCACCACAGCTTAAAGGCATCATTTCTGCTTCTCTCATCCTTAATCACTGTCCAGCTCTCTGATGCATAGCAAATGACTGTAAAGACCACGGCCTGGATCAGTAACACTAGCCCTCCATAAATACACACATTTCTTTCCTTTTTTGTTTGTGCCATCGCTGTTCCCTGTCTGGGGCAGACACACATTGACCACTCCTAACAACATGCCCAAAGTATGTGAGATGAAATGTCACTGTCCTTGCCTCCAAGATGTACCGTGGCTGCACCTTCTCTGAGATATATCTGTTTGTCCTTTTGGCTAATGTCCACGGGATAGTCCGTGCACCCCACTACACACTTCCACAATGATATAGGGAGTGACTGGAAGACAGACAGTTCTTAAGAAGGTGGTGGTGGTGGTGGTGTTGATTACTTTCAAGTCGAGCACATCTCATAGGGACCATATAAATAAAAGGCCTGAAGCCTTTCTGTAACTATCAACATTTATCAAAATTCATAGAGTTTCCAGAGGCATATTGTTTAGGAAGTGGATGCCGCTCCTGCTTCTAATAGGAAGGAGTAGGTATAGACAAATGTTGAGTGAAACTATCCTCCTCTCATTACAAAGTGGTTCCCCCTTTTCCACATTGGCTTTCTTGAGCCTGGAGTCACACGTCCAATCGTGGGATATGCCATCTGCATCCACACCCCCTATCCTCCACCATCACCCCACATTCAGCCTCCCCAGCTCGCTGTGTTTACTGGATGAACGGCTACATTTACGGATGGGCCCCTCACTGCAGTAATTACCAGGTCTGTCTGGACCTTCCTCCATGCCTGTCTGTGACTGGACACAAGCTGGCATTTCAGAATTCCAGAACTCCAACACCCCACCCTGGGGAGAAACACCTCCCAGGCGCTGAACCGTCAGCCACTTTTCAAAGAAAGTCAAGACTCTGTCACTTTTTTCCCCCCTCTTCCCTCCCAAAATTAAAATGTGCCTCCAGTCTAACTTGTTATCAAAAATAGAAGCATTTTATCTATCTTTATTGCAGAACAGAGATTACATGGAGACATTCAATTTGGAGTCAATTTAAATTTCAATTGTCTGTGAAATCTAAATCAATAGGGTATAGTTCAATGACGCTTTAATAAAACAGGACATAACAGAGAAATCATTAGGAATTACATATGATAAGAGATTGGAGCAGAGCACGGTGATGGTGGCGGGGACATTAGAAAATTACCCCCAAGCATTTGCAAGTAAACCAACTGCCTCCTTCCCCCACGAGATGCCCGGGGGAGCTTAATTGTGCTTGAGGGTCTGCAAATCCATCTCTGTCAGCCCAGTGATTGGGGGACAATTTACAGTGAGTGACAAAGGCGGGGAGGGGGGATGTCTCGCCTGGAAGGCGCCAATCATGATGCCTTGAATATGTGCCATGTTCTCTCCAATCCCTGACCTCCTTCGCTTTGGCTTCTCATCACTGACTTCCTCTCCCCTAAGGTCTCACAGCATCCCCAGGAGGGTCCCCGGGAAGGTCCTCCCAGGACAGGATGCTCCAGACAGCCAGAAGGGGAGGCAACTTGAAAAAGATAAATGCCCAGGCTTCACACTGGAACAAGTGTATCAGGCATCGAGTGTGCCCTCTCTTAGCCTCCAATTCCATATTCAGAATTACAAAGCTGTATAGCCACCTCTTAGGCATCTTGTGAAGCCCAAGCAAAATCCTTCATCTGTTGTTATTGCTGTTGTTGTTGTTGTTTGTTGTTGTTGTTGTTGTTATGTGCCATTGACCCGCCGATGACTCATACTGACCCTATGGACCATAGCTCTGAAGCCTGCCCTACCCTGAGCCAGTCTCAGTCTTCAACACACCTAATCCCACTGCCTCAGTTGGCATGTCAATCTATCTCATCCAGGGTCTTCCTCTCCTGAACTGTCCCTCCACCCTTCCAAGAATGATGACTCTCTCCAAGGATTAGTCCCTCCTAGCCATGTGCCCAAAGTATGTGAGATGGAGCTTCAAAATCCTTGTCTTCAGGAGCAACTTGATTTCACCCTCTCCAAAACAGACCTACTTGTTCTCCTGGAGGTCCATGGTATGTTCAAGACTCTTCTCCAGCACCACGCTAAAGGCATCAATTCTTCCATCATCCTTAGTCATTGTCCAGCTCTCTGATACACAGCAAGTAAGACCACAGCCTGGATC
>NW_006399839.1:9772361-9774414 GCF_000299155.1 Elephantulus edwardii | reverse complement strand
ATGATGGCTTGTTCCAAGGACCAGCTCCTCCTGACAGAAAAGCTCAAAGTATGAGAGACAAAGTTTTCACCACCATCCTTGCTTCTAAGGAGCCCCCTGGTTATACTTCCTCCCAAAAGTTTGCTCTCGATTATTAATCAGAAGGTTGGAGGCGTGAACCTACCCAGCAGTGCACTGGAAGAAAGGCCTGGCAATCCACTTCACAAAGAGTACCGGCAAATTCTGCTTGGCAGTGGAGCCGTTCTACCTCGTAATACGTGGGGTTACCACGGGTCAGAGTTGACTCGAAGGGGAAATCGTCGGGAGCAGTCAGACTAAAGGAAAGGCAGGGGGATTGAGACGTGGCATTCACAGAGACAGCAACAGCTCAGGAGTCAAGATGCGTATTTTAATGCCGCACTCAGAAAGTTTTAAGATGAATTCCCCAAAATAAAAACCGAAACGAATAAAATAGCAACACTGTCAACAGTGCCAGCTCCGGTGACAATGCCAAGGCACATTACAGCCTGGGGCAAAAGGGAAAATCAACCGCGGACAGATCCTGCCTGCCTTCAAAACCGGAACGCTGTTTTTAATTGTTAGGGGGTTTGCATTAATTTGTGTTATTTTTTTTTAAGTGTTGTAGCAAAATGCTGCTTCTCTCAGCTGTTGAGTTTTCTGGCACCGTAGGCTGAAGGCTCACCTGCCTCTTCCTCGCCCGAGGCCTGCAGAGCAGCCTGCCAGAGGCTGGGGGAAGAATAGAAAACAGACAGACATGCGAATTACCCTCAGGAAGGCTTAGTTTGGGGGTGGGGGGAAAGGCAGACAGAGCAAGAAGACAAAAAAAAAAGAATTATACTAGTGATTGGAACCAGGTGCTGCTGTGTATGTCCCGCTGAATAAGAACTAACTCACAGCTGACCCTCCAGTGGGTTTTCAGAGGCAGTTAATGGCATGGGGAGAGATTGCCCATCTTTCTTCTCTGGAGTTCCTGGTGGATTTGAACCAAGTGCCTTTCAGTTGCCAGCACAACTCCTTACCACCAGGCCACCAGAGCTCCCTAGGAAAAAAGGTCAACGGCATTCTCAAACCAAAGGGTCAGTAGCTGTTGTTGTTGTTGTTGATTGCTTTTGAGTCGAGCACGACTCATTAGAGACCCTATGAACAAAAGGCCTGAAGCCCCTCTACAACTTTTGACATTTATCAAAGTTCATAGAAGTTTCCAGATGCAAGTAGTTTAGGAAGTGAGACTGGCTCAGGACAGGGAAGGGTTCAGAGCTGCTGTACACAGCATTGCTATGCATCGCAGGCGACTCAACCAATAACATTCTATGACAGGTTTGGAAGCAGGAGTGGCATCCACTTCCCTTTGTATCACCCCCTTAGTGATTCCTTCCCTCCTATACCTGCACAATGATGCGTTACAAACATTAGCCTAACTGCTCTCCTAAGTCAGAGTCTTTCCAAACGACCTCTCGCAATGTTCATCCCAGTGGGTGATTCTGTATAGGTGTTCGCCTTGTCAGGTCACTGCGCACTGGACCTGTACTGTCCAACACACGAGTCCCTGGTCAAGATGTAAATTCAAATTGATTTAAATTAAGCATTATGCTGAGTGAGCTAACTCAGTCCCGTAAGGACAAATACTGTAAAAAAAGCCCATTATTGTAGGATGAGTATGAGGATCCAAGGTGGAGGGAGGGTGGAAGCAGAAGGATGAGGATGTGCAGGGGGAGGGGAAGATTAATCATAAGGTCGTACAATTTGGTGAGTGGAGGGTGAGGGACAGAGGAAGGATCTGGTGTGAAAAACAATGTATTCTAATTTTGTAAATAAACTAGTATAAAAACATAAAATAGAATGTGTATGAACGATTATATGAAACACAATGCAAATCAAGGATTGTGTAAAACACAATGTCTATGAATCAAACATACTATCAAGGTATTGTTGTTGTTGTTGTTATGTGCCGTCGAGTCGCTTGCAACTCATAGCGACCCTATGTACAACATCCCGAAACTCTGCTCTGTTCTGTGCCAATCGCACTGTCTCTGACACTCCCATCCCGATTACC
>NW_006399839.1:9749518-9771426 GCF_000299155.1 Elephantulus edwardii | reverse complement strand
CATAGTTTGTTATGATCTACACAGTCAAATGTCTTTGCATAATCAATGAAACACAGATAGACATTCCTCTGGTATTCCCTGCTTTCAGCTAAGATCCATCAAACATCAGCTACAATATCCCTAGTACCATGACCCCTTCTAAACCCAGCCTGGACTTCTGGCAGTTCTGAAAATCAATTTAAAAAATTTTTAAAAAAATAAAAATCCCATTATGCTGCACAACAATGAATGAATGAATGAAAATCCAACTTTTCTGCAAACTTCTGTTAAAATCTCAGTAAAAAACAAAGCCCGCTCCTCAGTCGTACTAGCTAGTGTCGGTTGATAAGCAGCCCTGGTGGCCACCTGCCATATTGAAGTAAAAAATCTAGAACATTCTCTTGGAGAACACTGGATTAGATGTTGTTGTTGTTTGTTGTTGTTGTTTGTTGTCGTTGTATGCCATCGAGTTGGGACCGACCCATAGCTGACCCTCCAGTGGGTTTTCAGAGGCCATGAATCACACAGGACGAGACTGCCCATCTTTCTCCCACGGAGCACCTGGTGGATTCAAACCATGTGCCTCTGGGGTTATAGCTCAGTTTTTTACCATTAGGTCATTAGAGTGTGAGGTTTTTTTAAAAAAAGATTAGCGAATGCGTTCAGGTCAAACACATATTTGTTGTTGCTGTGAACCGTTGAGTCAGAACTGACTCACAGCTGGCCCTGAGTTGGGTTTTCAGAGGCAGTTAATCACACGGGAGGAGATTGCCCATCACACTCCCACAGAGCAGCTGGGGGATTTGAACCACGTGTCTTTGGGATTGCAGTGCACCTTCTTGCCTAGTCTACGCCACAAGAGTGCCTCAAACACATAGTTAGGCCCATAATAATTACTAATGAAAGTAAAAGTGGGAGCCTAGCAGTACAATGAATAAAGGTAACAGAAGAAGGATATAAGCCTCGGAGTTGCAGTACTGAGAAACGTGCCAGATATCCCAGGGAAAAGAACACACAGAATGTCTTGGAGACAGTACAGTAACTTCATCCCACATGCTCTGGGCATGTCATTAGCAGGGGTTATTCTTTGGAAAGAGACATTGTGCTTGGAAATTTGGAGGGTCAGTGAAAGAGAGGAAGACCCTCAACAAAATAGATACAGTGACTGCAGCGCCAGGCTCAAGTGTGTCAGAGACGGTGAGGAGGACGGCACAGGACAAGACAGGGCTCAGATCTGTTGTTCAAAGCGTCATTATGGGAACCTGACTCCATGCATATGACAACAGCAGTGCAGAGACTCGGTGCCTGGCTGCCAACTCACCCAGCAGCTCCTTGAGAGAGGAACTTGGCCATCTGCTCCCACAAGGACTTCACCTAGAAGACTCTCCGGGGCAGCTCAGCTCGGTCACGTGGCATTGCCGTGCGTCAAAACTGACACCTAAAAACAAAGCAAAGACACATAAAAGTGCTTGTCATGGAAAGAGCTCGGGTCTCCTCTTTACCTGTAATGCTGTGTGTCCTTGGGCAAATCACTTGGATTCTCTGGGGTCTGGTGTTCCCAGACAAAAAGGTGTTTGTGAATGCACAGAGCTCAGGGGTCCCTTCAGGCAGTGATGTCCGAAGTTGCCATGCCAACGGGAAGGGAGGTGGTCCAGGTGATATCCTCCTTCACCTCATGCTAAGCGGTGGTAGCGTTTGTTAAATACCATCCATCCAGAACCAACTCACAGCTGACCCTCCCCTGGGTTTTCAGAGACAGTAAATTGCACATAAGGAGACTGCCCATCTTTCTCCCGTGGAGCAGCTAGTGGATTCGAACAGCGAGCCTTCGGGCTGTCAGCACAGCTCCTTAACACAAGCCACCAGAGCTCCAGATAAATGAGTCAGTGGTCAAGGCAGCAAAGTAGACACAGGCAGGGACTGAAAGTAATCACTTCACTAGACTTGCCTCAGCCCAAGAGCTCTCTAACTCTAAGTTCCACAGAGGCTTAGATGTGTTTTTTTAAGTGTTCATGGCTGTATGCCCATTGATTATCACACAGTTGTTGCTTGTGTTATGAAGTCAGAATAGACTCCTAGCTGATCCTCCAATGGCTTTTCAGAGGTCGTAAATGGCCTGATGATACAACCTTGCTGGCTATAGGGAACTCTGGTGGCCTAATGGCAAGAAGCTGCACTATAATACCAGAAGTACGTGGTTCAAATCCACCAGATGCTCTGCTGGAGAAGGAGGGGCAATCTCCTCTTGTACCAGTTAGATCTGATTTGATGGTACACATACACACACACACACACACACACACACAAAGAATTTTAAAAAAATTTAAAAAGCTGCAACTATGGGTTTAAGCACTGCATATTGTGAGAGTGAGACAGGTTTGGGGTTGGGTGTTTTTTTCCCTATTGTATATATGATTGCTTTGCATTTGAGCCAATGTGATGGCATTTGGCAACAAATGTAAAAATGAGGAGTGGTCATTTTCAAAACTTAGACTTCTATAAAAGTGGTTTATACATAAATGTAAATGAGTAAGAAAAAAATTTTAAAAAAAAAACCAACAACCTTGCTTGCTGAAACTGAGGAGGGCCTGAAGTAGAAAGTCAAGGACTGCTGTCTTCAATAGAAATTGAAGCCTGACATCAAGAAGGCAAAGATTCTCACCACTGGGACAACTGCAACCACGAAAGACGGAGAAGAGATGGTGGTTTCTCCCTAGGTCTCCCCCTTCTAGATGAGAGTACTGAGGTGAAGCTTGGGTGCCTTGTCTTCTAGAAGCACAAAGATGAACTCAGAATGCTCGGGACCCAGGTTCCAACATCTTTAGGCTGCATCCCAACCCTATTACTTGCCAATTTGATCTTTAAGGAAAATCTGTTGCAAAACACGGACTCATTTACCAAGTCCGGATTAAATATCAGACATTCTTTAGTAACTGGACTGTCACTGGCTTCTCACTCAGCTCTCGTTTCCTCTTCTCCCTGCAGGGCCACACATCTTGTGCACTTGTCAACCTACAAGTCAACAGAGTCCTGTTCTGGGTCACAGTGGGAGGATTCCAAGCCCCTCTGTACATGCAGGCTGCCCCAGCCTAGTCCACACCCCCCTCTACACTGCACCTCCTACTTTACATTGACTTTAAATAATAATTTACCTGCCTTTGCAAGATCACAAATTATCAGTACCATTCTGTGTGAGATTAAGTGTGTCAACAATCAGTGCTCTCACGTAGATGAGAGTCAGAGAGGTGATGGATGGACGCTAAGCAGGGGGCATGCAAATAATCCAACCACTGAAAGTCCTTGCCAGAGGGAGCCAGAGGAGGAGTGGAGACTCTGGAGCCAGGAATGAGCCCCCTGTGTCTCTTCTCATCAAATGACCTCAGGCAAAAAGCACTGTCTGAGCCTTAGTTTCTTCAACCACCGAATGGCGTGAAAACAGCACTCTTCTCAGAAGGCTGTTCTGAGGACCAGACATAACCAGCATAGAGTCTACAGAGAATGAGAGCTCTTGGTAATTATTAGAATGGAGATGGGAGAACTAGCTTTCAAAGTCTAAGAGTCTATACCTGAGCCCCACTCCTACTCCACAAACCCAAGACTTACCACCATTCCAGAGTCACACATTGGGTAAAGCAGAGATGGATGGATGGATGGATGGATGGATGGATGGATGGATGGATAGGTGGATGGATGGATGGATGGATGGATGGATGGATGAGAGGAAGGAAGGAAGCAAGCAAGGAAGGAAGGACAATCAGGTGTGTAGAAGGATGGATGGATGATGAAATGGATAGATGGACTGATAAAAGATGGATGGATGGATGGATGGATGGATGGATGGATGATGAAATGGATAGATGGACTGATGACGGATGGATGGATGGATGGATGATGAAATGGATAGATGGACTTAGGACAGACAGACGGATGGATGCACGCACGCATGCATGGACCGATGATAGATAGATAGATAGATAGATAGATAGATAGATAGATAGATAGATGATGATAGATAGCTGCTATCAATAAATTCTACCTCATGGTAACCTTACAGACAACAAAACGAAACGCTGCTTGCTCTTGCATCATCCTCACTGTTTCCAGCATGTCTGAGTCCATCAGCACAGTCACTGTGCCAACAACGCACCTCACCAAAGGTCTTCCATGCCTTGCTGGTCCTCTACCACACACAGTGTCCTCCTCTAGTGCCTTGCCCCTCCAGAGGATAGATCCCAAGGCAACAAATCAGACAGCAGTTTGTTGTGCTCCTTAAGGAATCCAGTGGGTCATTTTCAGAAGCAAACTCAAACTCCAGACTTTCTTCCTAGACTGTCCTCAGCTGGAAACTCACCTGAAACCTGTCCACCCCGGTTGACCTTGCTGCTATCTGGAATACTGGGGGCAATATTCTCTAGTACCAGCAGCCAGGAAATCAAAAGATGAAGTGTATGGGAAAGTCAAGAACTTTTCCAGAATATTGAAGAGCAACAATGTCAGTCTGGAGACTAAGGTGCACCTGATCCAGGCCATAGTCTTTGCAATTGCTTGCTATGCATCAGAGAGGTGGACAATGATTAGGGATGATAGAAAGAGAATTGATGCCTTTGAGCTGTGGTGCTGGAGAAGAGTATTGACTATACCATAGACTGCTAAGAGAACAGGTTCATCTTAGACAGGGTAAAACCAGGCTGCTCCTTGGAGGCAAAGATTCTGAGGCTTCACCTGACATACTTTGGACATGTTACAAGGAGGGACCAGTCTTTGGAGAGGGACATAACTGGAAGGGTGGAGGGACAGAGAAATAGAGGAAGACCCTCAATGAGATGGATTGATTCAATGACTAGGGTAGTGTGGATAGGCATGTCTGAGACAATAAGGTTGGCACAGGATAGAGCAGGTTTCAGGGACGTTGTACATGGGGTCACTATGAAACACAAGCGACTCAACAGCACATAACAACATCATGAAAGTCACCAAAGTATGACAAGCTGACAGGCAGGTGGTGACGGGGGGAAGAGAAGGAAAGTGCTAGAAAGTCCCTCCGGGGGAACAGGGCATTGTGAACCCGTCTGCGTGAGCTCCTCTGGACATTGTTCTCTACTCCACTTCTCACCATTTTCTACCCAGTGTCTTGCTGGGCCTCAAGCTCCTTCTCTCGCAGAGCTGGCTCTCCATGAAACGGAGCGGACGGCCGACCTCAGCCCCGTCCGTCCCGCTACCTCACAGACCTAGTCACTTCATTTTTGAGCAAGTGTGCTCTCCCCGATGATCATAAAGTCACGGGACAAGTGCTCATTGCACCTCTTAAAGTCCCTCGACTGGGCAGTCAAGCAGTCACCTTCTAACCAGAAGGTTGGCATTTCGGGGCCACTGAGAGGCACCTCAGAAGGAAGATGTGGCGATCTGATTCCAGAAGCTCGCTCACTAACACCTCAGCGCGAGTTCTGCTGTGGCATAGAAGGGGTCACCATGAGTCAATCAACTTGAAGGCAGTATTTTGGGTTACGTTTTTTTTACCCACTACCCTCAGAGACTCTCAGAAAAAGTGTTCGGGGGCAAGTATCCACGTGAAACAACCCCAAAGGGAAAGTTCTCCCCCAAAAACTGTTTTCTTCTTTGCTCTGTACTTAGCTTGTCTGGATTTTTGAAATTTTTTTTAAGAAAGCATAATTTTACCTGGATCTGTAATCCATGTCCAACGATACAGCAGTCAGGAAATTAAATGGCAAATTGCACTGACTGAGTCTGCTCCAAAGTATCTTTTTTTTATTAAATTTTATTAGTTTTAATGAACATTTACAGAGATTTTGGGTTTCCATTCATTATCTTTGGAATTTTTGAGATCAGAAATGTCATCAGTTCCTGACTGATTCTGACCCAGGTGAGGAGTTAGGTGGGCAGGGGCACTCAAAAGTGACAAAGGTTTATGACTATTACTATTACTATTATTTAGTTTGCATACATTCATTTAGATGCACTGTGTTTCATCCATGACATTATGTTTTACACAATCCTCCATACACATACTTTAGGCATGTGGCCAGGAGAGACCAGCTATCGGAGAAGGACATCACACTTGCAAGAGTGGAGGGAAAGCACAGGAGAAGAAGACCCGGGTGGAGATGGATTGACATGGTGACTGTGGTAATCGCAGCAGGTCTGTCAGAGACAGTGAGACTGGCTCAGGACAAGACAGGCTTCAGAGCTGTGGTGCACAGGGTCCCTGGGAATCATAGCTGATGCAACAGCACATAACAATGCCTTCAAGATTCACTCATATTGTGGCATGGATCAGAAATGAAATTATATTTACATAGTTTTATATAGCGTTATATGTTGTGGTTGTTGTGTACTGTAGAGTCAGAACCGACCCATAGTTGATCTTCTGACGGGTTTTCAGAGGCAATTAATCACAGGAGGAGATTGAACATCCTTCTTTCACAGAGCAGCGTGCTTTCACAATTGCAGTGCAGCTTCTTGCCACTAGGGCTCCCTATACAGTTATAGTTACATTATAGTTGAATAATACTCTACCATATGCAGATAATGGGAATCCCAGAACACTTGATTGTACTTAGGCGAAACTTATACCTGGACCAAGAGGCAGTCGTCAGAACAGAGCAAGGAAACACTGTATGGTTCAAAACTGGGAAGGGTGTATGTACACCAGGGATGTGTCCTGTCTCTATATCTTTTCAATGTATATGTGGAACAGATTATCCCTGGAGGCTGGGCTCTATGAGGAGAAGTGCGGCATCAAGAGTGGAGGTAGACTCACCAACAATCTGCATTAGGTAGATGACACAACCCTGCTTGCTGAAACTTAGGAGGACCTGAAGCACTTGCTGCAGAAGGTCAAGGATTAGAGCCTTCAATATGTATTGAACTCAACATCAAGAAAACAAAGATTCTCACCACTGGGTCAATTGGCAGCATCAAGATGAATGATAAAGAGATTAATATTGTTGACACCCTCAGTTTGCTTGGCTCTACAGTCAACACTCTTGGTATCAGCAGCCAGGAAATTAAAAGACTAATCGCACTGGGAAAGTCTGCTGTCAGAAACCTCTCAAAAGTACTGAAGAGCAACGATGTCAGTCTGGAGACTAAGGTGTGCCTGACCCAGGCCATGGTCTTTGCAATTACATGCTATGCATCAGAGAGCTGGACAATGACTGGGGATGATAGAAGGTGATTTGATGCCTTTGAGCTTTGGTGCTAGAGTATTGAATATACCATGGACTGCTAGGAGAATAAACAAGTTCATCCTAGAGAGAGTGAAGCCAGGCTGCTCCTTGGAGACAAGGATTCTGAAGCTTCGCCTGACATACTCTGGACATGTTACAAGGTGGGATCAGTCCTTAGAGAGGGATGTCAAGCTTGGGAGGGCAGAGGGATAGTACAGGAGAGGAAGACCCTGGATGAGATGAATTGATTCAGTGACTGGGGTAATGGGGGTAGGCGTGTCAGCGACAATAAGATTAGCAAATGGATAGAGCAGGGTTTAGGGATGTTGTATATAGGGTAGGGTCACTATAAAAACAACAACAACAATATGTGATTTGTCACAGACACGTGTGTGTGCGCGCGTGCACACCAGCCATCAAATCAGATCTGACTGGCACAGGAGGAGATTGCCCCACCTTCTCCAGCAGAGCATCTGGGTATTTGAACCTCACGCCTTCAAGACTGCAGTGCGGCTTCTTGCCACTAGGCCACCAGAACTCTGTTTTGATAGGCTTTTTTTATCTCCATCTGTGGCCTCCTGTGAGTATCATGTTGTTAGGTGCCATCTAGTCAATACAACTCACAGCAAACCAATCAACAATGGATCTGAACCTTCTCTTATCCTACATGATGTCAGGATCTCTGATATACTCGAGCCCAGTGTACCGTCACTGTGTCAGTGCATCTCACTGAAGACCTCCTTCTCTTTCCCTGATCTTCCATCTTTCCCAGACTCTTGTCTTTTCCCAAGCACTGGCCCCTCCTGACAACATGCCCAAAGTATGAGACACAAAGTTACACTCCCTGCCTCAAAAGAGCACCGTGGTTATACTCCTCCAAGATAGATTAGTTTGTTCATTTGACATTCCATGAGATGCTCAGTACTCTTGTCCAACACCACCACTCAGAAAGCTTTGATTCTTCTCCTGTCATCCTTATTCATGACTCAACTTCCACATGCATGGGAAGGAAATGAAAATCCCATGGCTTGGGCTAGGCGCACCTTAGTCTTTAAACTGACACCGTTGCTCTTAAGCACTTTGGAAAGATGACTATTTGCATACACATATTTGCTTGTGTTCTTTTTTCCCCTTTAGTACTTAGTATTTATTTTTAATCAAAGTTTACAGAAAGATTGGGTTTTCATTCATTCATTCATTGTTTTCATTCATTGTTTCCTCTCTCTCTCGGCCCTCCTCCAGCCTACCTCTGTCCTCTTTTCCTTTACACTTTTTCTTGCTTTTCCTTTTCAGCTTTTTCACTGGTAGCATCTTCACAACTTGAATCAGTCTCACTGTCCATAGAAGTTGATGAAGAGGAAGGAAAAGCACAGTCATCTGAAGAGTAAGATGCTTCTGATCCCAATGTCGGCACCGGTGTTTTTGTTTTGCCTTTTGGTTTTTTCCTTTTGTTTGTGTTTGCCTTCGTATCTTCCAGCCCCGGCATCTTTAGGACCTCCAAGTGTGGACCTTTTATCCATGTCTATAAATTCTGTCTGCCATGTTGGATACAGTTAGAGAAGCAAGCTTGGAGGTTGAGCTCGCGACTCACCCCGCTGGAGGATGCTGAGGAAGAGATGCTAGTGTCCTAACGCCCCACGCCTCACCCAGGGGAAGAGGGGGCGGGCTTCCGTGTGGACACTCTGCTCGTGTTCTTCTTGTTTACAGGATACCTGCATCACAAAACTCTAAGGAAGCCTTAAGACCATCAAGAGAAGTCTTTCAACTTGCAGGAGGTCTGAGTTGGCAGCGATTGGACAATTACCCACATCTTCCAGCAACAGCCCCGGCAGAAGAGAAGCACTGGAAAAAATCAATCACAAGCCTGCTGACGCCATGCCTCGAGATCCCTGGGGTGTGCAAACACTTGACCGGCAGTTTGGGAGTTCAAGTTCACCCAGAGGTGCTTCAAAGAAAGTCTTGGTACTAAAGCCATAATGGCAAACCAGCTATAGATCAACCATTGAAAGCTCTCTGGAGCCCGGTTATATTTTGACACCAGTAGGCTACAGTAAGCTAGAAATCTCTCCTAGGTAAGCTGTTTGTATATTGCAATAGCTCAGTTGTGTGCAGCACACCAGGGGTACACAAGCAGAAACCCCCTACACACACACACACACACACACACGCGCGCGCGCGCCTCGTCTATAGTAATCACAGGCCATCTCTGCACCATCCTCCCACCCCCTTGCCACTTCTGATCCCAGGTGGCCCCCTCCCAGCCTGTACAGAAGAAGCGTCTCCCTGGCCTGTCATTTAAGAATTACTAGGTCTCCCGGCTCTCTGCGGCGGAGGAGCAAGAAATACTACCACGCAGGAGCAGAAACCTAATGAGAAAGCGAACATGGCAAGGCAGGAGTTTAACAAGAAATACTGGCCCAGGACCCGGAGAGGAAGAGTGAACACCGAGGGCAGCCACCTCCCTCTCCTATCGATCCCCCCTGGAAGGCTGGGGAGCTCAGCGAAGTAGATAAACGGGAAGAAATACAGCAGGAGGGGCCCAGGGCTGATGAAAGGGGAAGGGCAGGCCGCTTAAATCAAGGGGCAAGTGCCGCTCCACAGGGGAGATAACAGGATTTGTGTTTATGGCGGAGAAGGAAAATCGCTGAGGGGTCTGGCTGGGGCAGAGGAGGGAGTGGAGGGGTCCCTGGGTCTTGGGCGATTACAGATACTTTTGGGGGGGGGAGCTTGACCCAAGATGGTCACTCTCACTTCACTCATTATCATCCAGGGGCGACCCATTCAGAGCTGACCCACCACCAGGTTTCCCCAGCCGCCACACTGGTGAACACCCATCTTTCTCCTCTTCAGTAGCTGGACTATTCAAACTGCCAGAGAGACGTGGACTTTAGATTGTGCTGTTGTTGTTGCTGTTGTTGTTGTTAAGTGCTGTCAAGTCTAGCACAACTCACAGAAATCCTATGAACAAAAGACCTGAACCCTATTCTATAACTAGTGTGGTTTCTCTAAGTTCATAGAGTTTCCAGAAGCATGGTGTTTAGTAAGTAGATGCCACTCCTGCGTCAAAGCCTGTCTTAATCTAGGAGCTCCACCAAACACTGTCCACCACGGGTGACCATTAATGGCATTTGACCCAGTAGTGACACAGTGTTCAGCATCACAGCAACCCTAGGTTACTTCAGTACAGTGAATTGACAGGCCAGTGCTGTACTACTTAGAAGAATGTTCATACTAAACACAATGAAAACCAGACCCTTGTGCTGCTGTACTGAACTTACTGAACTTTAGATCAGCGGTGCGATTCTTTACGGACCAGAGTTGGACAAAAAGGGCAGGATTCCTCCTGGTCCATCTGAAGGCGGCCCTCAATTGCCTCTGGTGTCACCTAGTTCCCTAGTTATGAGAGGTCAATCCAACAGGACAGTCCCCATCTGGACCCTCTCTCTACTCTGGAAGTCAAAAGCAACCCTAACAACAACAACAAACCACACTGACATCAATTCCATCTCCACCTCACAACGACACTATGTGTCACGGAGCTGAACTGCCCCACGGGGCTCCCTCACCTGTGACTATCTTTACAGAAGCAGATTGCCAGCTCTTTCTTACATGGTGCCATTGGGTGGATTCGAACTGCTGACCTTTAGGTTCATAAACAAACATGAACTTTTCGAGCCATGAATGGAGAGTAATCAGGCATGTAAAGTCCATGTGGGTCTAATATGTAGTTGTGAGGTGCCACTGGAGTTGGAATTGACTCCTAGCGGACCCTCCAGCGGGTTTTCCAAGGCTCTAAATCACATGGGAAGAGACGGTCCCTCTTTCTCCAGCAGAACAGCTGGTGCACTCAAACTGCCTGCCTTTGGGTCACTAGAGCTCCCCATCAAAATAAGTAGTAATCATTTAGTTGGTAACAAAAAAAAATAAAATAAAAAGGAGATCTTAATCTTCTTAAAAGGTTAGAAGAAAAGGTGTGTGTCAGGGTTTGCATCCCATCTCCAAACTTACTGTATGCTGAACAAAGAATTTGCAAAGGCAGAGTCTATGAAGAAGAATGTGGCATCAGGTTTGGAGGCAGACACGTCAACAATCCCTGTTACGCAGATGACACAATTTTGTTTGCTGAAGTGAGGAGGATGTGTTAACACTTGCTGCTGAAGGTTGAGGACGACAGCTGTCAGTATGCCTTCCATCTCAACATCAAGAAAACAAAGGTTCTCACCACAGGACCAACAGCCAATTATTAAGCTAGATGGAGAAAGGATTGAAGCTGACATTGATTTTATCTTGTTTGGATCAATAATCAGGACCCTTGGTACCAGCAGTCAAGAAATCAGGAGACACTGCATTGGGCAAGACCACTGTGAGGGACCTCTTCAAAATTACGAAGAGCAGTGATGTCAGTTTGAAGACACAGGTGTGCCTGATTCAGGCCACTGTCTTCTTGATCAATTGCTATGCATCAGAAAGCTAGACAATGAGTAAGGATGACAGAGATTTGGAGCCTTTGAGTTATGGTGTTAGAGAAGAGTGTTGAATATCCCATGGACTATAAAAGAGCAAACAGCTCTGTCTTGGAAAAGTACAGCCAGAGTGCTCTTGGGAGGCAATGGTGGTGAAGCTTTGTCTTTCATACTTTGGACATGTAGCCAGGCAAAGCTATTCCCTGGAGAGGGACACCATGCTTGGAAAGAGGGAGGGAGGGTCAGCACAGGAAAGGAAGACCTCCAACAAAATAATATTGATACGCTGACTTTAGCACAGGCTCTAGTGTGTCAGAGATGGTGAGTATGGCCCAGGATAGAGCAGGGTTCAGGCCAGCTGTTCATAGGGTTGCTATGAGTTGTATTCGACCCCAAAGCACCTAACAACAACAATCCTCTTAAAACAAGACAATATGGGCACACACATGCTTTTCCTCTGACATCCTAAGAGCTTTCTATATCCTACTTAAACCAATATGGACCCTGGTACGGAGAAAGTGACAGTTTATAGAGGGGAAGCTGAGACTCCGGAAGGCTAAGGAACCAAACCATCCCAGCACCACACAGTGGCACAGGGATCTGAGCCCAGACCATCTGGCCCATTCTCTCACCCACGGCTCTGTGCTGACTCAGTTGGCATCCTCAAATATCCAGATGCTAGGAGACTATGTGCCCACATCATATCTCCTTAGCCAGCCTCACATGTCCACAGCATGACAGCAAAGGACCCATGGGGGAAACTGAGGCAGTTGGGGAAAACATGATTAGAAGCATAGAGTCTTGGAAACCAGCATCAGCTCGGCCAGCTGGCAAGGTGACATGGACTTGGGCAGGTAACTTCACTTCTCTGAGCCTCAGTTTTCTCATCTTTAGAACCACTGTCACTATCGTCAGTGGCTCTCCCAGTAGCTCTGACTGGACCCACGACCCAAGAGAGTAAAACCCAACTCTCTGCAGCACCATCTTCACAATCACTGTCATGTTCAAGGCCACTGTAGCAGCCACTGTGCCAATCCATTCCACCAGGGCTCCCTCCTCTTCACGGGCCTTCCACTGCCCTTCTGCCATCAGTGGTCCCCCTTGATGACATGTTCAAGATAAATGAATGGAAATCCCAGATAATTCTATTTGTTCATTGGTTGGGGGTTTTTTAATATTTTTTTTATTTTTTTTTATTATTATTATTAATTTTAACGAAAATTTAGAGACTTTGGATTTCCATTCATTCATTGTTGCACTTTCCTTCCTGCCACTCCTCCCCACCCCTCTTTCACTCTTCTCTTTGAAAAGTAAAAGAAAAATTCTTTCATTGTTATACAATCCCTACCCCCAAGTCCACTCCACTGTGCAGCTTTCATTCTGGACTCCTGTCATGACAATAAGACCTAATCTTATATCCCTTTTAAATAGTTCTCTCCCTCATCTGTTTCATTGCCATATACATTATTCATCTCATCTTCTTTCTAGTTGATTTGCTTACAAAGTTCACATATGTTGTGTTTCATATGATTCTTCATCCCCATTGTGTTTCACACAATCATTCTCATGCATTATGTTTGATAAAATTAATCACCACTGGACCTTGCCCATCATTACCAGTCTTTTCAACTGGATCTTTCTCATTTCCTTCCCACCCTCCCTCCACCCACCAAACTGTGCAGCCCAGGGGTTACAGAGACACAAACGGAGATTTTTTTTTTATTTTTTTTTTTTTTTACAAACGGAGATTTATACACCAATGTTCATAGCAGTGTCATTTCACCATCACAAGAACATGGAAACAGCCCAAATGTCCAACCACAATCGAATGGATTGAGAAACTGTGGTACATTCACACAACAGCTAAGTGTTTGAAGTTGACCACAAAGACCTTATTCCTACTGTGTCTTAATCTAGAAACTTTCAGTAGTGAAACCTGTACACTCTGCTTGACCCTGCTGGTTAGACTTCCACCAGTAGCCAGGAAACCAAAAGATGAGTTGCACTGGGAAAATCTGCTGTCAAGAACCTCTCCAGAGTACTAAAGAGCAATAACATCAGTCTAAAGACTAAGGTGCACCTGATCCAAACTATAGTCTTTTTAATTGCTCACTATGCATCTGAAAGCTGGACAATGACAAAGAATGACAGAAGAATCAATTCCTTTGAGTTGTGGTGCACTGGCGAAGAGATCCAATTATTCCGTGGACTGCCAAGAGAACAAACAGATCTATCCTGGAGAAAGTGAAACCAAGGTGCTCTTTGGAGGAAGGGATGGGGAAGCTCCATCTCACATACTCTGGGCATGTGGGTGGGAGGGACCAGTCCTTGGGAAAGGATATCATACTTGGAAAGGTGGAGGGTCAGCCAAAAGCAGAAAATAGAAAATCGTCATCCACAAAAGAGAAAATCCACCACTGAGACAGGCTGACACAGTAACAATGGCATCAAGTGTGTTGGAAATGGTGAGGTGGGCTCAGGACAGGGCGAGGCTCAGAACCATTGTTCACAGGGTCGCTGTGATTCACAGTCAACTTGATGGCACATAACAATGGTATAGGACTTGCCGTGGTATAGATTCCAGCTACAGCCACCCCCCCAGAATGACAAGCTCATAAATGGGGGGCAGGGAGGGTAATCTACCAAACAAGAATTAATAACACTCCTGCTTCCTCAAAGGTATGTGGTGAGGTTCAAACTACTTATGTTGTCAGCCAGGGCCTCCGAAACAATTTATCCCTCAACTTCTCATTTCCCCTTCAAGATGAGGGGGTCCTGAACAAACAACAGCCTTGGCATGACATAGACTTTGGGTTTAAAAGCTAAAGAAGCCTGTGTTTGAAGCACAGATCCCTTGTCAAGGAACTGCTGATAGGTAAAGACGGCTCTCCTCTCTATAAATTCAAGTCAGATATAGTACCTCTCTTCCCAGGTCACTGCGGGAATTTTTTGAAAAATGACTTTCCATAAAGCTCCAAGCATCGAGCCTGGAAGATTGTTCTCAGTCACAGCAATCTTTGTGGTTGGTGCTGAGAAGCCTGGTGATGCTGTGGTTAAGTGCCCAGATGTCAACAAAGAGGTTGGTGGTTTGAACTTAAGAGTCACTTCATAGAAGATGTGGCAGACAGCTTCCACGATGATTTCAGCCCTGGGGACCCAACGGGACAATTCCACTTGCGGATTCAGTAGTGGAATGGCTTGTTGCTATAGCAGGTGCTGTCCCTGTCCATCCACACCCCCTTGGTACCCACTGTTCCCAGGCCCATTGATCCAACAGCTTTCTAATGCACCTGACCGTGCTCTGCTCCCAGGCTCTCTCTCACGACCACGTATGATGAGGCTACATAGAGCCAGTGCCAGAGCAGCCCACAACGAACAGCTGATGGGACATGGCAGATAAATACCCAGCTTCCCTAACCCTCAACTGACTGAGGGAACCGGAAGTGTACTCTACAGGGTCTCCCTGAAGTTTCTAATGGGAATGAACCCCAGTTGCCCATAACCTACATACAAGGCACAGGGGCAGAGCCAGTCAGCCCACAACCAGGGACTGTTGGGACATGTTGTTGTTGTTTTTACGTATCGTAGAGTCACCTGCGACTCAGGCCACCCTACATACAACAGCTCTGAAGCCTGCCCTGTCCTGAGCCAGTCTCACTAACTCCCCGACACACCTACCCCCATTATCCCAGTGACTGTGTCAATCTGTCTCATCCAGGGTCGTCTTCTTCTGCGCTGTCCCTCCACCCTTCCAAGCATGATGTCCTTCCCCAAAGATCTGTCCCTCCTGGACATGTGCCCAATGTATGTGAGATGTAGCTTCAAAATCCTGCTCTCCAAGCAGAAACTTGGTTCCACTCTCTCCAGACAGACCTGTTTGTTTTCTTGATAGTCCATGATATGTTCAATACTCTTCTCCAGCACAACTCAAAGACACTGATTCTTCTTCGGTCATCCTTAGTCATTGTCCAACCCTTTGATGCCTAAAATGTAATTACAAAGACCATGGCCCGGATCAGAAACATATTAGCCTCGAGACTGACATCGTTGCTTCTCAGTACTCTGGAGAGGTCTCTGACCTCAGATTTCTCCCAATGCAATTCATCTTTTGATTTCCTGACTGCTGGTACCAAGAGTGTTGAATGTGGAGCCAGGCAACTTGAAATAGTTAACAACTTTAATCTCTTCTCTGTCTATCATGATGCTGCCATTGGCTCAGTGGTGAGAATCTTTGTTTTCTTGAGGTTGAGCTTCAATCCATATGGAAGGCTACAGTCTTTGACCTTCTGCAGCAAGCACTTCAGGTCCTCCTCAGTTTCAACAAGCAAGGTTGTATCATTTGCATAACAGGTCATTGAGGAGCCTTCCTCCAATCCTACACAGATACATAAATGCCCGGCTCCCCTACCCCTTAAATGAAACAACCGGAAGTATGAACTACACAGTCGCCAGGAAGTCCTCAACGGGACTGAGGCCCAGTTGCCCATAATAACAACCTATTTGTTAACACACCATGTGCTGGCTTCTTCACTTCCCTGTATTACCTTCCCACTTCCTTACTCACAAAAAATATAAAATAACTGGAGTGTGACAAGCTCTGTGGAAGATTCACGTTCTACAGTCCTTACTTCACTATTCTTAGATAAAACCCTGTTCATCACCTTCTCCATTTCTGCCAGGAAAATTTAATTCAAGGAGCTGACTTTGTTATTATCATGCAGAATAATGAAATTCTAGAGCCTGGCCTTAAAATGCAAGACTTCACAATGACAAGGGGTCTAAGGCAGGGATGAGAAGAGAGTTCCTTTCCTCTGCAGTGATCAAGGGACAGACACACGCCTGTATCAGAAAAGAAGGACAAAGAGCCAGATGAGAAGAAATGGGGGCTCTTGAGAGCAGGCAATCTTGTAGTTCACTACAAGTTGGAGGCTTCTGTGAGCATTTATAACCACTACCAACTTATGGTTCAAAGAATACCATGCAAAGTTCTGCAGCCACAGAAATGGTTGCCCTATCTAGTGAACAGAACTTTCAAGTAGAATCCCACCTTTCTGACTGGTTTTCCCACTTGAAAATGGATAACAAGAAAACAAAGATTCTCACCACAGGGCCGACTGGCAGCATCATGATAGATGGCAAAGAGACTGAGATTGTTAACAGCTTAACTTGCTTGGCTCCACAATCAACACTCTTGGTACCAACCAAGAGAAAACAACCAGGAAAACAAAAGATGAATTGCACTGAGAAAATCCACTGTCAGGGACCTCTCCAGAGTACTGAAGAGCAACGATGTCAGTCTAGAGACTAAGGTGCACCTGAGCCACGTCATGATCTTGGCAATTACTTGCTACGCATCAGAGAGCTGGACAATGACTAAGGATGATAGAAGAAGAATTGATGATTTGCGCATCTCACATTGTCCCCACCACCAGGTGGAAAAGCAGATAAGAAGGCCGTGGCCGGGGAGGAGAAGGAAGGACACTGTCTTTATGCCAATATGTCCATAAGTCTGCCTTATAAGGTCCTGCACGAGGCTGAAGACCAGATGGTGACCTATGAGGCGAATACGGGCGAGGTGTACTGGGGGAAGCTGAAAGAGGCAGAGGTCAACATGAACGGTCAGATGTCCAGCATCACAGTCACCTGTAGAGACGGCCGAGTGGCACAGCCAGAGCAGGTGGACGTCTGTGGCAGCAAGATCTGCTGTCTGATACTGCTGGAGATGCTGAAAAACGCACCCATGTTAAAGAGCATGAAGAATAAAAACCAGGGGTCCTGGGCTGGCTGGGGAGAGCTGCAATCCTGAAGGCCCAAGCGGCTGCAAGAGGAAGGGGCCGTGGAAACATCTTCCAGAAGTGAAGATAAATGTATCTGTTAAACAGAACTTTGTGCTGCTTTTGTTGTTTAGGTTGGCTGGGTGGAAGCGGAGGAGGCAGTTTATGCTTACAACATCATGGGTTATGAGTTTGTCGTCATCTTTCTCATATCAGATAAGGGACTTATATCCAGAATTTATGAAATACTTGAGCACCACAACAAGATAAAGGTAAAGAATCCAATAGAAAAATGGGCACAGGATATGAACAGCCCTTCACTGAAGACGACATTCAGATGGCGAACAAGCACATGAAGAAATGCTCAAAATCCCTAGCCCTAAGAGAGATGCAAATTAAAACAACTATGAGATATCATTTCACCCCAGTCAAAATAGCAAAATTTAACAGAACAGCAAGCAACAAATGTTGGCGAGGTTGTGGAGAAACTGGAACCCTTATTCACTGTTGGTGGGAGTGTAAAATGGTGCAACCCCTGTGGAAAGCAGTATGGCGCTTTCTCAAAAAGTTGCAAATAGAGATACCATTTGACCCAGCAATTCCACTACTGGGAATATACCCTGAAGAGACCATAGCTGACATCCAAGCAGATATATGCACACCCATGTTTATTGCAGCTTTGTTCACAATAGCAAAGATTTGGAAACAACCTAAGTGCCCATCAACAAACGAATGGCTAGAGAAGCTGTGGTATATTCGCACAATGGAAGACTATGCTGCATTGAAAAACAAGGAACTCATGCAATATTATTCAAAATGGTTGACTCTGGAGAACATTATGCTGAGTGAAATATCCCAGTCACAAAAGGACAAATATTACATGATGCCACTGTTGTAGAATGGGACTAACCTCGGGGTTGGGGTGAGACTGAGTAAGATGGGTTCAATAATGTATACTGCACTGAAACAGAGGAGGGAGAAAACTGTTTAAAAGAGATATGTGACTAGGCATTTCTGTCATCACAGGAGTCTAGAGCGATGGCTCCATGGTGGAGGGGACCTGGGGGAGGGTTTGTAAAACAATGAAAGAATCTTTTCTTTTACTTTTCCATAATTTTTGACTCATGTACTTATAACTTGTTAGTTAAATTTGTGTCTTCTAGGTTGCAACCCCCAGATGATACATCTTCAAGGATATGAACATGTATGGCTAAGCACAATTAATAACAGTGCATCTAAATTCCAAAATCAATCTCCATAATAGTCTATGTGTTTCCTACTGCCAAAGGGGCCCTTTAGAGTAGTGAGAGAAGATCTTCACCCTGAAACCCACTGCGTCCCTTTTCAGCAGGAAGTAGCTAAGAGAATACGCCATCCCCTTTTCCTTATGAATCAGGGTGACGTCTCTCTCAGGGAGGAGTGATAGGGAATGGCAAGGGACACACTGACAAAGGAGATTAATCAGAACTGACTTTGACAAGCACTGTGGCAATTGGACAATTAAAACAGACATTCGGATGGCAGGGGAAGAAGAACAAACTGGGGAGGAGGGTAGAGAGAATGGTGCAGCAATGAAGGAATGAAAACCCAAAATCCCTGTAAATGTTCATTAAAACTAATAAAATTTAATATTAATAAAAAAAGAAAACCCAACAAAAAAAATCTTAAATCTGAGAATTTTTTAAATGAACTAAATACACATTTTTTTTCTTTTGAATTAAAAAAAAAGTCATGCCTCTGAGTTGTGGTGCTAGAGAAAACAGTGTTGACTATACCATGTATTTCTAGGAGAACAAACAGGTTCGTCCTGGAGAGGGTGAAAGGCTCCTCCTTGGAGATAAGGATTTTGAAGCTCCATCTGACATACTCTGGTCATGTTGCAAGGAGGGATCAGTCCTTGGAGAGGGACATCATGCTTGGAAGGGTGGAGCGACAGCGCAGGAGAGGAAGACCCTGGTTGAGATGGCTTGGCTCAGTGACTGGGGTAATGGGGGTAGGTGCGTCAGAGACAATAAGGTTGGCTCAGGATAGAGCAGAGTTCAGAGCTAGGGGCCCATAACAACAACAACGGATGACATTGGCAATAAGGCTGCAGTGGACAAGAGAAGACATGCTTGCAGCATTTTACCATCAAATAATTTAAAAAAGTATTATGATGGGAGGGAGGAGTCATTAGTTTGTTTTTTTTTTCTTTTTCCTTCCGTCTCCAGACTGACAGGGGATTGGTTACTTGGGATCACAACAGAAGACGCAGGAGAGTGTGGAGGGAAATGAGGAACAAAACTCAAAATCATTAAAATGACCAGGTTTACTGATCTGATCAAGTCTAGTGAAACTCCTGAGAGAATCGCTCTTGGTCATGCTTCAAACCTGGGACAAAACCCTGTGACTTCCAACTTTCAGCTAAACAACAGACAGGCCCAGAAGGTGACCAGTAACACCAGGGAGGCACTCACTCCTTACAATAATCTATTCTCAAGGGCCAAAGAGCAGCGTCTGCTCAGAGATAAAGTCCATAAAATATAAATGGGTGGGAGAGAAGATTAGTGGAAATGAGAACCACAAGGAGGGAGTGGGAAGAGTGGAATTATTGTGAGTATCGTAATTGATGCTATAAACCAAAATGTGTGTGAGCAGTTGAATGAAAAACCAGTCTGTGTTGTAAACTTTCATTCATATTGTAATTAAAAATAAACAAGCAAAAATGATTGATGATCCTTTTCCAGTTCATAAGCATGATGATTGGGTGTTCATGCTTTTATGCGACACGTGCAACCCTTAAATTTTGTTACGATGCTGGCACATTATCTGTCTGACATTAAAAAAAAATATGATTGATGAGGGAGGGAAGAGCATCTATTAATGTGAATGAAGAGTAGTGTGGGGGAAAAAGGTATGTGAATTAAATTTTTTTTTTAATGTGTGTGAATGGTGGACCGGAAAATCAACTAACTTTCTAACGTTTCACTTAAATTACAATAAAATAAAAATGCATTTTAGAAATTATCATTAAAAAAATTATCATAAAAATAAATTTTAAGAATTAAAAGTAGAAAATTTTAAAAAAGAAAACAAAAGAAAAATACAGGGATTCATCTCTATCAAAGCAAGTTCTGTGACAAAATAACTCCAGGTTGGGGGGGGGGTGTTGTTAAATGTCGTCACGTCGTCTGTGACTCACAGTATGAACAAGGATCTGAACTCTGCCCTATCCTGACATCTTCATCATCTCTGATTGCTGTAGTCACTGTGTCAAGCCATGTCACTGCGGGTCTTCCTCTCTTTCTCCAGCCTTTTGATGTATTTTTCCAAGAACTGGCCTCTTCTAATAACATGCCCTAAGTATGTGAGACTGAGGGTAACCATCCTTGCCTCCAAGGAATAACCTGATTGCACTTCCTCCAAGATATATTTGTTCATCCTTTTAAATGTCCATGGGATATTCTGTACCCTTCTCCACTATCACAACTCCAAAGTATCAATTCTTCTTCTGTCATCCTTATTCATGGTCTAAACTGCACATGCATAACAACAAACTGAAAATGCCACTGTTTTAATCAGGTGCACCTTCGTCTTTTAACTGACATCCTTGCTCCTTAGCATCTTGGAGAGGTCTTTGACAACATATTTTCCCCAATGCAAAACGATCTGGTGGTTGTGGTTGTGGTTGCTAATTGCTGTCGAGTCAAGCGCAACTCATAGCAACCCTAAGAACAAAATACCTGAAGCCTTTCTATAACTATATATTGTCGTTTCTCGATGTTTATAGGGTTTCCAGAAGCATTTTGTTTAGGAAATGGATGCCAATCCTGCTTCCAAGGTTTGGTGTTAGGGGGACTGATTTCTGAAGAGGCAGCAAAAATGTTGCAAAGAAGAGATCTAAGGTCAGCAAGCCCAGGCATACAGAGTAGAAGGGAAAGAACATTCTAGCCAGTGGTCACAGTAGGTGCAAAGGCCCTGAGGCAGGTGTGAGCTCATGTGTTTGGCCACCAGCACTAAGTCCTGTTGAAAGTACATGTCCTGATTTGGTTAGTGTGATGAAAATGACACTTTACTTCTGTGGGCTTTAGTTAACAATAATAATAATAATAATAATAGCTAAGTACTAGTTAGTATTATGTTGTTGTTATGGGCCATCAAGTCGCTTGCGACTCATAGTGACCCCATGTACAAGAGCCCTAAGCACTGCTCTATCCTGTGCCAACCTCGCCGTCTCCAACACACTCATTCCCACAATTCCAAACACAGAATCAATCTCTATCACCAAGGGTCTTCCTCTCCTGCGCCATCCCTCCACTCTCCCAAACATGATGTCCCTCTGCAAGGATCAGTCCGTCCTTATAACATGCCCAAAGTATTTAAGACAAAGTTTCAGAATCCTTGACTCCAAGGAGCATTCCAGCATCACCCTCTCCAGGACAAACCTGTTTGTTCTCCTAGCAGTCCATGGTATATTCAACACTCTTCTCCAGCACCACAACTCAAAGGCATCAATTGTCTTTCTA